>NW_006921927.1:2524386-2558403 GCF_000298275.1 Orycteropus afer afer | reverse complement strand
AAGAGATCCATATTTGTACCCATTCCAAAGAAAGGTGATCCCACAGAATGTGGAAATTATCAAACAATATCATTAATATCACATGCAAGTAAAATCTTATGGAAGATAATTCAAAAATGGTTGCAGCAGTATATTGACAGAGAACTTCCAGAAATGTAAGCTGGATTCAGAAGAGGATGTTGAAGGAGGGATATCATTGATGATGTCAGATGGATCTTGGCTGAAAGCAAAGAATACCAGGAAGATGTTTACTTGTGTTTTATTGACTATGAACAAGAATTCAATTTTGTGGATCATAACAAATTATGGATAACATTGGGAAGAATGGGAATTCCAGAACCCTTAAAAGTACTCATGCAGAACCTGTACATGGACCAGGAGGCTGTTGTTCAAAGAGAACAACAGGATACTGCATAGTTTAAAATCAAGAAGAGAGTGTGTCAGGACTATATCCTTTCACCATACTTATTCAGTATGTATGCTGAGCAAATAATCCGAGAACCTGGACTATATCAAGAAAAATGTGGCACCAGCATTGGAGGAAGACTCATTTACAACTTGTGATACACTCACGACACAAGTTTGCTTGCTGAAAGTGAGGATGACTTGAAGCACTTACTGATTAAGATTGAAGACTACAGTCTGCAATATGGATTACACTTCAATATGAAAAAAACAGAAATCCTCACAACTGGACCAATAAGCAGCATCACGATAAATGAAGAAAAGATTGAAGTTCTCAAAGACTTCATATTACTTGGTTCTACAATCAACACCAATGGAAGCAGCAGTCAAGATATCAGACTATGAGAAAATAGGCACTGGGAAAACAGGCTGCAAAAGATCTCTTTCAAGTGCCAAAGAGCAAAAATATCTCCTTGATGACTAAGCCATAATACTTTCAATTGCCTCATATGCACGTGAGAGCTGGACAATGAATAAGGAAGATCAAAGAAGAGTTGATGCTTTTAAGTTGTGGTGCTGGCAAAGAATGCTGAAAGTACTGTGGACTACTAAAAGAACTAACAAATCTGTCCTGGAAGAAGTGCAGCCAGAATGCCCCTTGGAATTGAGAATGGCTAGATTTCGTCTCACCTGCTTTGGTCATGTTGTCCTAAGGGAATATTCCCTGGAGAAGTATGTTATGCTTGGTAGAGTGGAGGGTCAACAAAAAAGGATAAAGCCCTCAACAAGATGGAGCGACACAGTGGCTACAACAATGAGCTCCGGTGTAGCAAGGATCATGAAGCTGTCACAGGATTGGCCAATGTTTTGTTCTGCTGTATATAGGGTTACTATGAGTCAGAGATGACTCCATGGCTCTTAACGACAACAATAAGTTTGCCCCTATTTTTCCTTTGATGAACATATAGTTTTAGGTTTCATGTTTAAGTCTTTGATCCATCTGGAATTAATTTTTGTGTCTGGCATGAGGTGTAGATCTTGCTTCATTTTTCTGCAAATAGGTATTTAGTTTTGCATACCATTTGTGAAACAGACTATCTTTTCCCGATTTAATGGATTTCTACCCTTTGTCAAAGATCAGCTGACCTTAGGCCAATGGATCTATTACTGGGTTTTCAATTCCATTCCACTGGTCCATGTGTCTGTCATTGTGCCAATACCAGGCTGTTTTTACAACCGTGACTGTATATGAATGGTTTTTTTTTGAACAAATATTTGCTTGCATGTTTCTTCTGTTACAAGACACATGTTGGTGGTAGAAGACATAGAATGTCCATATGGAGACCACTGTAGGGAACCTAACTCTCTCCTCAGAGGACCACCTGAGTTGTTCTGCTTCCCTTTTGGGAGAACTCACCCTCCACAAACTCCCAGCTGCTTTTACCTTCCTCTGACTATCTTTTACAGAGAAGACACCAGAAAAAGGGTGATGTCACCAGACAGCTGTGCCTTTATTAGGCAGCTTGGGGCCCAGTTAGTAGATAACAAAGCAGACAGCAAAGGATGAGGTATTAAGAAATATGAACATTGGATCCAAGGAGATGCTCTCAGTCCATTTTCAAATGGGAGGTGATTTCTGGGACTCTGAAAACCATTGTAGAGCAATAGGGAGGATGGAGGTGAGTGAACTCCTGCACCTCACATCTGGCAGCTAGCTATTGAGTCCTGGTGACCCTCAAAGGTAAACTCCCAGATATGCAGTAAAAATTGCTCACCACTCAGACATGATAGCCTCAGTATTTTGATATGAGCTCTTCAGTAATTTTTCCTGTCTATATGTAGAAAAAAAAAATACAGGAATTATATTTTTGACAACAATAGGGTTTTCATGCATATGCTGTTTTGTAAATGACTTTCCCATTTAAAGAATTAATGTAAACTTATTTTTATCCCATTAAATATTATCATTCAGTGAGCGTTTACTCCACCACTCGTCTCGTTGGGTTGTTGTACTGTAGTGGCCTGTGTGTTGCTGTGATCCTGGAAGCGATGCTACTGGTATTTCAAATACCTGCAGGATCACAGGTCACAGGTCACATGGTAGACAGGTTTCACGGAGCTTCCAAACTAAGACAGACTAAGAAGAAGGGTGGAGCCATCCACTTCTGAAAAAGTTGGCCACTGAAAACATTATGACTTGTAGTGAAACATTGTGTAATTTTACTGGGCAGTGTCCGGTTCTGTTGTACGTAGGGTCACTATGAGTTGGAGCTGAATGGACAGCATCTAAAACAACAATTTGTTTACTACCTAGAGCTACCATGAAGAGAGATTTTAAAGACACATTAGTTACAGTTCCTAATGTTTAGGGGATTACTGTTTAGTTAGTGAGAAGACATACATTTTAAATGGTATAGCTCTGGTAGCATAGTGCCTAAGGCACTTGACTGCTAACCAGAAGGCTGGTGGTTCCAATCCACCAGCCACTCCTCGGAAAGAAGATGGGGCAATCTACTTCTGTAGTGATACTGCCTCGGAAACCCAAGGAGGGGTCGCTGTGAGTCGGGTCCAACTCGACGGCACATAACAACAACAACATAGCAATAAAATGGCTAAAGAGTGTAAGGTAATACCATCTGAGACTGCACACATTATAGCACGGAGGAAGATTAACCTAACCTAACAAGTTGCTCTCAAGTTGACTCTGACTCATGGGGACACCATTTGTGTCTCCATAGTTGTTTTTTTTTTAATTTTTACTGTGATTTGGGTGAAAGTTTACAGAGCAAATTCATTTTCCATACAGCAGTTCATACATATTTTGTCTTATGACGTTGACTGCAGTTATCTTCATAGGGTTTTCAATGGCTGATTTTTCAGAAGCAGATTGCCAGGCCTTTTATCTGAGGTGCCTTTGGATGGACTTGAACTTCCAAACCTTTCCATTAGCAGCCAAGCACATTAACTGTTTGCACCACTCCGGTATCCTGGGGGCAGTTTATCTATGAGAATACAGAATGAGAAGACGTCATTGCAGCAATGTTGTTCACTAAGTGAATGTGCCACACAACCACTTTCAACCTCCCCATCTACAGAATGGAAATGGGGATAAAAATCATAATACCTGCTCTGAAAGGTTGTTTTTGGGAAAAAATGATAACAACAAAAATAACAACACAAATGATAACAACAGGAAGCACTTACATAGATCTTATCACTGTTTTAAGAGTTTAAACTCCCTATTGACTCAATTTCAACTCATAGAAACCCAATAGGACAGAGTAGAACTGGTCTATAGGGTTTCAAAGGCTGTAAGTCTTTACCCATGTCCATTATGGCCCTTGTACTACCTGTAAGACACTTTGGATTTGTTGGAGGAAGGAAAAAGAAATGACCAAAGGAGGAGAAAAGAACATGGAATTAGTTTTTCGAGATTTAAATGATCCTACCCCTAGATCTCCAATATTAAAACCTACTTTAGTGCACATACTTTTCTTTGTTCCCAGGAACAGTGTACTGCCTAAGGCACTTGACTGCTAACCAGAAGGCTGGTGGTTCAAACCCATCAGCCACTCCTCAGAAGGAAGATGGGGCAATCTACTTCTGTAGTGATACCACTTCGGAAACCCAGGGAGGGGTCGGTATGAATCAGGTCTGACTTCAAGGCACGTAACAACAACAACAACTCATATCTGCAAATTTTTTCATTGACACTGGATCTCCAGTTTGTCTTAGAAACAAAAGAGTAGCTTTGACAGAGAGACAGCTTAGGGGGCAGGAGGGTATGGAGGGATGGACACTGGGAGGAGGTAACTATGGGGAGGAAGTGGGAGGGGAGCTGCTGCATTGTAAATTGTGGTCAATGACATGAGACAAAGTATATGTGAACTGCTGTATCGAGAGTGAATTTGCTCTGTAAATCTTCACCCAAATCTAAAAAAAAAAAAAAAAAAAAAGAGTAGCTTTGATCATTAACCAGATTTCTTAATCCTTTCCACCCCCTCCACTAGTTTCGTCTTGTCCTTTGTATGTGGGACTTCGCTATGGTATTGGTTGAGGTGCATGCGTTCTTCCTGGCGTGGGATGGATCCAGAGTGCTCGCTCAATCTTCCTTCCAAGGGGTGGCTGGCGGGTTTGAACCAGCAACCTTCTGGTTAGCAGTCAAATATTTTAGGCACTACACTACCAGAGCTCCTCAAGAAAGCCTTAATGAATGTGGTTTTGTGTGGCTGCTTCTATCTGCAATTTAATGGACACTTGACATGCTTTACCACATAATGCCCACTAGATGTCAATGTTGTCATGTTTGCAAATCTTTACTCCTCGCCCTTCCCCCACCTTAGTGTGATTTTCTTAGATTTAGAGCACAAATATGGCCATTTTAGTATTAGAGGTCAGATTTTTTTTTTTTTTTTTCCTTCTTTACATTCCCGGAATCCTTGGTTTATTTCCATGTTGTTACTGATCTCGCATTATTTTGTTGTTTTCCTTCCTCAGAGTGAGCATATGAAGGTCTTTGCATACAGTAGGTTCTTCATAAAATTTGAATTGAATTGAAAAGGAACATTCCTAGGAATTTGAAGAGAAAAATGTTCTTCTGCTTTAACTCACTGCAGTATTACTTTTTTTTTTTTTAAAAATTAAGTAAATGCTTTAGTTCCATCAGGGATTCATGAATTTGAGTGAGAAAAAAAAAAAAAAAATCACTAACTCTTGTGGCTTAGCGCCTAAGGCATTTGACTGCTAATCAGGAGGCGGGCAGGTAGAAGGAAGAGTAGGCAATCTACTTCAGTAAAGATTTACCGCCACGGAAACACAAAGGTGGTCACTATAAGTTGGAATCTACCCGATGGCAGTGAGTTTGGTTTTGGCTTGAAACTTCTAACTGAAATTTTCTTTGATTCTCAATGTAGGCAACAAAGCACAGTCATAGTAGTATTTGACTGCTAACCAGAAGGCTGGTGGTTCAAACCCACCAGTCACCCCTCTGAAGGAAGATTGGGCAATCTACTATCTGTAGTGATACTACCTCAAACCCAAGGAGGGGTCGCTATGAGTTGGGTCTGACTTGACAGCACATGACAGCAACAGTAGTACTATCTGGGACTAAGCCACCAAGAGAAGTCCCAGATTTTTTTTTTTTTTTTTTTTAAATTTACCTTATTGCAAATAATTTTTGAAATATCATTTATATTCAGCTCTCTTTTGAAATTAGGGTTGTTATAAAATCACTGCTAAATCTTAATATATGTTAATAAGGATGTACATATATTGTCATTAGCTGCTGTTGAGTTGATTCTGACTCATGATGACTACATATATTACTATATCACAAATATTTTCTTAAAAATATTTTGGTTACTTGTATTCAGTGGTATTATTTTTCTCTGTAACCATATATATGCTATTTCATGCATTTGAAAGGATTAGCCTGAGAAGGGGTCCAGAGACTTCACCAGACTGGCTCTTAAGCAGAACAATGGCCCCCCCAAATGTCCACCAGGAGCTCTGGTGGTGCAGTGCCTAAGGCATTTGACTGCTAACCAGGTTGGTAGTTCAGACCCAGTAGTGGCTCCGTGGTGGGTAGTTGGGGCAATGTACTTCCATAAAGATTTACCACCTTGGAAACCCAATGGGGTCACTATGAGTAGGAATTGACTTGATGGCAGTGAGTTTGGTGTTTTGAGTAAAGATGTCCACATCCCAGCCCCTAGAACCTATAGCCATGTCATATTACCTGACAAAATGGAATTAAGAGAGCGGATAGAATTAAAGTGGCTAATCAGCTGACTTTGGGATGGGAAGATTATTCTGGATAATTCAGGTGTGCTCATTTGTTATCTTTATAAGTGAAGGAGGGAGGCAGGAAAGTCAAGGTCTGAGTCAGAGAAGAAGATGTGACAGTAGAAGCAGAGGTCGAGTGATGTGTGATTACTGGCTTTGAAGACGGAAGTGGCCATAAGCCAAGGAATGTGTGCAGCTTCTGGAAGCCAGAGAAAGCAAATCAATGGATTGCTGGAGACTGCAGAAGGCAATAGTCTTGCTGACCACTTGATTTTAGCCCTGTGAGCTCCATTTTGGACTTCTGACCTCCATAAGGTGAGATAATAAATTTGTATTGTTTTAAACCACTAATTTGTGGTGATTTATTATAGCAGTAGTGGGAAACAACACAAGGAGGAAGGGGTCCATGGCACAGAATAAGCTAAGAGCCCTTTATCTTAATGAAGGATCAGGCAAGGATAGTTCTCTCTGAGGTGGAGGTAAGAGTGATGGTGAATAAAAGAGTTGTCCATTGCCATACAACAAATTATCCAAAATTTAGTAACTTAAATGACAAACTTTACTTTACAGTTTCTGTGGGCCATGACCTTGGAGATGGGTTAGGTGGTTGGTTCTGGCTCTGGATCTCTCATGAGGCCAAAAGGTTGGTTAGGGCTGTTATCATCTGAAGGCTTCACTAGGACTGGAGGATCCTCTACTGAGATGGCTTGCTCACGTGGCTCTAAGTAGAAAGCCTCAATTCCTTACTGGCTTTTAGTAGGAGGCCTCTGTTCCTTACCACATGGACCTCTTCATGGGGCTCCCTGAGTGTCCTTACAACATGGTGGGTGGTTTCCCTGAGAGTGAGTGATCCAAGACAGAGAGCAAGGTGGAAGCCAGATGCCTTTTATGACCAAGTCTCAGAAGTCACACAGTCACATTTGTCAGACTCTATTCCTTAGAAATGGCATACTCAAGGGGCGGGGAATTAGATACTAGCTCTTAGGAGGAGTATCAAAGAATTTGTGGAACAGTTCATACACATTTTATTTTATGACATTGACTGCAATCTTCATAATGCAATAGCTCTCTTCCCACTTCTTCCCTGTGGTTACCTCTTCCCTGTGTCTTTCTTTCCTATGCATTCTAGCCTTCTGAGCTCTCTCCCTGTGCAAACACTGCCCTTCTGATCTCCCACAGTTGATTGTTCTGAGGGGTGTACCTACCTGGTGTAAATATTCATCTTATATACTTGTCTATTGTTTGGCTGGAAGCCACGGGAATGAGTCCAATTTCAGACCAGAAGGGTGACTAGTGGCTATAGTCTCGAGGGTTTCACCAGTCTCTATCAGACCAGTAAGCCTGTTTTTTTTTTTTTTTTTAATGATTTTGACTTTTGTTCCACATTTTTCTCCCACTCTGTGCAGGATCTCCTATTTTGATCCCTTTCCGAGTGGTCGGCAGTGCTAGCCACCAGGCATCATCTAGATCTTCTTGTCACAGGGTCATGTAGGCTGAGGTTCACATGGTTCCCTTGTACTAATTTTTTCCACGTGTCTTTGGTTTTCTTCATTCTTCTTTGCCCTAGATGAAGAGAGACCAAATGTTGCATCTCAGATGGCCACTTGCAAGCCTTTTGAACCCCAGTTGCTACTCACCAAAATAGGATGGAGAAAAAGGATTTTGTGTAGTATGTTATGCCAACTGAGCTTGATGTGCCCTGTGACCAGGGTCCTAAGCCTGTTGGCTCAGTAAGTCATTCCCTCAGGGTGTTTGGCTATGGCTAAGAAGTTATCAATACTCTGCCCCATTAGCTCTATTATATATATATGGGGCCGACTTGATGGCAAATAACAACAACAACAATACACACACACACACACACACACATATATATGGACATTCTTATTAAAAAAAAATTAAAAAAAACCAAATTCACTGCCATTGAGTCTATTCTGACTCACAGTGACCCCCTTTGGGTTTCTGAGATGGTAAATCTTTATGGAAGTAGATTGCCCAGTTTTCCTTCCATGGAGTGGCTGGTGGGCTTGAATCATCAACCTTCTGATTAGCAGTCAAATGCCTTAGGCACTATGCCACTAGACAGAACAAACAAATATGCAGGTAGAAATATTGTCTGCCAACCTTCTATATGGTTGTGGGTATATTCCCTTTTGTCTAGACATACATGATCATTTAGCCTGTCTATCTATGTATCCACTAGTAGATTAATATTTGTCTTTCCTGATAATGCAGTATTGCATATGTAAAAGTGTTTATCTTTGTTGTTTGTATCTCTTGTCCTTGGCTTCTTTTTAAAACTTCCATGAACAAATTCATACTAAGAGATGAAATCAAGAAAATTTGGATAAAGTGTGTAATTAGTGACAAGATTATATAGAGAAAATTTCACTTTAATTAATGAAAAGCTTAATCTAATCAATTACTTGAAGTCTTAAGCCGAAGGAATGAAGCTCTCCTTTGTAGAAATTCTGTTATTACCAACTTGGCATTGGACAGCATCTTTTTAAAAATAAAACTTAAATTTTATAATAGCTTCAGAATTACAAAAAAGTTGCACAGATAATACAGAGACAGTACAAACCACACTCAGCTTCCCTCATGGTTAACATCTTATCTTACTTTGGTACTCTTATCACAAGTAATGAACCAATATTGTTACTTTATTATTAGCTAGATTTGCCAAAAAAACAAAAAACAAAACAAAAAACCCTCACTGCAATCAAGTTGGTTCCAACTCATCGTGATTCCCACAGGGTTTCCAAGGCTGTAAATCTTTATGGAAGCTGACTGTCTCACCTTTCTTCTGTGAAATGGCTGCTTAGCAGCCAAATGCCTTAACCACCACACCACCAGAGCTCCTTAACTAGAGTCTAGGCTTTATTTAAGGTGTGTGGGTAGCACAAATGGCAATGCCTAAGGCACTTGACTGCTAACCAGAAGGCTGGCGGTTCAAACCCAACAGCCAGCCACTTCTTGGAAGGAAGGTTGGGCAATCTACTTCTGTAGCGATACCACCTTGGAAACCCAAGGAGGGTTTGCTATGAGTCGGGTCCGACTTGACGGCACATAACAACAGCAACAACAATGAATCACAGGAGCAGGCAGCATTTCGTTCTGCTGTGCATAGGGCCGCTATGAGTCAGAGACGGCTCGGCAGCACCTGACAACAACAACAACAGCTAATCTAAAGGGTGGTGGTTCAAAGCCAACCAGCAGCAGAAAGGCCTGGTGATCTGCTTCCATAAAGACCACAATCAAGAAAACCCTGCAGAACACCTCTAGTCTGTAACACATGGGTTTACTGTGGGTCACAACTGACTGGACGGCAAGAAAATTATTTGAATTTCCTTAACTTTTACCTCATTTTTTTTTTGAAGATTTGAAGAGTACACTTTTAGGAGTGGCTTTCTTCCATGTGCCTCTGGTATCTTACCATTACTAGGGCTTTTTGAAACAGCAACAAAAACCGATTTAGTATGGTACACAGAACAAAAATTCTGGAGAAAGATGAATTGGATTTGAATTTGGCCTTTGTAACTTGATAGTTGAAGGTCTCTAATCAGATTATTTCCTATTCCTTACCTCAGTTTCTTCATCTGTAAAATGGGAATGATGACACATCATAGGAATGTCATGAAGAGTAAACAAATTCATACAAGGAAAACACCTTGGACAATGTTTGACACACTAACAATTGGTGATTACTATTATTATTATTGTTGTCAATGTTGTTTGTGAGGCAATCTGACACACAACTGTGATAGTTGGAGCTGTGTGTCAACTTGGCTGGACCACAATTCTGTGTGGTTTAAGCTGTTGTGAAGTGGTTATTCCCATGATGGGATCAGATGATTATGTTTTGAGCAGGCAATCTGTTGAAAGGGAGTTTCCCTAGGGGTGCGGCCTGCTTCCAGTGTATCTATGGACATCCTGGGAAAAGAGACATTCTTCTGTGGATAGGGATTCTGTTGTACTGCCTACAACTGTCCATGAGTGAACAATCCACCATTCAGCTTGGAGATCTTGGATTCATCATTTGTTGGAGTTAACAGCTGGTGTACTGCCTGCCAGCCTTGAGCTCCTCATCCCCTGTGACTGCAAGAGTCAGGAAAAGCCTCCAGCTTGACATTTGATCCAGGAACTTTGGACTTGCCAGCTTCTATAAGTGTGTGAGCCATTTTCCTAAGATAAATTTCTCTCTCTATACACATATATATAAGCTTTGGGAGCTCTGGTAGCATAGTGGCTAAGGCACTTGACTGCTAACCAGAAGGCTGGCGGTTCAAACCCACCAACCACTCCTCAGAAGGAAGATGGGGCAATCTACTTCCGTAGTGATACTGCCTCGGAAACCCAAGGAGGGGTCGCTATGAGTTGGGTCTGACTCGACAGCACATAACAACAACAACAACAACATACAAGCTTTACTGGTTTTGTTTCTCTAGAGAACTCAGTCTAACACACACAACAAAGATATTTCCCACAAGATGTAGTAAGTGCAGGGCCTCCATCTGTGCCTTGGAATAGTTAATAAGGCCTTCCTTGGAGGTGACATAAATTGTGTCCTGAAAAAATGAATGGGAGTCAATGGAAGACAAAGCCTATTTTAGTTTCCTGGTTTTGCCATAACAAAATGCCACAAAGTGGGTGTCTTTAAAGAATAAAAATTCATTTTCCCATAGTCCTTGAACATTGAAGTCCAAATTCAGGGTGTTGGCAGAACAATGTTCTCTCTCTCTCTCTGCTCTTAGAAGGTCTTTCCTTGTCTCCTTCAGCTTCTGTAGCTCTGGGCATTTCTTGGCTCTTGTGTCTTATAGACAGATGCTCACATGCTGTTTTTACTCTGTATGTGGGACATTTTTTTTTTCTTTCTATACTTCTCTTTCATATTCTCTTTTATAATCTCTTCTGAACCACCCAGAAAGGATTAGGATTAGGACTCATTCCACTCCAGTATGATTTGTTAATTTAATTTATAACATCTGCAAAGAAAAACTCTATTTCCTGAAACAAGATCACATGCACTGGGGCAGGGGTTAAGACTTCAATGTTTTCTAGGTGTCCCAAGAAGAAGGAGTGGCATGAGCAGTGGGTGGTGGTGTGGATCAGCAAGGCATCTGTGGAGCATGACTCACGCACAGAGTGTGAGGTGGTGAACAGCCAGCAACTGAGTTGTGGGAAGCTTCCAGGCTGCAGTGGGGACTTGGACTTTTCCCCTCTCCTCTGGACAATGGGGACCACTGAAGGTTTTTATCCAGGGGAATGACTCCGGTCAGATTGAGGTCCTGTAGAAACAGATCTGAGAGGTAAGCAAATCAGAGATAGGTCTGGTTTGGAAACTTTTACAATAGGACAAGTGAAAGATGGGGAGGGACTGAGTGTTGGTAGTGAAAATGGATAGGTTAGAGACACATTTAGTAGGTAAAATTAGCGAGACCTTGTTGAATGCAGGATGTGATGGAGAGGGAGGCATTGAGGATGATGATCTGTAAGAAACCAAAAAGATTACAACAGAATCATTCATAAAGTTCAAATGAAGAGTGAGTAATGCAGAGACAGATGCTAACATGGCAGTGACCACATAGCTGTGTTTGGAATCTTTCTTCTTCTCCTCCTGGAAACACACATAGACCACATTTCCTACCTACTGTGCAGGTAGACATGGAATGTGACTAACATTTGGCTGATGGGAGGTAAATAGAAGCAATGTGTACCGCTCCCAGGTCTGTAACACTTTCTAGGTATCACCATGCTTTTTTCTCCTTCTGAAAGGTGAGCTGGAATGGAGATGTCCTTCAAAATACTTTTAGAGGCTGGATGTTGAAGTTGGCAGAGCCATAAGCGTGAAAAAGCCTGATTCCTGAATACTGGTTTTGAGGAGAGATGACTAATTTTTAGGATCATTTGCACTGGAATTTACATTGTTGTTATTGTTATGTGCCATTGAGTCAGACCCGACTCATAGTGACCCCTCCTTGGGTTTCTGAGGTGGTATCACTATGGGAGTAGATTGCTCAACCTTCCTTCTGAGGAGTGGCTGGTGGGTTTGAACCAGCAGCCTTCTGATTAGCAGTCAAGTGCCTTAGGCACTACGCTACCAGAGCTCTTAAGCATTAGCAAGAAATAAATTTATATTGTGTTAAGCCACTGATATTTAGGGATTATTTGTTACAACCATTAGCTGACACTGACAAATACAGCTACTATGGATATATGATGAGGCAGAGAATAGTCTCAAATAAAAATGGAGTTTTAGTTTTAAACTTCTGACCTAAATTTGCAAAATCGTGAGACATATCTTTTCCCAGTCTATTTTAAAGATCTATAAAGAGAGCTGCAGTAGATGCTGTATAAGTGGGAAGTTCTAAGACATTCTCAACAGCCCAGAAGTATAGAGGGAAATGCAATGGAGGATTTTATGTTCAAGCTTGCTTAATACACTTCATTGAACAAAGAGGAGGCTTCCATTAGATCCATATTCCTGGAAAAGAAAGATATACTATGCTAAAACTAATCAAAAGAAAGTTCAAGTAGTTATAGTTTCCAAACCCCTTTGGGTTTCTGAGGGGGTACATCTTTGTGGAAGTAGATGGCCCAGTCTTCCTTCCATGGAGTAGCTGGTGGGTTTGAACTGCCAACCATCTGGTTAGAGTCAAATGTCTTAGGCTCTACACCACCAGAGCTCCTTTCAGGAACTTTTCAGGGAGGTAGAATTTCAGGCCCCACCCCAGACCTATTCAATCAGAATCTGCATTTGAACCATATCCCTAGAAAATCATGTGTACATTAAGTTTTCCAAGAATTGGTCCATTTCATCTAAGTTATAAAATTTGTGTATATAGAGCTGTTTGTATTGTTGTTGTTAGGTGCCATCAAGTTGGCTCCAACTCATAGTGACTCTGTGCACAGCAGAACAGAAGACTGCCCAGTCCTGTGCCGTCCTCACAATCTTTGCTAAGCTTGAGCCCATCATTGAAGTGACTGTGGCAATCCATCTCATTGAGGGTATTTCCCTTTTTCGCTGACCCTCTATCTTACCAAGCATGACATCCTTCTCTAGGGATTGGTCCCTTCTGACAACATGGTCAAAGTAGGTGAGATGAAGTCTGGCCATTCTTACTTCCAAGGAGGGTTCCGGCTGCACTTCTTTCAGGACAGATTTGTTTGTTCTTCTGGCCAAAAAACAAAAAACTAAAAACAAACCCACCAAAACTTACTGCCATGGAGTTGGATCCAACTCATAGCGACCCCTCCTTGGGTTTCCGAGGCAGTATTGCTATGGAAGTAGATTGCCTCTTCCTTCTGAGGAGTGGTTGGGGTTTTGAACCACCAGCCTTCTAGTTAGTGGTCAAATGCCTTAGGCACCATACCACCAGAGTTCCTCTGGCAGTCCATGGTATTTTCAGTATTATTCACCAGCACCACAATTCAAAGGTATCAACTCTTCTTTGGTCTTCCTTATTCATTGTTCAGCTTTCACATGCATATGAGGTGATTGACAATATCATGGCTTGGGTTAGGCACACCTTAGCCTTGTAGTTGTTTGCAGTATACCTTATTATCCTTTTAATGTTCATGCAATCAGTAGTGGTAACCTCACTTTCATTTCTGATATTGGTAACCAGCTCTTGGTTTGGTTGATTTTCTGTTTTCAATTTTGCTCTATTTTTTACTATTTTATTTCTTTTGCTTAATTTAGTTTGAATTTTCTCTTCTTTATCTAGTTTCAGAATGTGAAAACTTATATTATTGATTTTAAATGATTTTGCCTTTCTAGTATGTGTGTTGGCTGCTCTGGTGGCATAGTGCCCATGCCTCTAGGCAAGTCTTTAGCTGCATCCTACAAATTTTGGTAGTTGTAGTTTCATTTTCATTTAGCTAATACTATTTTAAAATTTATCTTGGAACTTCTTTGACCTATGAATTCTTTAGAAGTGTCTGGTTTAATTTCTAAATACTTGGAACATTTTCTAGCTGTTATTGAGTTCCAGTTAATACCATTGTTGTCTGAGAATGTATTTTGTGTGGTTCCTATTATTTTAAATTCCATAAAGCTTGTTTGATCCAGATAGTGGTCTATCTTTGTGAAAATCTTAGTATCTCAAGTGGGCTAGTTTGAGAAGAATGTGTATTTTGTTGGATGGAGTATTCTATAAATGTCAATTAGATCAAGTTGCTTGCTTGTGCTGTCAAGTCATCTATAGTCTTACTAATTTTCTGCTTACTTGATCTATCAATTATCTGCAGAGATGTGTTGAAGTCTCCACTATAATATTGAATTTTTCTATCTCCCCTTGCATTTTTATCAGTTTTTGTCATGTGTATTTTGATGCTCTATTGTTAGGTGTATACACATTTAGGATTGTTATATCTTCTTAGAGGATGGACCACTTTATCATTAAGCAATTTCTCCTTTTACACTGATAATATTCCTTGTTCCAAAGTCTATATTTTTTGAAATTAATACAGCAATTTGATCTTTCTTTTGATTCATGTTTGCCCTTTACTTTCAACCTATCTGAGTCTTTATACTTAAAATGTATATACATTTATATACATAAAGTTGTCCTACAGGACAGGGGAGAGAGTTGTGACCAGAGACTAAAGGCTGTGCCTGGCTGACAACTTTTTAAGTTCATAACAAAAATAAGTTGCCAGTTACACACAAATAAAAGACTGCTAATATCCACCAGCTGTTCCATGGAAGGAAGATGGGGCAATCTACTCCCATAAATATTTACCACCTTGGAAACCCAATGGGGGTCACTATGAGCTGGAATTGACTTGATGGCAATGGGTTTGGTTTTGGGTTTCTTAGTATGACTTTGAAGTCGTTAAAACAAAACAAAACAAAACAACTCACTGCCATTGAGCTGTTCCTGGCTCATAGAGATCCCCATTGGGTTTCTGAGGCTAATTACAAGGTTGACAGTTTGAATCCATCCAGAGGTGCCTCTGAGAAAGGCCTGGCAATCTACTTCCAAAAGATCAGCAAACCTCAACCAAACCCATTCCTGTTGAGTTGATTTCAAACCATAATGATCCTGTAGGACAGAGTCGACTTGTCACACAGGGTTTCCAAAGCTGTAAATCTTTATGGAGCTCTCGTAGCATAGTGGCTAAGACACTTGCCTGCTAACCAGACGGCTGGCGGTTCAAACCCACCAGCCACTCCTCGGAAGGAAGGTTGGGCAATCCTACTTCCATAGTGATACTGCCTCGGAAACCCGAGGAGGGGTCGCTATGAGTTGGGGCCGACTCGACGGCACATAACAACAACAACAACAAAATCTTTATGGAAGCACATCTTTCTCCTGTAGAGTGGCTGGTGGGTTCAAAACACAGATCTTTTGGTTAGCAAGTGAGTGCTTAACTGCTGTACCACCAGGGCTCCTTCCAAAGGATCAAGCTATTGCAAAACTTAAAAAGTGCCAATCTACTCTGAAACACATAGGGTCGTCATGAGTTTGAATCGATTTGCTGGCAATTGGCAGTAGTATAGATACTAGAGACTTCAAATTCTTCTAACGTCTTTGTATTTGTCTCCCCTCTTCATTTTGTCTATTCTCTATGTACACTCAGAGAGTTGTGTCTTGTAATTTTTTCAGCTATAAGGCCCCTTATTACACTGGAACCTTTTGGTGGTAGGTTGTGGGGGAGAAGATGCTTTCTATAATCTTGTGAATAAATTTCAGACTTTTGGGGGCCTGTGTTTCAGGACTGTGACCTATACAAGAATTTCTGTCCCTCCTCCAGTGTTATTGCTCCTTCCCCTCATTCTCTACTTCCTTTCCTGGTTGCAGCATTCCCAATCTATTTCCATGATGCTCTGTCCCTTATTGACGATGTTTATGGAGAATGCTCTGGGTGTATTTCACCATCTTCTCCTCTCCCTGTCAGAGCCATGGGGAGCTCTTTCTCAGCTCCTCACCATGAGAGTCTGTGGGGCTCCAGAAGGGAAGGCTCAGGAAAGTTGTGGGGGCCCCATATCTATAGCCACTAAGAGTTTCTCACTCTTATGCTAGTCTACACTCAAAAACCCAAACCAAACCCATTGCCAGTGAGTGGATCCTGACTCACAGCAACACTATAGGACAGAGTAGAACTGCCTCCATAGGATTCCCAAGGTTATAAATCTTTATGGAAGCAGATTACCTCATCTTTCTCTGGCAGAGCAGCTGGTGGGCTTGAACCACCAGGCTTTTAGTTAGCAGCCAAGTACTTTACCCACTATGCCACTAGAGCTCCTTAGTCTATGCTCAGCCTGCAGAAATTCATCAGAATTACCATGTAAGGGTTTTATCAGTTTATGACTCCAGTGGCTTCTACTTCAGGTAAGCAAATCTCGGCTGCTACATTTCTCTTGATTTGTATCTTTCTATGTATATTTTGAAGTGGTGGTTTGCCCTGGAAACCATTCTCTAATGGGTCTAGGAAAACTTGGTTTTCAGCTTGTCCACCTTTGTCTTGTAAAGTATGGGAATGATGACTTCCAACTCTTTAGATGCTGGGACTGAAACCAGAATCACATTAAGGTCTGAAAAACACATCAGGTTAGATGGCTAGGTCTTAGGATGAGAGTGGTCTAATGGGCTATGTGGGCATGGGATAGGAAGGCCTATTGGTGCAGTAGTTAAGCATTTGGCAGCTAACTGAAAGATCAGTGGTTTGAACTTGCCAGCCTCTCCATGGGAAGAAGATGTGACAGTCTGCTTCTGTCTTGGAAACATTTACAGTCTTGGAAACCCGATGAGGCAGTTCTACTCTGTCCTATATGGTACTAGGAGTTGGAATTAACTTGATGGCAACAGGTTTGAGCATAGGGTTAGAAGACCTGGGTCTGGCTTTAGGCTGTTAGTACTACCTCAGGGAACATCATTTTCTTTACCTGTTAAGTGGGAACGATTGCACTTGCCCCAGAGTGTTGGGAGAGAACAAATGTGGTATTGTCAGTGTTACAAGTTCTTCCAAATCAAAACCAAACCAAACCCATTGCCATTGAGTTGATACCAACTCATAGCAACTCCCATTGGGTTTCTGAGGCTGTCAATCTTTATGGAACTAGATTGTCCCATCTTCCTTTCCCAGAGCAGCTGGTGGGTTTGAACCACTGGCCTTCTGGTTAGCAGTCAGATGCCTTATCCATTATGTCACCAGAGCTCCTTCTAGTCAGTATTAAAATGGACACACTCTACTTACCTCTACCAGAGGCTTTGATACAGGAGGAAGGAGATTTCAGCTTTCTGTGATATTTTATGTCTCTGATGCTCTGTCCTTCTGTGTTTCTTCTATTT
This sequence comes from Orycteropus afer afer, assembly GCF_000298275.1. NCBI lineage: Eukaryota > Metazoa > Chordata > Mammalia > Tubulidentata > Orycteropodidae > Orycteropus > Orycteropus afer. The sequence goes on along the minus strand of NW_006921927.1, from coordinate 2,540,917 downwards.
GTCACCTTGTCACATACCCAAGCCTCACATTTATTAAAGCTGTTGCTGAGGACCCAGTTTCTCTCAGGCTTCTCTCTCTCCGCCTCTTTCTCATTCTTTCATTCTGCCCCAAAGTTGGCTGGCTTCTGGCCATTAAAAACACACATTCTGTCCATTTAAAGGAGAGTTGACAGGTTGACAGGAATCATCAAGAAAACCCCCTTGTTCTGAGCTCTGGGCTCATGGAATGTGCTTCTGCTGGACATTCCCTGGACCTAGAGTAATGCCCACATAAGGCAGTGCCACATTTACCTGACCTTTCCTCACTCCATGCCTGTGGGCCTTGGAGAACAGCTGCAGAGGACTGGTTGACCTCCAAAGTCAGCTCCTAAGTGAATTTCTTCAAGTGGGGTTGCTGAAGGCTCTGGGACACATTTCCTGGTCCTAAAGCAGAGAAATTAGAAATAGAAAGGACGTGGAAAGATATTCTGCTCAAAAGAAGCCCACTATCTTTCCTCCAGCAGTTGAATAAAAGTTCTCTTTCATTTGAGTATACTTTATTTCATTTATTTTTACTTTTCCCTTTATTTTATTTTAAAAAGTTTAGTTTAGCATTTTGTAAAACCAAATGGCAATAGGTCAGAAATTTGTTACACACACACACAGACACACACATATTCAGGGATTTTTCTCTCTCTCTTTTTTTTAATAAGCCTTTTCCAGTGAGGCTGACTTAAGTGTAGTGCCTAAGGCACTTGACGGCTAACCAGAAGGCTGGCAGTTCAAACCCACCAGCTACTCCTCAGATGGAAGGTGCGGCAATCTACTTCTGTAGTTATACCACTTTGGAAACCCAAGGAGGGGTCACTATGAGTCGGGTCCAACTCGATGGCACATAACAACAGAACAACAACAAGAGATTTTCTCACAACTCTGCCTGGGCCACCATTCTGAAAACAATGGCCTTTTAGGCCCTCCGTTGTCCCATTTACACTCACCTCCTTTGTTGTCTGGATTTGTATTGTTTTCCTATTTAAGTCACCTCAAGATAAGGAAAGGGCTGTAGGATGCCTCAACTGATATCATTTAGGCCAATAGTAGACCCTCTTTGGGGCCGGAAGAACATAGGTTGGCTCCTTTATGTGGATTGGGAATAGGTACAGCCTGTACCTCCAGTTTTGGAGGACTCTTAACCAACTTCCTAGGAGCAGCTGGGATAAGAACAGATCTTATGCATGCTGATTTGATCCATCTACAATTATGGGCCTCAACAGCTCACTGCCTCTCTCAGAAAAGCATCATGGAAAAGGAAATTAGCATCTTTGGTCCCCTCTTCTTTACTCACATGCCCTCAGAATTCACATTGGCATCTTTTTCCTGTTCACTTACTTTGCCCTTCATAGAGATGACTTGTCTTATACACTTTCTTCAAGTGATCATTTACCTGGGGCTTGTCTCTCTCTTCTTGTAGGTTCCAGTCAGGGTCTTGGCCATCACTCATCATCACTGCATCCTTAGGGGCCAGTATAGAGTAAACTCTCAAAAATTTGGGCAGCATTACTTTTATTTAATCCTTATAAACCCTGTAGGTAAGTTCTACTTTTGCCTCCATTTTTCATATGAAACAACTGAGACTCACTCACTTAAGTCCCCCAACTAGGAATCCAGATCTGAGTGATTGATTCTTCAGCCCATGCCTTCAATTGACACCCTATAAATCTTCCTGCAAGGTGAGAGTGTGAGAAAGAAAATGAATGCACCATATGATCTTATAATTTGAGAACTTAACAGGAAGAGAAAAAAGAAACATGCTTGAGGGACTTGTAAAAAGGAGGATTGAAAAAATAGGTTTCCTGCAAAAACTCCTCTGGAAGACTATTTCCAGTGGCAAGCACCAGCTCTGGAACATGTCTCGTTAGACTGGTCACATTAATATTTACTTTGGAGAATTAGAGTTCAGAATTTTCTCCTTTTGGTGGTCGTTGGAATCGAAAGACAAATTCTAGAAATGAATTCTAAAGATTTGATAGTTTAATTAAAAGATATTTAGAGATAAAAAATGTGGGGTAACAAACTATTTCAAATGATTTGAGATTGTAATCGTTAAAATTCATCAGTTAGGATTTCATTTTTTTTACCAAGTGGGCAGTGCCATTTTCCAGAACCCAGTATATGCCTGGTCCTTCCCATTTAACCAGGTGATAACATCTTTGAGACAGAGATTGTATCTCTTTCTTTTCTTTTTTTATCAGCAAATGGCTGGGGTTAGGAGGTCCAGGTGTTGTGCAGGTCACTACCTTCACTGATACTGGGGAAATCCTGTGGTCCTTCTTGTTGTTGTTAACTGATGTTGACTTGGTTCCCAGCTCATTGTGACCCCGTGCGTAACTGAGAAAAATGATGCCTAGTCCTGCACCATCCCCAGGATCAATTGCAGACTGGACCATTGTGATCCATGGAGTTCTCATTGGCTGATTTTTGGATGTTGATTGCCAGGCCTTTCTTCCTAGTCCATTTTAGTCTGAAAGCTCTGCTGAAACTGGCTCAGCATCATAGGCTTCCCTGGTGCCGATGGATGGGCAGTGACTGTGTATGAGGTGAATTGATCAGGAATTGAACCTGGATCTCCTGTATGGAAAGTAACCACTCCTCCTCTGATTTTCCTAGGGCCGCATTTACTCCAAAATTAAATGAAGGGAGGTAGGCTAAACAGTCTCTAATGATTCTTCTGGGTTAAAAGTTCAATGAGTCTATACCTCTAGATGGATATTCTGGCCCCCTGTTTTATAATCATCTCTCTTTAGGAATCACTGAAGGGCCAGAGATGCAAAGCCACCATCCAGCCAACACCTGCAGAGCCTGCGTGACAGGTGGGTCTTGAAACTGAACAGCCTCTATGTGTGTTGGCCAGGTCCTGAACATGCAGCCTGCAGCTGGCCTTCCTGGCTTCTGTTGACCCCTTGGCTGCTTCATCAGTCTTTGGCTTTTCCAAGTCTCCGGCAACTGTTCAATCATTTGCTTTTTCTCCCTCCTGAGAGACAGTCAAGGGCGTTGGGGGGCTTGTTACTTTGGGAAGTCTGCCACATGTCCTAATGCCTTGTAACTCCTAATGAATGACAGATTTATTTGACGATTTTTGATAAGTGGGTTGTTTGTGACTTGCTGATGAAGGGAATTATTTGTAATTCCAACTTGAAAGGCTGACCATCTGAGAGAAGTGACTAAGTGAATGTGCCTTTTAAAAGGTCATTCATAGTTGCTTAACATCCTGTCATATATCATCTCTGGTCTTTCTGTTTTTATTGTTTTGATCTCAATTTTTTTTTTTTAAATATGAGAGCTGGAAATTGGGAAATGACAGAACTATTTATGGTCCCCGTTAGCAGCCGACTAGCTTCAGTGACAAACGTTATAAACATGTTGTGTTAAAACCCCAACCCTTTGCTCTTGATTTTAATTACTTGGAATTCGTTGAACTTGAGGCACCCTGGATTCTGTTTCCCGCTGTGATTCGGTAATGGTGACATTCTGACTTGGCAGAGTGAGCGCCACACTGCTGAGTCATGGTTCTCTTAACTTCGTCCAGGTCTCCACAAACTGAAGAACTAGAATTTGGTCACTTTGCAGGTGTCTGGAACACTTCCCAGTGCTTATTACTAAATAAAGAGACTGTAAAGTTTTTACTTGAAAGAAATATAAAGCACTTTCTTCTCTCCCACGAAACCCCCACCTCTGGAAGCTTAGCTATTTAATGTCTAGTTAGCATTCAAGACTGGCTCTGTGGCCAGTTGATCAGCTGAGCATTTCCCGAGTTCTAAACACTTTATACAGATTTGTCTCATTTAAATCTTCACAATAACCCTTTGGAGGCCATTGTTATTACTGTTCCTATTTTCGGGTGAGGATTGGTTTAGCTAAGCTTGCTGAAGCCATCCAGCTAGTTAAGTGGCAGAGACATGATGGGAACCCAGGATTGGAGGGCCTGTGCTATTATCACGCACAATTCATTCTAAGTCAACATGTCTCCAGTTCTTGGCCACTTATAAAAGCAAACCACTTGGCAAATGTGTAAAACTGATCACAGTTGGAGAGGGGAGGAGAGAAGGTATGGTAGGGACCAGTCAGATGGAAGAAAGGAGCTAACCTAGAGCAAATTCTTCCAAGTTATTGGAAAACAAACAAACTAATCTAAAAAAAATCATGTGAGAAAATCACATCAATGGATAGCAATCCCCCCCCCCCCCGAGGCAAACTATAATACTTTGGGATTCAAATACCTCAAAGTAATAGTACTGTCTCATTCCCAGGTGAAAAATGGACAAAGGGAAAGCCAGTCTCAGGACAAAGACAAAAACTGTTAAGGACCAATGATACCAATGGCTGGTATTTTTTTCTGAAAGATGTAAATTTCTACTGAAGTATATTTTCAGAGGCCTGAGTTAACTGGTGGCTGAGAATGGAACACTGGAAAGGTGATGACGAAAAAGAAATTTGTAGGACACCAATTCATGGCTTTACTGGAGGCAGCTATTTAAAGGAACAATTTCTTCTTGCTTAAAGTATGCAATATTCAAAAACACAACTAAAGAGTGGAAAAAGATGATGGAAAGTTTATCAGAGCTAATTACTTTTGTGTGTGTTAATGTTCATCAACTTAAATTTGTATCTAAGCCGCCATCTGTATGAGCTACTGAGAAATAATATCCCTGTCACTATTGGAGCTTTTGCTCCACCCCATCCTGGGCCAGATAAAGGTCTGGAGACTACAGAGAACAAAACATTTGTGATGATTCCTGTGGTGACCACTAAGAAGCTCACAGTTCAAGTTCACACCATCCATTCCTTCTGTGGGAATGAGAATGTTTGTGGAATTCAAGAGTCCTTGAGCTCAAGGTATAGCTTTTGTGTGTGTGTGTGGGGCAAGCAGTCATTTCTGAGATCCTACTCCACCCTAAGGCATGATAAAGGAACCCCAACTACTTCTTCCTTCTTTGGTTTGGGTAATCTCACTTCTTCTGTTTTCTCTTCTTCTGCCTCTGCACTCCAAAGGCACTTTTCTGTACTCTTCATCCAGTGAGACCTGGCTCAACTCCTGGCCAGTGCACCTCATGTACAGCCACCAGCTGTCTGTCAGTGGAGGCTTGTGTGCAGTTAGGATGCTGAACAGGTTTCAGTGGGGTTTCCAGGCAAGAAAGAAAGGCCTGGTGATCTACTTCAGAAAAATAAAAACTGAAAACTCTGTGGATCATAATGGCCATCCCTTTGTGCGTGAGGTCACCATGAGTTGGAAGCAACTTGATGGCAGGTAATAACAAGCCAATCATAGCCTCCCTGAGTTTACGTTTTCAAAATAATGTCCAAAGAAAGAGGTGTCTTTAGATATGTTCTGCTTTGGGGCCAGGAAACTGCTTCCTATCCGATTGTCCATCAAGTAACACAAAATGCAACTTCTGAATACTTCTCCCTACCTCACTTCCTTCTTGTTTAATCTTCCTTCCAGGTTAGTGGATGTTCTATGTGTAACTCTGCTTCTTTAAGCCTCAGCAACCTGTTGAGAACACTGAACAGGTATGGAGAACTGTAATGCCAGTCAGAGTTCTTAGTTGCTTGTATCAAGTTCTTAGTTGCTTAGTAACTTGCATCAATTGTAAGTTACTCCAAAACTTAGTGGCTTTAAGCAATCACTTATTATTGCTCAAGAGTCCATTGATCACCTGGGCAGTTGTTCTGCTCATGGCTGGATCACTCCTGTGTTTGAAGTCAGCTGTGGGTCTGGGTGGGGGAACCTCTGATAATTTTGACTGGATTTTCTCACATGTTTGGCGATCAGGTAACTGTAGGCTGGTTGATCATGGTGGGGCTAATGGGACCATCTTCCATATGGCCTCTCATCCCCCACCAGTCTAGTTTAGGCTTGTTCTCATGGTAGAAGCAGGTTTTCAAGAGTGAGAATGGAAGTGAAGAAGTGAACAAAGCCTCCTGTGGCTTAGGCTTGGAGCTAGCACACATTCCACTGGCCAAAGCAAGTCACAAGGGCCGTGTGGAGAATAAAAAGGAAGGAGAAATACATTCTACCTCTTGATGGGAAGAGCCATAGTCATATTGCAAAAGGCAAGGATACAAGGATGCCATTAATTAGGGCCATTGGTTCAACCAATGCACCACAATTGCCAACAACATAATTAACTCTATCTAGTTGAAGCAGAAAGGGGTTTAATGTAGGATATTAGGTGTCTTACAGAACACTCCTCGGAAGGAAGGTTGGGCAATCTACTTCCATACTGATACTACCTCGGAGTTGGGTCCTACCTCGGAGTTTGGTCTGACTCGACGGCACATAACAACAACAACAACAACAGATCACTGGGAGGACTTAAGAGACATACTCAAGACTAAACTTCTAGGAATTGTACTCAAAATATCTGGCTTTGCCCCTGGAAAGCCCTAAATGCCAAAATCTTGACTTACTGCACCTGTAACTGTAGAAGTTGGTATTTTAGCTACTAAATGCTGATTGCTTCTACAGCCACTTATTCCTGAAAAAATAAAAGCTCCACATTCAACCCGCTTCCTTATGTTGCTCTCTTTCACACTGAGTCTTGTTTGGATGTCTTAAATTATTGAATTGTCATGCTTGCAGGAGACTTATTTGTGAATCTGAATTCTGTCTTCTGTATTGGGGGTTCAGAGAACATAATGTTGGAATTTCCCAAATATAGAAACAATGTTCAAAAACAATGGAAGAGATTTATGGAACCATTCTAATAGAAACGAAGAGAAACTTTTAATTTCCATCTAGCTGAATGATAGGATTCCAAACCTCTATGAGACTCTTCCTTCACAGCTAATAAGTTCTCACTGGCTTGGTTCATATTTCCTGATGCTGCCATAGGAGCCCTGATGGCGGTGTTAAGTGCTCAGCTGCTAACTGAAAGGGCAGCTGTTCAAACCCACCAGCCGCTCTGGTCTGTGGGAGAGAGATGTGACAGTCTGTTTCCATAAAGATTTACAGCCTGCCCTATAGGATTGCTATGAGTCAGAATTCACTCTGAGGCAATAGGTTTGGTTTGTTGTTTGTTTGTTTGTTTTGATGCTGCCACCTCAAACTCACACTCACTGCCATCGAGTCAGATCCAACTCATAGAGACCCCTCCTTGGATTTCCCGGGCAGCCACTCCGCAGGAGGAAGGTTGGGCAATCTATTTCCATGGTTACACTGCCTCAGAAACCCAAGGAGGGGTTGTTATGAGTCCGGTCCGACTCGATGGCACATAGCAACAACAACAACAACAACAACAACAACACCTCTACAGAAGTAGATCGCCCAGCTGCCACCTAGTGGTCTTAATCTACTACTCTTGTTTCTATTTCAAAAACCAAAAACACTTTCCACTTTTAACTCTTTTTTAGGTGTCTAAGTACCATGTATATATAGCTCTACGTTGATTTTTTTTTCTTTCCTTTTTAGATATTATCTACTCACTCCTATTGTGGAACATGAGGTTAAATAATCAAGAAACTCAAACTGCCATCAAGTTGATTGCAACTCATAGCAACCCCCTTGGGTTTCCAAGGCTGTAAATCTTTACAGACGCAGACTGCCTTACTTTTCTTTCAAGGAGCAGCCAGTGGGTTCAAATCACTGACCTTTTGGTTAGCAGCCAAGTGCCTTAACCACTATTGCATCAGAGCTCCTTGTGAGGATCTAGGCTGTCTAAAATGGTCTTTTCTTTCACACATGTGTGCACACATATGCACACATATACATACATAAATGCATATAGCATTCTCAGCTCATTAGTATTTAAATTATTAACCCCTAAAAAACCCATAGCTAAGACATATATATTATTATTATATATATTTTCTTGAGTCACTTTTCTATTTTTTTCTTGACATTAATCATTCTCTTTCTCTTTTCCGCTGAATTTTCTATATATCTATTATGAGTACTTGACTGCTAACCAGAAGGCTGGCGGTTCAAACCCACCAGCCACTCCTCGGAAGGAAGGTTGGGCAATCCTACTTCCGTAGTGATACTGCCTCGGAAACCCAAGGAGGGGTCGCTATGAGTCAGGGCTGACTCGACGGCACATTATGAGTACATCCAAAACTCTTATCCAGAAGAGTTCACCATCATTCAATTTATTGGAAAAAGTCAGATAATTTCTCAATGTCATCCTTTTTTTCCTTGAAGTCTCCTTCCTGAAGCCCTTTATCCGTGTAATTCAATCTGAGCTAAGTGACTATCTTGGGATCTGTCTTCCCCTCCATTATTACTATTATTATTTTTAATCATCTTGGAGATTCCTTTTTCCTTTCTATTGTTTTACTTCCTTTCTTTACTGGATTCCACATCTTTGTTTCTTTTTTTGGGGGGAGCATATCCTGTAGTAGCCTCCTAAGAAAGGGTAGAACAAGAGAGGTAAATTCTTTGAGACTTTCCATGTTTGAAAATGTCTGTATTTTAACCTTACCCTTGATTGATAATTGGGTTTGTGTATTAGTCATCTATGATTCTGTTACGAATTACCCTAAACCATAGTGGTTTAAATAATAAACAATTATTATCTTACAATTTTTGTGGTTCAGGAATGTGTGCTGGGTTTCAGCCTTAGGATCTGTCAAAAGAGTGCAGTCAAGGTGTTGGCAGGGGCTGAAGTCATCTCAAGGTTTGATTTGGGGAGGAGCTGCTTCTAAACTCACTCGTGAAGTAGTTCACAGGAATCAGTTCCTCATGGGTTGTTGGACTGAGGTTTCAATTTCTTGCTAGCTGTTTGCTGGAGGCATTCCTCAGTTCCTTGCCACATAGGACTCTCCACAGGTCGGCTCACAAATGGAAGCTGGCTTGCATCAGAGTAAGCAGGCTAGAGAGCTAGAGAGGATGAGCAAATAGAAGCTTGCCTTTTTGTAATCTAATCCCAGAGGTGACAGCTGAGCACTTTTACTCTATTTAATTCATAGGAATCAAGTCACTAGGTCCTACTCATACTTAAAGGGGAGGGTATTACACAAGGTCATGAGTACCAGGAGGCAGGGATCACTGGGTGTCATTTTAGCGCTGCTTGTCAACAGTTCGGTGTAGAATTCTAAATTGGAAAACACTTTAATTGCTTTTTAGATTTCACTGTTGCTGATAACAACTACTACTCTTCTAACTCTAATCTCTATGACATTTCCTCCTCTTTTCTGGCAACTTGGGTTTGTCTCCAAATTTCTGAAAGTTTGTGGTGATGTACTTTGATGTGGGCCTACTTTCCTATATTACGATGGGCAATTAGGGGACCCTTTCAGTCTGGAAACTCACATCTCTTAGTTCTGGGAAATTTCCTGAAAAATTTCTTTCATAAATTTTTTCCCCTCCTCAGTGTTGGTAATTTGACTTTCTTATATTTTCTCTACTATTTTTCGTCTTTTTCTTTTATTTTCTGGGGAATTTTCTCATCTTTATATTCCAGATATTTTACTAATTTTTAGAATTACTGCTTAGTTTTAATTGCCCCCATATCTTTATTTCATTCCCAAGTGTTTCCTTTTATGGACTCCTGTTCTATATTATGGATGTAATTTTATCTTCTTTTATTTGTGAGGATTTTCAAGATAGGTTATGAAAACCATTTTCCCCAACCCCCTCTGGTCTCTTCTCTCCACCCCCCACTTTGTCTATGTTTCTTCCCATGGTCTTTTAATCTGTCTGTTTATTTTAATTTCTCTCATGTTGGAAATCTCCTTCAAATACCTGCTGATTTTTCACTGTATCAGAAGGGAGTCTGGTATGCAGCCATAAGAAGAAATGAAGTCCTGATGCAGGCTACAACGTGGATGAACCTTGAAAACATGCTGAGTGAAATAAGGACAAATATTGTATGATGCCACTTATATAAAATATCTAGAATAAGTGAATACATAGAGAACAAAGTTTATTAGTGGTTACCAGGTGTGGTAATTAAGTTTGTGTGCCAACTTGGCTGGGCTTGGTTGAGTGGGCAGGTGAATGTAGTTATTCCCCATGGTGGGACTGGTAATTAACTCCATGGTGGAACCTATTGGAGCAGCTGAGAAGCTGCTTTAGGGATGTGGGCTGCTTCCAGTGTGTAAGAAGCAGCTTTGGAAGGTCTCTTGCTTTTTGGCATGCTTGAACCCTGCATGTAGCCAAGTCATTGTTCGGCAGCCTGCCATGCCCTGCTGATCTTGGGACTTCTGGACTTGAATTAGTGGCCTCCTGTGTTGTTTGGTAACATTGGGACGGTGCCTTTGTACTTCTTGACCTTGGGTTTGTCAGCATCAGCAGCCAGCAGCTGTCTGTGTGAAGAAAAGCCTCCAGCTTCAGTGGGCTGGGAGCAGGAGGCAGAGCTGAAGCCCAAGGTTGAGGGGCTTTCACCCAGCCCCTAGAGCCTGGCACTTTGAACTCAGACTTGAAGCATCCCAGACTGTAAGAGAATAAACCCCAGCTTGTTAAAGCGATTCTATTTGTGGTATTTCTGTTAAAGTGGCACTAGGTAACCAAACACCAGGGATGAGAGGGAGGGGCAAGAGGAAGTAATTTCTCAGGGGGCATTGAGCTTCTGTTAAAGGAGATGGAAAAATCTGGAAATGGAGAGTGGTGATGATTGCACCACATGATCAATGTAATTAATATCATTGAAATGTATATGTAAAAAAGGTTGAATGACAAATGTTCTGTTATATATATTTGTAACACAATAATAATAGTAAAAAGTGGGACTGGGCATGGTAAGGATGGTTGACTAGTGGGCTTCACTGCAATGTGCTGGGTGGGTTATTTCACTGGGGAATTCCCATATCTCAGTATCTGTAAGCCTGTTTTTCCTCTTTAGCTGGTTTATTTTTCAAATATTGTGTTGATATTTTTAATTAATAAATTTCAATCTGGTTTCTTCAGAAAAGAAATTTCAATTCTCTTGTTTTATGTAGACTTTCACTCAGTCCCCCATTTTCAGTAAGGTATCTCACTTTCAGCCACGCCCAAGGTCTCCCAGTCTCATCCTCTTCAGACATTAAAACACTAGTCATCTGCTGTAGTCCCTTCTCCTCCATTCTTTGCCCTTGTGGATTTATGCCTTAAAAATACCATTAATATTGTTTTAAGGGTGTTCTGAGCAGTAGCCTCAGCATCTTCCTTATTTTTCTTTTAAGAGATGGCTTGGCTTCATGTAGTCAGTTCTTCTGAGGTCTACTTTGGCTTTCCAGAATTCTTGAGCTGGGATTCCCATTTTAGTCTCCTTTAGAGAATCCCATTACACTGATGTCTAGCTTAATTGTACCTCATCCTTGCTGGCATTTGCTAGGTTAATGTCAAAATCAAGACAAAATTGCTTGGGTATCTTTGGCAATTGAGTAGAGTGTACACTTATGCCAAGTGAAATCCACCATGACCAACTATCCATTTGTTGAAAGAAATAGATGATAAAGTTTTTAGACAATGTGATCTTTACATGAGAAATTACTCAGAGTAGGTAGGAATTTCAGAACACTTAAAGTTTCCCAAAATTGTATCTATCTTAAGATCCTTTTTACATAAATGTGGAATTCATTTTGTGAACAGCTATGTCTGTTATATCCATTGAGCCATGAAACCCTATAGAACTCTCGTAGGTCCTCTTTCAACATATAAACACATAAGGGTCTGTGGAACCCAAAGATGAGCTGGAAATGACTGCTTTCTTTCAAAATCTTGCTGTGGGACAGCATGAGAATAAAAATTCTAAACTTCAGCCACTCAGTTCTGCTGGTTGTCTGCCCACCATATAACCATGTATCAAAAGAAATGAGTGAGTCCCAATGGTGACTAACCAAATACCACCTTCCCTATAATTGGACAATTACCTGTGTATGTGTTATATTTTTTATACATTGAAAATTACTTTATTTTTTTTTCTGATATGATGAGTTATACATGCTTATTGGGAAATATTAAAACAATATGTAAACCTATGTTTTCTGAAGTTTTACCTATCTAATGGAGATGATCATCAGTAATGTTCTGGTTCCCCATATATATTGGGTATGTTTTGTTTATTACAAAAGATTCTAAGTTTGTTAAGGATGGGGAACACAGTGTTGAGGGTAATAAATTTTGTTCATGTGAATTAAAAATTTAGAGGAGTTGCATCAAAAGAGAAAAACAGAGGTAAAAACCTTAGATCCTACTCTTAGGAAGTTAAGAGGTAAAAATGGGTAGGTATGTAGGTATTAGAGAAATCTGGAAACAGGTGTTAGCAACCAAGAGAAGGGGATTGGGATCACTGAGGCCAGTTGTGGAGTCCCTGGGTGATATGAAGGGTGAAGGCACTCAGCTGCTAACTGAAAGTTTGGTGACCTGAGTTCATTCAGAGGTGCCTTGTAAGTTCATTTAGAGGTGCCTTGTAAGGAAGGAGTGGTGATCTGCTTCTGAAAAATCAGCCACTGAAAATGCTACAGAGCACAGTTCTATTCTGGTACATGTGAGTTAAAACAGACTTGGCAGTAATTGGTTTTCTGGAGGTCCCAGTAGCAGAGCCCAGGAGCCATTATTTTATCTCATTCTTCTCACTCATACATGCTTTGTTGTTGAATATAGACAACAATGACTTTTAAAATGTTCATTTGATATCTTCTGAAACCACAATGATATTTTCCCCCCCATTGTTCCCAGGTCATCACAATCACTTTAGTCACATTCTGGGATAAATTTAATGTGGAACTTGTCACATTTATAAAGTGTTCAATATTTGTTGCTCATGATCATTTAAAGGACATTTTATCCAATGTCTATTTGTTCTTTCAACAGATATTCACTGAGCACCTACTATGTGCGTAGCTACCTATGTCCCCTCTGCTCTCATGGAGCTTAAAGTCTGGTGAGGAAAGAGATAATGAAGCATATAATGACCCAACTAACGCATAGTATAAAGGAAATGTATAGGATATATTCAGAAAGCAGAGGTAGGCTTTATTTTGATTGGAGGGTCAGAGAAAGCTTATTTGGGGAAGTGACATTAAATTTGAAAATGAAGAATGAATAGTCATTAACTTAGAGATGGAAAAGTTTGGAAGAATTTTAAGCTGAGGGAACAGTGGGTACAAGGGCACAAGGTAGAAATAATTAGTATATCTGAGAAAGTGTAGGAGAGACTGTGCAGCTGGTGCAGATTGCGTGAGGGGAGCATGCAGCAGTGGGGATACGAGGAAAGTAGGCCTGATCAGCATGGGCCCCAGGTTTCCAGCATGACCAGCTGGGTGAATGGAGCTATCATTTACAGATATAGGACAGAATGATTGAGGATAGATCAGATAATCTCATTTGGGCATGCTCAGTTTGAAACTTAAGTAGAGATGTCAAATGAGCAGTTGGATACATGGGTTCATAGAAAGGTTTAGAAGTGTGATACATGAGTGCTCAACACATAGAAGGTTGTTCAAATCATGGGAAAAAATGAAAGCAACTCTGCTGAGAATGTAGAGTGCCAAGGGTATTGGGTCAAGGACAGAGTCCTGGGGAACTAGGATACTTAAGCCTCAGTTAAAAGAAGAGCCAGCAGAAGAGATTGAGAAGTAGGAGGTAGACTAGGTATCATAGAAACCAAGATAACTGTGTTTCAAGAAGAAGAAAGTGCAACTGTGTCAAGTGGTGTTAAGTAAGATGTTATGTGTCATCAAGTCAATGTTTGATCCATAGCAATGAAAATTAAGACGTGACCATTGAATTTGGCAACATGGTGTCCTTGGTGACTTAGTGAGAGTAGTCCTAGAAGAGGAGTAGAGGTGGAAGTCTGAATGAAATGGGCTGAATAGCGAATGAGAGGTAAAGAAGTGATGACAGTAAATGGAGAAAACTGAGAATTTTGCCTGGAAGGAGAGAGAGAGAGAGAAAGAGAGAGAGAGAGAGAGGGAGAGACAGGAAGAGGGAGGGGAAGAGAACAGCTGGAGGGAATCAGGAGAGGGTTATTGTTTTAGTTATCCAATGCTGCGGTAACAAAAATACAACAAGTGGGTGGCTGTAACAAAGCATTTTCTCACAGTTAGGAGGTTAGAAGTACAAATTCAGGGTACTGGCCTATAGGAAGACTTTCTCTGTCAACTCTGGAAGGATCATTGTCTCTTCTGAGCTTCTGCTCCTCAACAATCTTCTGCTTTCCTCTGCCTTAGCCTGCACGCTGTGTTGCTTGCTCAATCTTTTCTCTCTCTCTCTCTCTCTCTTTTTTTTTTTATATTTCAAAAGATTGATTTAAGATACACCTACACAAATACTGGAAGCTCTGGTGGCATAGTGCCTAAGGCACTTGACTGCTAACCAGAAGGCTGTTGGTTCAAACCCACCAGGCACTCCTCGGAAGGAAGGTTGGACAATCCACTTCTGTAGAGATACTGCCTCGGAAACCCAAGGAGGGGTCGCTATGAGTTGGATCTGACTCGATGGCAGTGAGCTGCTGCTGCTGCACACTAATACTGCATAATATCTCTCTCTCTCTCTCTCTCTATATATATATATATGTATATATATAAAATTCTCAAATGGGATTATAACCACTGGAAAAAACAAAAAAATCCAAACCCATTGCCCTCGAGTTGATTGGGACTCATAGTGACCCAATAGACAGAGTAGAATGGCCCCATAGAGTTTCCAGGGCTGGAAATCTTTACAACAGCAGACTGCCTCATCTTCCTCCTGCAGAGCAGCTGGTGAATTTGAACCACAGATCTACTGGTTGGCAGCTGAGCACATAACAACTGTGCCATCAGAGCTCCTCACAGGAATAGAGGTTAGGATTTATAACATATTTTGGGGGGACACAATTCAATCCATAACAGTTATTATTATTAATTTTTAAGATGGAAGACTAGAGTATTACTATTATTCTTTTTTTGTTGAGGAGAAGACTCCAGGAGGCAAGAGATTGAAGTTGCAAGAAGAAGAGAGAATAACAGATGGACCCTGAGATGTCAGGAGGGCTGCAGAACTCATATAGAGCAATGCCTAGTTTTTGCTGGAAGGAGAGATATTTCCTGTATTATAATATTAGGCGAAGCTAACAGAAGAGAAAATTTGGGCAAAGCAAAGACGCTGAAGCTCTCACCTGGTTTCTATTTTCTCTGTGAAATTTGTCACTGAGCATCTTTTTGTGAGGCCAAGAAACGAGGAAGCTTTGGGAATGCAGTAAATTGGCAAAGGATAATAAAATTACTCAGATTTTCATTCCTTCAAAAAGTTTTACATTTTAATGAGAAACGAGAGCACTCACTGTTGTTTCATTCTATCTAGTTCCATTCATTTGTGCTTTAACCTAGTCAGGAACATATATGGATTTATTTTATGTTGATTGACAGGGTGAGCAGATACTCAGGTGAACCTGAAGCTTCACTCACCTGATCTGGCTACTGACTTTCTCTCCTCCCCACTACCACTATTCCAACACAGGCAGTGTCCTTAAATACTCCTAAGTGTATCTTTAAGAATTTGTAGGTAAGTCAGAACAGGTGCATACAGTTCTTATTAAACCTTACTTTAATGCAAGAAAAGGCTGGAAGCTTTATCAATTATTTGAAAGCTGCACATGCAACAAGTGAAGGTGATTGTGATGAAGAATTTGTTGCATGCAGGGGTTGATTTAATCATTTCAAAGTGAGGCCAAATTTACATAACTTTAAGGGCAAGTGTGAGTTGTCTATAAGTTGGATGTTTGTAACCCAGAGACTACCTCCAGCTTGGCAAAAGAAGTAACAGTAGCTAACTACCAACATTTATTGTGAACACCTGACTGGCATTCCATCCAAAACTCAAACTCATTGCCATCGAGTTGATTTTGACTCATAGCAACCCCAATTGGGTTTCTGAGGCAGTAAATCTTTATGGAAGTAGATTGCCCATCTTCCTTTCTCAGGATTGGCATTCAGATTGCCTTCTGGCAGTTGTAAGTTTTTTTTTTTTTTTTAAATTTATTGTGATTTGGATGAAGATTTACAGAGCAAATTCACCTTCCATACAGCAGTTCACATATACTTTGTCTCATGTCATTGACCACAGTTTACCACACCGCAACATCTCCCCTTCCACTTCCTCCCCATAGTTACCTCCTCCCAGTGTCCATCCCTCCATACTCTCCTGTGCCCTGAGCTGCCTCCCTGTGCATAAGCAGCCCTTCCTTCTCCCATGATTGTTCTCTCCAGCACGTGTGTCTACTTGAGGTAAATGTGTAACTCACATGCCTGTACATTGTTTGGGTGCAAACCACAGGTGTGGGTTCAATTCCAGACCTGAAGGCAGCTAGTGCCCATAGTCTCAGTGGTTCCACCAGGCTCTATTGGACCAGCAAAACTGGTCCTCACCTTCTTTTCTTTTTCCCCCCTCCAAATGATTTTGAGTTTTGTTCCACATTGTTCTCCCTGTCTATCCAGGATCTCCTACATCCCTTCCAAGTGGATGACAGTGGTAACCGGGCACCATCTAGTTCTTCTGGTCTCATAGTTGTATAGCTTGCAGATTGGATGGTGTACCAGTTGCTAGGACTGATTGTTTCCATTAATTTTGGTTTTCTTCTTTCTTCTTTGCTCT
>NW_006921927.1:2482390-2517978 GCF_000298275.1 Orycteropus afer afer | reverse complement strand
CTTGGGTTTCTGAGGTGGTATCACTATGGAAGTAGATTGCCCCATCTTCCTTCCAAGGAGTGGCTGGTGGGTTTGAATCACCAGCCTGCTGGTTAGCAGTCAGATGCCTTAGGCACTATGCCACCAGAGCCATCAATTAAGTGGAGATACTTGCAGATGAAAGTGATCCAACAGAATGTGGAAATTATTGAACAACATAATTAATATCACATGCAAGTAAAATTTTGCTAAAGATAATTCAAACATGGTTGCAGCAAAATATTGACAGAGAACTTGCAGAAATGCAAGATGGATTCAGAAGAGGATGTGAAATGAGGGATATTGCTGATGTCAGATGGCTCTTACCTGAAAGCAAACAATACCAGAAAGATGTTGCAGTGTAGTAAATTACATAGTATGGCTTTTCTAGCCATTGTCTTTATAAACTCTATGGTGGAATTTGCTGTGAGCAACTGAGTGGCTCCTGATTGTTAAATTTATCCACCTGGAGTATTTCTGTTGTGAGTGGCATGAAGAAATCTTATGGGAAGTTCAGTCTCTCTCAGGTGTATAGAATTCTGATAATGGGATTGGTTAGTTTGGCCACTCTTCCAGGCTCAAAAGGAGCCTTCTTAGAGGCAGAAGGTGTCTTTCTGACTGCTGGCTGAGTAAGACAGTGCTGGTGAGAGAAACATGCTACTGAGAGATGTGAGAGAGAGACACTGCTGAGAGAAATGCTAGAGACATGCATTGCTGACAGAGAGAAGTGCTGCAGAGAGAGACTGAGAGAGACTGTTGGCTGAGAGATGGCTGGATGAGAGACAGCCAGCTGAGAGAGACTAAGTGTGTTCCTGAACTTGAATTGTAGCCTGTTTCTTCCCTAGTAAACAGTGTAATCTGTGAGTTCTGTGTGGCCACTTCAGTGAATTATCAAACCCAGCAGAGAGGTGGTGGGTGCTATGGGAGGAACAGTTGATGTCAAGGTTAGTAAGAGGGCTGGAGGGTGGCAGCATGTCTGGCTATGTAGGAATAGGCCTTGGGCTGCTGATGGTGATTCTATCCTTGTCTTGTATAGTTAAAGGAGGTCAGAAGATGCAGCCTCCTTGCCCCAGTAGCAGATGTTTACTTGTGTTTTATTGACTATGCAAAAGCATTCAATTATGTGGATCATAACAAATCATGGACAACATTGAGAAGAATGGGAATTCCAGAACACTTAATTGTGCTCATGAGGAATGTGTCATAGACCAGGAGGCTGTCATTCAAACAGAACAAGAGGGTATTGCGTGGCTTACAATCAGGAAAGGAGTGCCTCAGGGTTGTATCCTTTCATCATACTTATTCAATAAGTGTGCTGAGCAAACAATCCAATAAGCTGGACTATATGAAGAAGAATGTGGCATCAGAATTGGAGGAAGACTGATTAAAAACCTGTGATATGCAGATGACACAACTTTGCTTGCTGAAAATGAAGATAACTTCACTGCACTCACTGATGGAGATTAAAGACTACAGGCTGCAGTATGGATTACACATCAACATATAGAAAACAAAAAACCCTTACAACTGGAGGGCCAATAAGCAGCATAACGATAAATGGAGAAAAGATTGAAGTTGTCAAAGATTTCATATTAATTTGTTCCACAATCAACACCCATGGAAACAGCTGTCAAGAAATCAGATGACATATTGCACTGGCCAAATCTGCAAAAAATGTCTTTAAAGTAAAGAAGAGCAAAGATGTCTCTTTGAAGACTAAGGTGCACCAAACCTAGGTCATGATATTTTCTATAGCCTTATATGCATGTGAAAGCTGGACAGTGAATAAGGAAGACTGAAGAAGAGCTGATACTTTTAGGTTGTGGTGCTGGCAAAGAATAATGAAAGTGCCATGGACTGCCAGAAGAATGAACAAATCTGTCCTGGAAGAAGTGAAGCTGAAATACTCATTGGAAGTGAGAATGGTCAGACTTCATCTCATTTACTTTGATCATGTTGTCAGAAGGGACCACTCCCTTGAGAAGGATATCATGTTTAGTAAAGCAAAGGGTCAGTGAAAAAAGGGAAGACCCTCAATGAGATGGATTGACTCAGTGGCTGCAATGATGAGCTCAAGTATAGCAAGCATTGTTAGGATGACACATGACTGGATAGTGTTTTGTTCTGTTGTACATAGGGTTGCCATGAGTTAGAGCTGACTTGATGGCACCTAACAACAATAACAACATCTCAAATTTTGGAGTGTATCAGAATCACCTGTGGAGCTTGGCAAATTACAAAGGCAGACCCCCTCCTATTTCAATGAGCCTGGGCCTCTACATGTTCTCCAGGTGATTCTGGAGTATGAGAGACACTGCTGTAGCCAACTGGAGCATTCTGGTTCTTTTGTCAGACACTCCTTATGGTGAGGGGGGTACAGCAAGATCTACGTACACATGATTCCTCTAACTTCGCTTGCTGTGATTTTACCATCTCCACACAACCTTTTCATTGTGGATTGACTCCCACATCTCTACTGACAAGTGAAGAATGCAATAGTCCTATTGTCTTTCTGTTCCCATGGCAATAGTTTCTCATTGTTGGTTGAGAAGATGTCCTTGAGATTTTGTGCACCAGCATCATGACCTTGATTAATATGAGTTTATATCTGGATTAGTGGTCCTCAACCTTGGCCACCCATCAGAGTCACCTGGGGAGCTTTAAACATCCTATTGGCCAAGCCACATTCCAGACCAATTAAATTGGAATCTCTGAGGTTATGACCCAGACATCACAATTTCTAAAATTCCCCGAGGGGTTTCTAGGTAGGTCCATTCCCAGGACCGATGAAACTCATTATGGAGCCTAGAGAGGTTGAGGTCCAGAATGCAGAACTTATTATGTTCACAAAGGTGATGAATGTGTCCTTGTGAGAACTTTAGGTAGACATCCAACCAGCCTTTTTCTGTTGTTATTGTTAGATGCCATTGAGTTGGCTACAACTCATAGTGACCCTATGTACAGCAGAATGAAACACTACCTGGTTGTGTACCATCTTCACAATCCTTGCTATACATGAACCCATTATTGCAGCCACTGTTTCAATCTATCTTGTTGAGGGTCTTCCCCTTATTTGCTGACCCTCCATTTTACCAAGCATGATATCTTTCTCCAGGGAGTGGTCCCTTCATGACCAAAGTAGGTGAGATGAAGTCTGGCCATTCTCGCTTCCAAGGAGCATTTTATCTGCACTTTTTCCAGGACATATTTGTTAGTTCTTCTGGCCATCCATCGTGCTTTCAGCATTCTTTGCCAACACCACAACTCAAAAGCATCATTTCTTCCTCGGTCTTCCTTATTAATCATCCAGCTTTCACATGCATATGAGGCATTTGAAAATACCATGGCTTGGGTTAGGTGCACCTTAGACTTCAAAGAGACATCTTTGCTCTTCAGCATTTTAGAGAGGTCTTTTGCAGCAGATTTGCCCAGTGCAATATGTCATCTGATTTCTTGACTGCTGCTTCTATGGGTGTTGATTTTGGATCCAAGTAGTATGAAATCTTTGACAACTTCAATATTTTCTCCATTTATCATGATGCTGCTTATTGGTACAATTGTGAGGACTTTTGTTTTCTTTGTATTGATGTGTAATCCTTTTTCTAGAGATGGACAACAGAGTACACAGACAATCATATTGACTAGTCACTGAAAAGGCTCTGTACAATTTTATGGATCCCTAACTGAAACCACAAATTTGACCACCTTCCCTGTGAGATTTGCAAATAACCCTTGACTCCACTTTCCCAAAGAACTTGGCTGAAGGGGGTAAAGTCAGAGTAGCAGGAAGAAAGAGGTTCAGAGGGGCAGGGGATAGGAGAGATGGGAGAGAGAATATCCTAGAAGTGTGCCCAGGAGGCAGTATTCCCATCCTGAGAAGTGGCTGGCTGCTTTTCAGTTCTTTCCTCATTCAAATCACAAAGATGAACTTGAGATTTTTGCTGAACCCCAGAATCTGTTTCTGAGTTAGAAATTGTCCATCCCAGCCATCTCTGACATGTCCAAGGTGCCTTTCACCCCAGCACTTGCTATGGCTCCAGCCATTCTCTCTTTTGGTTAGTGCTATAAGTGCCGGGCTGCTGCTTTACCTTTAAGGCTTAATAAACCAAAAAACAAAACAAAGCCCCAAAAACCAAAACCCAAACCCATCATGTCAAGTTGATGTCAATGCATGGTGACCCTGTGTGTTACAGAGCAGAACTGCTCCATACGGTTTTCTCAGCTGTAATCTTTATGGAAGCAGATCTCCAGGTCTTTCTTTTGTGGAGCTGCTTGGTGGGTTGAAACTACCAGTCTTTAGGTTAGCAGCTGATTCCAAGCCACTTGCACTATCCAGGGACTTTGAAGGTTTAATGTTAGTTGCCATTGAGTTTATTCTGACTCATGGTGACTCCATATGTGCAGAGTAGAACTGCTCCATAGAGTTCTTAAGGCTGTGACCTTTTTGATCTATGGGCCTGTCTCCAGAGGCACCTGTTGGTGGGTGCGACCACCAACCTTTTGGCTAGTAGTTGAGTGTATAGCCATCTGCACCATACAGGGACTCCATTCAAAGTTTAATAGGAGGAGAGTTTCTGAGCAGCCTTGCAGAGCAGAGGGAAATGTGAAGAGATTTTCCAAAGGAGGCTTCCTAAGAACTTTTTCAATGAGCTAATCTGAGACCATTAAACTGACTTGACAGCTCTCAGCAACAACATGAAACAATAAAACACTCAATTAGAATGAAAAATTATGGAAGGACAGGGGCAGAAGGAGAACACCGAATGAAGGGGCTTTCTAGAATGCAAATGAAGCAAAAATGAATTGCTTCTGGCATTGCTGAGATCAGGTTAGGACAGGAAGCGAGCAATTCTACTTTCAGTTAAAATGTAAATAAAAATTATTACCAGAATATTTCTGAAATGGCCATCAGCCAGAATTTGGGTTTATTACATCTGATGCTAAACATACCTGCAAAAATCAGCGCTCCTAGAAGGCAACATTGGCGGGATAATATGGGCACAAAAGAAACGGTAAATGGTGGATTCTGAACACATTTCTCTCCAAAGTTTATCTTCCAAGATTTCTTTTCCCTTGTGCTTTAGTTTAAAATGATTCTATCTAAAACAAGAATGATGGCTGGTTAAGATTGCTCCTCAGGCCCAGGCCCATGGTCTTCCCCCCAGCCCCCTTGGTTGTGAAATGCAAATGGTAGAGGTTGTTGTTGTTGTTGTTGTTGTGGTAGAGGAGCAATGAAAAAAGACAGACCCCCTGCTGAGAATTAGCATTTCCACCCAGATATACTGAATCAGAATCAACAGTTTAACTAGATCCCCAGGTGATTCTTATGTGGATTCTGATTCAGTATTTCTGGGGTGGGGAGAATGCAAATTCTCAGCAGGGGTTGAACTGGTATGAACTTTGTCTTGTGCTTAATGGAAAAGAGACTGCTTCCCAGCAGAGGGCATCCTTATGTAACAAATTTCGCTTTCCTGGCTGAATTATTTACAGATACTGAAGTGCATTAGGGAACGGATTTTGCTTTTAAAGGCTTTTCAGTTTAGCTTGCTTTTGGCAAGCCATTTATACATAAGGTGTTAAAGTGTTAAGAAGACTTGTTCCAATATTTTTCTTAGTTGGGTAAGTGATAAGTTGTACTATTAATGGTGGTTGTAGCAGATCATAAAATGGTTTAACTGAATTTCTGCTGATTTATTTACTCATAAATTCAACAAATATCGATTGAGTGCCTTACTGTGTGCAAAGCACAGGGGGTATATGAAGGTGAGCCTAAGTCAACCTTCCAGGCAAGGAACTTACAATATGTAGAGAGGATAAGATATATATGCAGGACATTAGAATACAGGGCAAAATATACATTAGTGCTTTAAATGCTTGCTTATGAGACGCCCTGACTTCTCCAATATTAATTGTCAACGGGCTTTAAAATTCCTTCCATTTCCTGCTGTAGATGTGTCCAGAATATATTCTCATTGTTTTCAAAAGTTTTAGCTTTTGCCAAAATTGATTTTCTCAGGCCTCCTTTGTTCCTACTTTTGAAATCCAGCTATATTTCAAGAGGCAATTAATCCGTACTTTGCAATTCCATCCATAATTCAAAAAATAGATCATTTGGAAAGACTTGTTAATTGTCTTGGTATCCTCTAATGTTTTTCCATCTCTAGTGAAAAAGAGGAATTGTTGTAACTCAGCTCTCCTCAGCCCAGAGGAAATCTGGAGTGAAATTTGGAAGTGGAAGTTGCTTAACCTTCTATCAAAGTGTTGGCAGTGGAAGCACTG
Organism: Orycteropus afer afer; assembly: GCF_000298275.1. Taxonomy (NCBI): domain Eukaryota; kingdom Metazoa; phylum Chordata; class Mammalia; order Tubulidentata; family Orycteropodidae; genus Orycteropus; species Orycteropus afer. The sequence continues at coordinate 2,511,681 of NW_006921927.1, read as the reverse complement.
TTGAAAGTGTGTGGGTTGAATGATCCACTGTAGGCCTGGGAGACTCTGGGTGATTCTTCTCCATCTCACTTCAGGCTGATCCCACATGATAAGAATCAAGCCACTCTCCAAGCTCAGATGCTCTTTCCCTCTCAAGGATGGAATGACTCAGACCCACATAAAGAACCAGAACTGGCAGTTTCTGAAGCTCTTTATCGTGATAGTGTGGCTCACAGCATCTTCTGAGGAGTGAGCAGAGGGGTGCAGCATGGCAGGTATGAATTATGGGAAGGCATTTGATCTTGAGTTCCATGTTCTATAAAAGCTCTAGGATTATCTGAGACTCGGGCTGCAAGCAATAGCTGTGTGGTGGACCTTGGAACATACTAGCAGGTTTGGGCTCCTCCAGAGGAAACACAGGTATCTGCTCAGTGGCCTGAGGGTGGTCACCACTTTCTGTAATTGTCCTGCTATAGGAGGGACAAGAGTGGTCACTGTGCCAGGCATTTTGGGAAGAGTGTCGCTCTGGAGACTTGCTAAATTTCCTAGACCTCAGGTCCATTTCCAGTAAGAGCATCTATGGTGGACATAGTTGATGTCCTACCCAAGTCCTCTTTACTAGACCAGTGCACCTATCTCCAAATTCTGTGAGAGTTGGTTACTGATGAGTCACAGCTGCTCCCTTTTGCAGAGAATTATGGTCCATCAAAAGGAGTTACTTTGCCATGGACAGTGACTGACTGATAATGGGGTTCCTCAAGGTAGGAACTGATTGTGTATTATGTGTCATGCATCAGAACTCCTATGGAATCATGTTGATAGTAAAATCTAGCTGAGACCACATCCTCCTTCCTTATCCATTTCCCCTGCCCAGTGCTGCTATACTTAGTCCCCTTCTCCGGAGAGCACTCCTACAATAAATCATGTCTCAGACTCTGTCTAGAAACCTGACCTGAGACAGCACCTCTTTTGACTTGGTAGGACAAATAAATATTCTTCTTTACATTATGTAATGGGTTGGTTGCCTATTAGTGGTCACTTCTTTCTCTTCCTCTTAAGAGAACACATTTTATTCATCTCAAGTTGCTATGTGCTTCAGTTCTTCCTGACCCCAAGGGAGTGAATTTTGTCAAATCTAAGTCAGTCATGGTAGTTTTATTCTCTTTTCATTGGGTTCAGAATGGCATGTGACCAAGTTTTAGTCAATGACACCTGAAAAGAAGTCTCTTGAGGGTCCTCTGGACATGTTTTCTTTGATATTATAAGGAGATACTACATTGGAAAAAATAGTATTTTTTCTATTTTTATGTCAGGATATTATTGTGTGAGAGAATGTGATGCTGGAGCTTCAGGGACCATTTTGTGACCATGAGGGGAAAGCTAAAATAATCTCAGACTGAGGATTATGATGTCATTGAATCATTAAGTTAACCAATCCTGGAGCTGCTCCACTTTTAGTTAGGTAAAATCACAAAAATTCGTATTTGCTTAACAATCTTTAGCTGAGTATTCTGTTATTGTAAATGAAAGAATACTCGATCATTATAGTCTTGAAAAAAGTTACTTTCTAATGATCAAATGTGATCGAGAATATAGAATAGAGAAAAGTAACTGCTATTGTCTTCTATTTTTCTATAATAAAGAGAAGAATGGGGCCGTCCACTGCAGGTCTGAGCAGCTCAGGTGGCAGTAGCCAGGCAGCTCAGCTTGGTGAAGGCCCTCAATGCCCCTCCCTGACCCCAAGATGTCTAAGAGGAAGGTTAGCTCAGCTGAAGGGGTGGTGAAGGAGGAGCCCAAGAGGAGCTCAGTGAGATTATCTATCACATAACCTTGCCCTGCAAAAGTGGAAATGAAGCCCCACTACAAAAAAAAAAAAAAAAAAAAAAGACAACAGGAAAGGATAAATCTTCAGGCAAAAAAGTACAAGCAAAAGGAAAAAGAGACAAAAAAGGAAAATAGGATGAAGTGGCTAAGCAAGAAACTAAAGAAGATATACCTGTGGAAAAAGGGAAACTAAAAACGATGAAAGTCCAGCTTCTAAAGAAGCAGTAGAGAAAGAAGCTAAGTCTGATTAATGTAAGTCTACCATGTCTCATTGGGAGCTCTGTGGTGTGGTACCTAAGACATTTGACAGCTAACCAAAGGCTGGCGGTTCAAGCCCACCAGCCACTCCTCGGAAGGAAGACTGGGCAGTCTATTTCCATAGAGAGACCGTTTCGGAAACCCAAGGAAGGGTCCCTATGAGTCGGAACCTACTCAACAGCAGGGAGTTTATTTTTCCTCTTTAAAACATGTTTTATCAGTAGTCCCTGTATCTCCCTTCTTGTATAATCCAGAGGAATATTTTTATCAACTAAAATGCAAGTTTTTTTTTTTTTTTTTAGTAGTTCCAGAAACTTTACCCTATTTTTTAAGCGTAATGCTTTTTTTTTTTTTTTTTTAAGGAGGTGAACTCATTTACTGGTTGTTTATTTTTTAGTACAACCAGAAAATAGTGGGATGCTGAATTGTGGGAGGCTTTGACTGTCTTGAGTGTCAATGAGACATTCCATGGGTGAGGGGGCCAGTTTTCATATTCCATAATACAAAACATATTTAATGACAATTTAGAGTTGTGGTCATGAATTTATATGATGTGAACATTTAAAATTACTTCTATTTCCATGTTGTTTTTAGTAGAATGGTTTCTTAAAACCGTTCCCTCATCATGTTTTCCTTGTCAGAACCATACACATTCTATAACATCTTTGGTTGTGGTAGTCTAGTTTTCCTAATAACTTTGTTATGTGCTGTGAAAGGTTGAAAATTTGATCGTCTATTGTGTGTGATTTTAAATTGTGAATTAGTGGGATTTTAAGATGTTAACAAGGAGCTCTTATGGTACAGTGGGTAAAGCACTTGGGTGCTAACCAAAAGATCAGTGGATCAAACCTACTAGCCACTCTGCAGGAGAAAGATGAGGCAATCTGCTTCTGTAAACATTTACAGTCTTGGAAACCCTATGGGGAAGTTCTACTCTGACACTATGAGTTGAACTCAACTCACTGGCAGTGCTTTTTTTTTTTTGGTTTGGATGATGTTAAGAGCTTATCCATGATTGAAGATATTGGAACTTGCTATCCTCTTAAGGAAAATTTGCCTCCAAATTTAAAGGTGTAAAGTCACTTAAATTCAGAAAAGAATGATACCTACATGGCTTTTTAGATTTTTGGTATGTATATTAAAAATTGTGTACACATTGTTCATAATGTCTCTGTATTGACCTTTAAAACAAACAATAAAATACCAATTATGAAGGGGAGAAAAAGAGAATGGGCTGGTAAGGATGTACCTTTTTTATTTTTTTGCTTATGTAGCTGGTTTATTGAATGAGCATAATTTGGGGGAAGTGAAAAACAGGAAATTGCCTTATTTTTCTTCCATCATTGACTTCACACATTTTTTGTTGCTTTTCTCTTGCTGCTTCTCCTCCTCATTACATAGCTTTTGTTCATTTTCATCTGTACGGGAAGATTCATTTTGGGTTATAAAATACAGTCTAAACTAATACTTTCAATCTTGTAGTCAGTGAAAAACACGTCCTTTTCCTACAGCCTAGGCCTGATGACTTATGGCTTGAGGTTTGAAAAAAATGGAAGGAGTCATGTTTATTCTCTCACCATTCCATTCCTTCATCCAATTTCTCAGTATCTTTTTTTTTTTTTTTTTTTTACTTAGTGGGTGCTCTAATTGTCTTGGTTAATACTCACTGGTCATGATGTCCTCTGTTGTGGCAGGTGTCCAAATGCTAGTTTTTTTATGGGGCACATTTGTGGATTTCTTGGAGAACTTCAATGGGTTGAGCTTCTATACTTTTCATTCCTGAAATTGGTGATGCACCCTTTGCTTGGGACCCCTCCTCAGCTCTGCTCTCCCTCCTCCAGCTGTATTTCTTACTTCACCTTCCCTTTTTCCAAAAAGGCAGCTTTCTTGTTGGGGTATTAGAAGATGACTTGAGCCTGGCTACCTTCTATATAATCTCTGTCACTCTACTCACGCATCTTGTCTTACTAAAAGATGACCTGAAAATTGCCCCAATCTGACCTTTTCTTCTTGCTTTACCCAGCGCAGACAGTTTCAGCCAGTACTCACTCACCTCCTTCAGATTTTTCTTGGTAGAAACCTGGCACCAGTTTCTATTAGTGTATACTCCTAACCCCTGGTAACACATCAAGATCTCGATCCTTTTTTTTTTTTCATTAAATTTTTATTGTGATTTGGGTGAAAGTTTACAGAGTAAATTCACTTTCCATACAGCAGCTTACATACCCTTTGTCTCATGACATTGACTACAATTTCCCACAGTGCAACATCTCCCCTGTCACTTCCTCCTCATAGTTACCTCTTCCCTGTGTCCTTCCCTCCCATAAACTCTTGCCCCCTGACCTTGAGCTATCTCCTTGTGCATACACAGCCCTTCTATTCTCCCATGATTGATCTTTGCAAGGAGTGTGTCTACCTAATGTAAATGTTCACCTCATAATGCCTGTTTTTTATTTGGCTGGAACCCACAGGAATGAGCTCAGTTCCAGACCTGAAGCACAGCTAGGGGCCATAGTCTCAGTGGTTCCACAAGGCTCTATCAGAGCAGCAAACCTGGTTCTTTCTTTTTTTCTTTTTTTTTAATGATTTCGAGTTTTGTTCCACATTGTTCTCCCACTCTATCCAGGATTTCCTACAGAGATTCCCCTCCAAGTGGTTGATAGTAGTAGCCAGGCACCATCTATTTCTTTTAGTCTTATAGTCATATAGGCTGAGGATCGCATGATGTACCAGTCACTTGGGCTAATTGTTTCCAGGTGTCTTTGGTTTTCTTCATTCTTCTTTGCTCTGAATGAGGACAGACCCATCATTACATCTAGATGGCCACTGGCAGTCTTTTAAGATCCCAGTCACTACTCGCCAAAGTAGGATGTAGAACAATGTTTTGGGTAGTATGCTATGCCAATTGAGCTTGATGTCTCTTGTGACTATGGTCCCAAGCCCACAGGTCCAACTACACATTCCCTCTGGGTAGCTGGCTGTGACCAAGAAGTGACTACAACCTTGCCCCTTGGCAGTCAAGCTCTCTTTAGAAACCTTTCACCATGCTGCCTCAGTAGCCAAATGGCCTTTTTCCTGCTTTCTGTTAGGGAATGAGAAGCCCATCTTCCTATCTCATTGGCACCACATTCTCTGCTGGTGTTTTTTCCTCACTTGGCCTGGGGCAGAAGGCAGGAGACAAAATCACAACACTTTCTACTTCAGTGAATTCTTGCCAAAGTTCTCTTTCAAATTTCTATTTTTTTCTGACTTAGGCTGGAGGTATGTGGCAGGGATTGATAGTTATTTTGAAGCCATTTGGCTACTGCTTAGAAGTCCTGAGGGATGGTTGTTGTATTAGTTTCCTATGGCTGTAGTAACAAATCACTACTATCTTTGATGGCTTAAAACAACAAAAAATTATTATCTTATAGTTCTGGAGGCCAGAAGTCCAAAATTATGTGTCATCTCCTTCTGGAGTTTCTAGGGAAGAATCTTTTCTAGCTTCTAGAATGTAGGGGCTGCCTACATTTCTTGGCTTATGACCCCTTCTTCCATTTTCAAAGCCAGAAACATAGCAGTTTCAAATCTCTCACTCTCTCTGCCTATATTGTCTAACTACTTTCTCTGGCTCTGACACCCATGCCTCCCTTGTATAAGAACCCTTATAAAATCACTGGACCTACCCAAATAATCCAGGATAACCTCCCATCTCAAGATTCTTAATCACATCTACAAATCTCTTTTGCCATGTAAGGTAACACAGTCACTGGGTCTGGGGATAAGAACATAGACATCTTTGGATGACCATTATTCAGCCTAGCACATCTGTGGTAAGATAGCTGATGTTCTACAATATATGGTTCATCTTCAATATAGAGTACATGGATAATTAAAATTCCCCCGTTCCCTTAGAGTTAGATGTGGCAATGTGATTAACTCTGGCCAATGGAATGTGAGTAGCAAACATGCATCTTATTTCTTGGAAGATGCATTTAATTGACTGTGGTTGACTTCCCAGCTCTCTTGCCCATTGCCTGGCAAATGTTGAAGACTTATCTTAGAGATTTCAGAGTTTTAAGATGGTGGTGATTCTGTCACGTTAGGTCCCTGAGTGATAACATGGAGCAGAGCCTACAACCAACCTGCATTAGATATGTAGCATAAGCAAAAATTAAACCTTTGTTTTAAAGTATTGAGATTTTGAAGTTGGTTGGTACTGACTGCAGCTTTTTCTTGCCCATTCCAACTGACACAGTTCTGAACTGCAATTCTGAGACAAGAGGAAAAGTCCCATTCAACACTCTTATCACTCTTATGATTGATATTTTATTTGGGGGAGTATTTCTATATTCTTTCTGAGGATGTAAAAATTCTTATGTAATTAGGACACAAACTATTTTACAAAGAAATCCCATAAGAGAGCCTTTGAAGATTTTGTGGGGGAAGATAATCATCATAAAAATCTGGTACCATCTCTCCTAGTCAGTTTGACTGGCCTCTTTCTCCACACTGTTAACTTCAGGCCAAGAATTTCCTTGAATCCACTTGTTCATTTAAAAAAAATTTTTAATTGTGATTTGGGTGAAAGTTTACAGAGCAAATTGATTTTCCATACAGCAGTTCATCCACATTTTGTTTCATGACATTGACTGCAATTCCCCACAATGTAACAGCTTTCCTCCCACTTCACCCCTGTAGTTAACCTCTTCCCTGTGTCCTTCTCTCCCATGCACTCCCCAACTCCCAACTGCCTCGCTGTTCAAACACTGCCCTTCTGTTCTTCAGTGATTGATTGCTCCAAGGAGTGTATCTACCTGATGTAAATGTTCAGCCCATATACCTGTCTATTATTTGGCTGGAAGCCACAGGAGTGAGTTCAATTCCAGACCTGAGGGCAGGCAGCTGGGGGCCATAGCCTCAAGGGTCTCATCAGGCTCTATCAGACCAGCAAACCCAGTCTTTTATTTTAATTTTTTTTTATGATTTTGAGTTTTGTTTCATATTGTTTTTCTCCCATGATCCCCCTCCAAGTGGTTGACAGTGGCACCATCTAGCTCTTCTGGTCTCATGGTCATACAGGCTAAGGATCACATGATCTACCAGTCCTTTGGACTAATTGTTTTCATGTGTCTTTGGTTTTCTTCATTCTTCTTTGCTCTGAATGAGGAGAGACCCACTGTTGCATCTATATGGCTGCTTGCAAGCTTTTAAGACCTCAGTTGCTACTCATCAAAGTAGAATGTAGAACAATGTTTTTGTGTAGTATGCTATGCCAACTGAGCTTGATGTCCCTGCCCACTTGCTCATTTTTGGCTCTGAAAAGTCATACAAACACTTGGCCATCTTTCCTGAAGTTTCTTATCTTTCCTTTTGGTCTCTCCTCTTCTATGAATTTAAGTCACTTAATCAAATACTGATATTTTTTGAGCATCGTCTTAGATTGGATTTCTCCAAATGTAGACAAGTATATAAGAGTAGTTGTTTGAGAGGTGATCCAGGAAACACCAACAGCAAAGTCAGGAAGTGATAATGGAATGGGAAAAAAGTTAGTACAGGGTGCATTAATGAGCAGGCTCTAACTCAGGGCAACTGGGGCTCAAACCTGCAGGGCACCTATGGGTACTGTGTAAAACACACACATCAGAGTTGTTCTACTCAAGGGGTAAGAGGAGATGGAGGTGTTAATTCACCAATCCATGACCGTAATTGGTTGAAAGCTGCTCCCAGGGACATTTATTCTCCAGTCTTCTTTTTTTATGCAGAGCTAGTATGATCCACTCACTAGAGAAAGTCCCTGGAGTAGAGTCACAGGTGCTTGAAGTAGGAAGCTGTAGGAGAATGGTGAGTGCAGAGGGTTCTGCAGCATCTGCTACAGGCATATCCTGTGTTCAGAATGCTAGTTCAGTGCCTTAAGTGCCTTAGGATGGAGGCAGGGAGGGAGGCATGCACCCCTTCCCCATCCTATGAGACAGGATGTTATATATTAATTGTTGTTGTTGTTGTTGTGTGCCGTCGAGTCGGCCCCGACTCATAGTGACCCCTCCTTGGGTTTCCAAGGCAGTATCACTATGGAAGTAGGATTGCCCAACCTTCCTTCCGAGGAGTGGCTAGAATGACTAAAAAAAACAACAGGAGCATGGAGAATGATAAATTAATTTTACTTTGGGAGAGGAGAAAAGATAGATTTTGATTGGGCTTCAAAAGGTGGAAGGGGTTCAGTAAGAAGAAGAGCATCTCTCAAATCAAAGGACAAGTATTGCCACAAGTGTGACTGCTGCAAAATATAGACTGTTTTGGGAAAATTGTCAGCATTGGGGTTTGACTGGGACAAAGAGTGGTTGAAATGAAGTAGAAAATCAAGTTTGAAAAACATGGGGCCAGGTTATCAAGGGCCAAGAATTAAAATAGCAATTGGTGATATTTTAATGTATTACATTTTAAACTTTTTCAGGTGAGCTTAAACTCTTACATCTGGACTGGATCTTTCAGGTGATGTCACATTATCCCTTATTTGTCTACCTTGTCCTCCTTCTCTTTGAGCTCTGGGTTTGCCTTTTCTGGTCACTGTGTCTGAATGTTTCCTGTAGCTGATGCTTCTTAGCTCATTCCAGGTCCAGTCTTTTGAGTATCAGGCTTTTGCTGGCTTTGTCTCCCAGCATTCAAAGCAGCAGCAGCCATCTTGTGTTGTGTCCATCCTGCAGCCAATTTCTGTATCCTCTCACTTGTTTTCCTTCTACTTCCTGTTCTAAAGTGTTCTGTCTTGATTTTCTTATTTCCTTTTTCTGTTAGATAATTCTTCCTTTTATTCCATAACATGGGTCATTAAACTCTGACTTAATCATTGCAGTGTGTAAGAGTGTTCTTAAAGAACTCAATGTCATTCTGAAGGTTTCTGGGTAGTGCAAATGGTTTGCACTCAACTACTGTCCTAAAGGTTGGCAGTTCAAACTTACCCAGCAGCACTATGGAAGAAAGGCCTGTGATCTGCTTCTGCAAAGATTACAGCCAAGAAAACCCTATGGAGCAGTTCTACTCTATAACACGTGGGTCACCATGAGTTGAAATCAACTTGATGACAACAGTTTTTGTTTTTGTTTTATGTCTTTCTCTGGTGGCGTAGTGCCTAAGACATTTGACTGCTAACCAGAAGGGTGGTGGTTCAAATCCAACAGCCACTCCTTGGAAGGAAGTTTGGTCGATCTACTTCCATAGTGATACTGCTTTGGAAACCCAAGGAGGGGTCACCATGAGTCAGATCCAACTTGACGGCAGTGAGTTTGGTTTGGTTTGGTTGAGGCTATTGTTGCTACAGACTTATGACAAAATCTACTTATTACCTTCTGGAACTTGTTCTAAGCCACAGAAAATTATGTTATTCTCTCATTTGATGGATCATTCTTTTATATGTAGTATTTGAGAACAAGACTGATAATTGTATTTACAATAAAATAAATGAATGAATAAATAAAATTAGCTACTTAACTTTTTATCTATGTTATAGAAGCATACATTATGCTCAGTAAAGCTAGTATAAAAATAATTTCTTTTTAACATGCATTAATACTAACAGCTAATAGAGAACTTTTATAACCTGCTAAGCAGTGTTCTAGGAGCTCTGGTAGTATAGTGCCTAAGGCACTTGACTGCTAACCAGAAGGCTGGCGGTTCAAACCCACCAGCCACTCCTCAGAAGGAAGGTTGGGCAATCTACTTCTGTAGTGATACTGCCTTGGAAACCCAAGGAGGGGTTGCTGTGAGTCAGGTCTGACTCAACAGCACATAACAACAACAACAACAAGCAGTGTTCTGCTATTTAAATGAATCAACATTTTCAATAATTATAATCCTAAAATATAATTCAGCTATTATCCTCATTTTACACATAACGAAGTGAAGGTACAAGAAATTAAATAACTTGCCCAAAGCCACATATTTTGAAATAGCAGAATTGGGACTTAAACCACGGCAACTGGCTCAGAGTCCTACCTCCTATGGTCTCACCCACCATGCTATAGTGCAGCAGTTCTCAATGGGTGGTCCTGAACCAACAACATTGTCATCACCAGGAACGTGTTAGAAAGGTAAATTCTTGGGCCTCAGTTAAACCTATTATATCAGAATTTCTGGGGGTGGGCCCACTGATCTGTGTTGTAATAAGCTTTCCAGGTGATTCAATATACACTTAATATTTGAGAATGACTGCTGGACTGCATTTTATGTTGCAAGTAATTTTTCATTGATTTGAATTATGTGTACTTTCAGCTAAGTAGGAGAAATTCCTACTATCTAAGCATTCACGTGGAGCCTCTGGTGTTGCGAATGGCTAAGTGCTCAGTTACTAACTGAAAGGTTGGGGGCTCAAGTCTAGTCAGAGACATCTCAGAAAAAAGGCCTGGTGAGCTACTTCCAAAAAATCTCACTCAACTCACTGTCATCGAGTCGAACCTGATTCATAATGACCTCTCCTTGGGTCCTGAGGCTGTATCACTACAGAAGTAGATTGCCCAATCTTCCTTCCAAGGAGTGACTGGTGGGTTTGAACCGCCAGCCTTCTGGTTAGCAGTCAAATGCTTTAGGCACTATTCTACCAGAGCTCCTAGAAGAAAGGCTTCCCTGACCGGAATCAAACCTGAGCCGCTGTGGTGAGAGCACCGAATCCTAACCACTAGACCACCAGGGGCAAAAAAAATCAGCCATTGAAAATCCTGTGGTGCACAGTTCTACTCTGAAACACACAGGGTCACCACAAGTCAAAACTGACTGCATAGTAACTTTTTTTTTTTTTAAAGCACCCAGACGGAGAGTGGGTTCTGTTATCCAGTTTCGAGGCAGGAAGATGATACTACAAGCAGTCTTCCTAGCCTTTCTTTTTTTTTTTTTTTCATCTATAAATTGAGATAGTACTCTCTTCCCATGTTTTTGGAAACTTTGTAGAGAATGAAGGAAATGCTGTATGTAATTAGCTTTTTTTATGTAACAGATGACATTGATAACACTTAAAATCCATGCATAAGTCACAAAGCTGATCGTCCGTAATTGAGGATTAGTTATAATTATATAACTGATAACTGAATATAGAGAAGAAAAAGAACTTTCATACTTTTTCTTTTAAGTTGCTGACTTTACTGGCTTGTTATTTATTGTTGGAGGATGAGGCTAGAATAAAGCAGTTTTCCATATTCCTTTTGCAAATCTCCAAAACCATACAGTGAGTATAGTGTTACCCTGGCCTCCAATCTACCAGAGGCAATTTTGCTGTCTTATTTGATTTTTGTCTTTTAAAGCGGGTCTTTTGCTGACACTATAATTTATACTGATCGCACTCTAGAGTTCTTTATTTCTTTTTGACATAGAGAGAGGTTATTTGTTCTCTTCTGCTTTTCCCACCTGTCTCTTCAAGTTGTCTTTCCTCTTGTCTTTTAGGTATTTTTACGAACCATTTTATAAAATGGTAAGATTAGTTTTTCTCTACTTATACAATTTCAGTTCCTGCAGTGAATCCCATACACACCAACCTATTTGATGTTCAGCTGTTGCCCATGTCCAGGTGTGGCCTGGGCAAGGGATTAGAGCAGTGCTTCTCAAATTTTAATGCCATACAAGCACCTAGCAAATTTTGTTGAAATATAGATTCTTATGCTGACATGTTCCTGGGCCCACACTTGAAATAGCAGAGTCCTATGAATGGTTCAAGGAGCCCTGGTGGCACAGTGGTTAAAGCATTTGACCGCTAACCAAAAGGTCAGCAGTTTGAACCCGCCAGCTGCTCCATAGGAAAAAGATGAGGCACTCTGCTTTTGTAAAGATTTACAGCCTTGGCAACCCTAAGGGGCAGTTCCACTCTGTCCTATAGGGTCACTAGGAGTCAGAATTGACTCGATAGCAGTGAGTTTTTGGTTGGTAGTAGTGGTAGCATAGTGGTTAAGCACTCAGAAGCTAACCAAAGTGTTGGCAGATGGAACTCATCAGCTGCTCCCTGGGAAAAAGATGTGGCAGTCTGCTTCCATAAAGATTACAGCCTTGGAAACCCTATGGGGCTATTTTACTCTGTCTAGTTCTACTCTGTCTTATAGGGTCACTATGAGTTGGAATTGACTCAACAGCAGTGGCTTTTTTTGTTGTTATTGTTGTTTGGTACCAATTGTTTTCAAGGATGGCTATCCATTGGAATCATATGGGGGCTTTTAAAAGTGCAGTCAGTGACTAGATCCTATTCCAGAGGGTAGTGGTGGTTCAGTGGGAGAAATCTCACCTTCTGCGGGTGAGACCTTGGTTCGATTTCTAGCCAATGCACCTTAGGCACAGCCACCACCTATTCATCAGTGGAGGCTTGTGTGCTGCTATGGTGCTAAACAGGTTTCGGGGGAGCTTCTAGATTATCAGAAGTAATCTATTTTTGAAACTCAGCCAGTGAAACCCTATGGATTACAATGGTCCAATCCAGAACTGATCATGCGGATGACCCAGTACTAGGCAGTGTTTTGTTCCATTGTGCATGGGATAACCCTGAGTTGGGGGCCAACTTGACATCAGATAACAAAAACAAGATCTCACTCCATAGATTGTGCCTCAGTTGAACCTAGGCAGGGCATAGGCTTTGGTAAAAGCTCCTCTCCCCCCAAAAAAACCAAACTCACTGCCATCAAGTTCATTCCAGCACACAGCAACCCCCATTGGGTTTCTGAGATAGTAAATCTTTATGGAAGTAGATTGCCCAGCCTTCCTTCTGCAGACTGGCTTGTGGGTTTGAACTACCAACCTTTTGGTTAGCAGTCTGATGCCTTAGGCACTGTGCTACCAGAGCCCCTTAAAAGCTCCCCAGATGACCCTAATACGCAACCAGGATGGGGACCTTCTGGAAAAGAGGAAGGCATCTCTCCTTCAGTGGCTCCCTAAAGGTTCCTTCATGCAGCACCCAAAGATATATTTCTAACATGAGATAGAACAGAGTAGTGGTTAAGAGCAAGACACTGGATCTAGAACTCCTGGGTTTAAATCCCCACTTCCATGCTTATTATCTGCGTGACCATAGACAATTAGCTTCTCTGTGCTTTATTTTCTTCATTTGTAAAATGGGGATAAGGAGGTAAGTATTATTAAAGAGTTATTGTGAGTTAAAATATTGGAAGTGCTTGAATGGTATGGGCAATCTACTTCCATAGTGATACTGCCTTGGAAACCCAAAGAGGAGTTGCTATGAGTTGGGTCTGACTTGATGGCACATAACAACAACAATGGGTATGTTTCATGTTTTTTGGAAACTGCACGAACCCTTGAGTGTTAGTTTGCTATGTGGGTTATATATTATATATGTGGGCATGTTATATGTGGAAAAAATACGGTAGTTATCTATTGCTAATGTAACTGATTACTTCAAAACTTAGCAGCTTAAAGCAACAAGCATTTATTAACTCACAGCTTCTATGGGTCAGGAATTTGGGAGTGACTTAGGCTGGTAGCATAGTGCCTAAGGTATTTAACTGCTCACCAGAAGGCTGGTGGTTCAAACTCACCAGCCACTGGTTGGAAGGAAGGTTGGGCAATCTACTTCCATAGTGATACTGCCTCAGAAACCCAAGAAGGGGTTGCTATGAGTCAGATCCGATTTGACGGCAGTGCGCTGCATTGTATTGGGTTAGGCACTTTGAGTTGGAATTGACATACGGCAATTTTTTTTTGTTTTGGTCAGTAGGGTAGTTTTAGCTTAGGGGCTCTCAGGAGATTGTAGTCAAAATGTCAGCTGGGACATAGTGATCTTGAATAAAGGGGACTTGAGGAATGTTTACTTCCAAAAATCTTAGTTATATGGTCCTTATTCTCTAGTGCTGCTAATACCACAAGTGGATGGCTTTAACAAACACTAATTTATTCTTTTACAATTTAGGAGGTTAGGAGTCTGAATTCAGAGTGTGTGCCCTAGGGGCTAGGTGGAGGCCCCTTGACCTTGGACTTCAGCTCTGCCTCTTGTCTCAGGTCCACTGGAACTGGACACATCTCCTAACTCATGCAGCTGCTGGCTGCTTAGGTTGACGAACCCAAGGTTGGCAGGCAAGATCAGCAGGCGACATGGTAGGCCACTGGTTCAGGTCCAGGAATAATCCCAAGATAAACAGGCAACACTGCAGGGCACAGGTTCAAGTCCTGAGACTGATGAAGACCCAGCCAAATGCAAGATCCAAATGTGCCAAAAAGCTAGGAACATTTCCCAAAGCTTCTCCATATATGCTGGAAGCAGGCCACATCATGAAGGTAACTCCCATTCAACTACTTAGCTGCTCACGGCAGATTTCACCATGGAGGTGATTACAGTCTCATCATGGCAAATAACGACATCCAGCTGCCAAGCTGCTCAGAACCATGGTCCAGCTAAGTTGACACACAATCTTAGTTACCTGACATGGCTATTGACCAGAGGCCTCAGTTTCTCATCATATAAGTGTCTCTATAGGGATACTTAAATATCCTTATGACTTGGCAGCTGACTTCCCCTAAAGTCAACATTCTGAGAGAGAGGGCAAGGAGGAAACCACCATATTTTTTATGAAATAGTCTCAGAAGTCATATCATCACATCTCATCTGTAACATTCTATTTGTTTGAAGGGAGGCCACACTCAAGGAGATGGGAATTAGCCTCCACCTTTTAAATGACAGAATATCAAAGAATTTGTGGACATATTTTAAAACTACCACAAACAGTTTTGGGGTCGTGGGAAGCAATATGTTAAATATTAACTATTTTCATTAGCTGGTATCACATCCCTGTGTGAAATCCTTAATAGTATTATGCTGTCTTCTAGAATCAGCCCTGACCAATGAAACTTACTGAGACACTAGACATATGGGGCTACTGAGCACTTGAAATTCAGAAGTACAGCTGAGGAACTAAATTTTAAATTTTATTTAACTTTAAATAAATTTAAACACCACATGTAGCCAATGTCTGTTGTGTTGGGTAGCTCAGTTCTAGAGCCCTGCTGCTTACAATAACCAGTCACACTGGCACAGACCTGTCACATTGGCATCATCTGGGAGCTTGCTAAGGAACCCTAGTGGCTCACTAGTTAAAGTGCTTAGTTGTGAACTGAAAAGTTGTTGGTGTGAACCCATTAGCTTCTCTGAAGGAGAAAGATGTAGCAGTCTGCTTTTGTAAAAATTTACAGCTTTGGAAAACCTATGGTGCAGTTTTACTCTGTCCTATAGGGTGACTAAGAGTTGGAATCATATCAATAGCAATGGATGTTTTTTCCCCTTTGAGGAGCTTATGAGAAGTGTAGAATCTCAGGCCATACCTTGGACCTACAAAATTCAGATCTACAGGATCCTCTGGTGATTCTTATGTACATGAAAGATTGAGAAGCACTGGGTTATAGCCCCAAATCTTTGGAAAGATGCAATGTTGAATAGAAGTAATCCTTGCTTTTTAATCTTGGCTATTAAAGATAATGCTTCTAGTCTATTTTAATTAAAAATGTTGCTTCTTGTAGATTTTGTAGTACATATTCATTACTAAGGTCTTTGACACCCAAATGTCAGTATCTATCTTTTGCTAGGGTTGAAAGGCCCAGCATTTTTGGAGAGGTGACCAGTTTCTTACATAGACTTTCAACCAAACTTTTTGATTCACTGGGTCTTCTGAGGTACTTGATGCCTCCAATTCAAGCCCTTTCAGGTTTCTGCTATGTGAGTCACATGCTTCTGTTGCTTTCTCGCCTCCTGCAGGCTGATTGCCAGCTTTAGCTTTCTCTGCTCTGCTGAGTCAGTTGTGACTTACCCAACTGCTTTCCTTCTTCCAGAAGCTTCCTGACATTTCCCATCTCTCCTTCTGTTCCCTTAGTCTTTGTGGATTTCTTTTCCTTCCTTTTTTGGATTTTACTGGGGAGTTAGGATAAATAATTGGATTGAATCTGTAGTGTTTAACTGGAAGTCCTGATTTATATATATATATATATATATATATATATATATATATACATATATTTTTCCCCCCATGCTTTTTTTCATAATTTTTTGTTACTTATGTTATCACATTTCTCATGAACAGCATACAGATGAATTAAAAGGCTAATTAAAAAATCAATTTGAAAATCTTCCTTTTTCCATTCAATAATACATACATTTTTTTTGTATATGTGTGTGTGTGACATTTATTGCAATCTCCACGCTATAACAGCACTCTTCCAACTTTCTCGCTGTGTTTACCATTTCCCTTCCTTCTTCTTTCCTATTCCTTCCTGCCTTCTTAGCTTTATCCCAGGGCAAATGCTTTTGATCTCATATTGTTGACTGTCTTAATGACTACATACCTTCCTAGTATTGTTCACTGTATAGGCCTATCTATCGTTTGGCTGGAAGTTGAGCCATTGGAGTTTAATTAGGTTCCAGGGTTGAAGGGTATCTAAGGGGCATAGTCTTGGTGTTTCCACTACTCTTCATCAGACCCGTAAGCCTAGTCTTTTTTTTTTTTATGATTTTGAGTTTTTTTCCACATGTTTTCCTATTCTATCTGAGACTTTTATTGTTATCCCTTTCAGAGTGGTTAGCTGTGGTAGGTGGGCACCATCTAGGTCTGGTCTCAGGCCAGTGGAGGCTGGGGTTCATGTAGTCCATTAGTCTTTTAGATTGTTTTTCTGTTTCTTTGTTTTTCTTCACTCTTTGCACCAGAAGGATAGAGACAAAGAGTTTCACCTTAGATGGCCACTCACAAGCTTTTAAGGCCTCAGTCACTATTTACCAAAGTAGGATGTAGAACTTGTTTTTGTGGACTATGTTAATGCCAATTGACCTTGGTATTCCTCAAGACTATGGTCCTGAACCCCCATGCTCAGTGTGTCTTCCACAGCTGTGATCATTTTGTGCTGACCTCCCCCTTATTGTATATTGCCTTTCCTTTCACCTAAGTAAATATGCATCTACCCTCTAGTATTGAAAGATTCTTTGGGCAAAATCTTGAAAAATTCAAGAAGCATTGCAAGAAGATGGGAGGAATGCACAGAATCACTGTACCAAAAAGAATTAGTTGATGTTCAACCATTTCATGAGGTAGCATGTGATCAAGATTCAATGGTATAGAAGGAAGAAGTCAGAGGAACTGGCAAAAAACAAGGCTTTAGGAATTGATAGAATACCCATTGAAATGTTTCAACAAATAGATGCAGTGCTGGAGCTGCTTATTTGTTTATAACAAGAAATTTGGAAGACAGCTACCTGGCCAAGTGACTGGAAAAGATTCATATTTTTCCCATTCCAAAGAAAGGTGATACAACAGAATGTGGAAATTATCAAACAATACCATTAATATCACACACAAGCAAAATTTTGCTGGAGATACTTTTAAAAATGGTTGTAGTAGTATATTGACAGGTAACTGCCAAAAATTCAAGCTGGATTCAGAAGTGGACGTAAAATGAGAGATATCATTAGTGATGTCAGATGGATCTTGGCTGAAAGCAAAGACTACCAGAAAGATGTTTGCCTGTGTTTTATTGACTATGCAGAGGCATTCAACTGGCTGGATCATAACAAATTATGGATAACATTGTGAAGAATGGGAATTCCAGAACACTTCATTGTGCTCATGAGGAATCTGTACAAGACCAAGAGGTAGTTGTTTGAACAAGGGGATACTGCATGGGTTAAAATTAGGAAAGATGTGATTTAGGATTGTGTCCTTCACCATACTTATTCAATTTATATGTTGAGCAAATAACCAGAGAACCTGGACAATATGAAGAAGAATGTGGCATCAGAATTGCAAGAGGGTTCATTAACAAGGTGTGACATGCAGATGACACAACCTTGCTTGTTGAAAGGGAAGAAGACTTGAAGAATTTACTGTTGAAGATCACAGACTATATAGCTGTCCGTGTAGATATACTTCAACATAAAGAAAAGAAAAATCCTTGCAAGTGGACCAATTTCAACATCATTATCAATGAAGGAAAGATTGACATTGTCAGAGATTTCATTTTTCTTGGATCCACAATCAACACCTATTAAATCAGCAGTCAAGAAATCAGACATTGTATTGCACTGGGCAAATCTCCTTCAAAAACTTTTTAAAAAATGTTAAAGATGTCACTTTGAAGACTAAGGTGCTGCTGACTCCAGCTATGGTATTTTCAATAGCCTCATATGCATATGAAAGCTGGACAATGAATGAGGATGACTGAAGAAGAATTGAGGCATTTGAATTGTGGTGTTGGCAAAGAATATTGAAAATACCACAGATTGCCAGAATGAACAAATCTGTCTTGGAAGCCATATACCAGGAATGCTCCTTTAGAAACAAGAATGGCCAGGCTTGGTCTTCTGTACTTTGATTAGGTTGTTGGAAGGGACCAATCCTGGAGAAGGATATCATGTTTAGTAAAGTAGAAGGTCAATGAAAAAGAGGAAGACCCTCAAGGAGATGGATTGACACAATGGCTGCAATGATGGGATCAAACATAGTAAAGATTGCGAGGATGGTGTAGGACCAGGTAGTGTGTCATTCTATTGTGCAGAGGGGTTGCTATGAGTCAGAACTGACTTGACAGCACCTAACAGCACAACAACACAACATTCTCCAGTTAGTGATTTACCCTTCCTTCCCCTCACTCTTGGTAAATCTTTGCTTTTTAACTAGTGAGTTTAATCCATTTATATTTGTTGTGAATATTGATACAGTTGAATATATTTCCACCACCTTACCTCATATGTTTTGTATACCATAGCTTTTCTTTACATTTCTCTCTTATTCTGGTATCTGTTTCAGTGAATTTTCCTTATTCTCTGCTTTTTCCTTCCTGTTAGTTTGGAAAATATTGTGGTAGTTAAGTTTGTGTGTCAACTTGGCAGGGCCTGGTTGAGTGGCCAGGTAGCTGGATGTAGTTATTCCCCATGATGAGACTGGCAATCACCTCCATGGTGGGATCTACCACAAGCAGCTGAGTAGCTGCTATAGGGATATGGTCTGCTTCCTGTATATAAGAAGCAGCTTTGGGAATGGTCTCTACCCTATGGCATGCTTGGACCCTGAGTGTAGCCATGTCGTTCAGCAGCCTGCCATGCTCTGCCGACCTTGGAACTTACAATGGACTTGAATTAATGGCCTGCCATGTGGTTTGGTAACATCAGGACTGTGCCATTTTATTTGTTGACCTTGGGCTTGTTAGCCTCAGTAGCCAGTAGATGCCTGAGCGAAGAGATGCCTAGCTTCAGTGGGCCTGGAGCGAGCGGCAGAGCTGAAACCCTAGGTTGAGGGCTTTACACAGCCCCTAGAGCCTGGCACTTGGAACTCAGACTTCTAGCCTCCAAAACTGTAAGAGAATAAATTCCTGTTTGTTAAGGCCATCCCTTTTGTGGTATATTCCTGTCAGAGCAACACTAAGTAACCAGAACAAATATTGATTCTATTTCTGTACTTTTAGGGCTTATACTTAAATTTTAGACCTGTATATTTGATTTATCCAAGTCTAAAGTCAAACAGTGTTTCTATCCTTATCCTGATGAATACAAGATTTTAGAATTATTAACTCTGATTATCATCTTCTCCCATCTTTCAAGTTTCTTTTGTTTATATTTAGCTCTACATTTTTCTTTGTCCACGAATTACTTATTATTATACTTTTAATCAATGTTTATTTAACAATTTCTTTGTTCAAAATTGTTTCTTGTGTCTCATATCTTCCTTTCAGTTTCAATTAATCTTTTACTTTACAAAAGCACTTTAGTTTTTTCAGTAAGACTGAGTTATATATTCTTAGGTTTTCAATAAGTAAAGATGAATTTATTTCATAATCTTTAACTTTCATTTTAAAATATTGCTTTGTTGCTGTTAGGTGCCATCAAGTCAGCTCAGACTCATAGCGACCCCATGCACAACAGATGAAACACTACCCAGTCCTGCACCAGCCTCACAGTCCTTGCTATACCTGACCCCACCATTGCAGCCACTGTGTCAGTCTATCTTGTTGAGGGTCTTCCCCCTTTTTGCTGACCTTGCACTTTACCAAGCATGACATCCTTCTACAGGGAATGATCCCTTCTGACAACATGACCAAAATAGGTGGGACAAAGTCTGGCCATTCTCGCTTCCAAAGAGCATTCTGGCTGCCCTTCATCCAGGACAGATTTGTTAGTTCTTCTGGCAGTCCATGGTACATTCAGTATTCTTTGCCAGCACCACAACTCAAAAGCATCAACTCTTCTTCTGTCTTCCTTATTCATTGTCCAGCTTTCACATGCATATGAAGAAAAACCAAAAAAACAAAAACAAAAAACAAAAAACAAAAAACCCAAAAGAAACACCACATAACAAACAAACAAAAAACAAACTGCTGTCAATTCGATTTGACTCATAGTGACCTCTACTTGGGGGTATCTCTATGGAAGTAGATTGCCCAGTTTTCCATTGGAGGAATATAATATGCAAAAAAAAAAAAAAAAAAAAAAAAGGAGGACATAGGAAAAAAAGTATGCATTAATTTAAAATATGCATGTGATATGTGTGTAGTGAAATGTGTATGTGTATAGTGTGTATTTGTACCTAAAATTAGGTACAAGACAACAAACTTCATGTAGAAACATACAGATATCTGAGATCATAGAGTGCAGAAGGAAACATCCCTAAACACAGCTATTTCTACTGATTCTAGCAGCAGCTGTCAAATGCCTTAGGTACTATGCCACCAGAGCTCCCACTCACCATATTGCAGCAAAAGAAAATTCTGCATATGAAGTGATTGAAAACATCATGGCTTGGGTTAGGAGCAGCCTTCGAGGAGACATCTTTGCTCTTCAGCACTCTAAAGAGGTCTTTTGCAGCAGATTTGCCCAGTGCAATATGTTGTCTAGTTCATGATTGCTGATTCCACTGGTGTTGATCGTGGAACCAAGTAATATGAACTGTTTGACAACTTCGATCTTTCTCCGTTTATTGTGATGCTACTTATTGGTACCGTTGTGGGGATTTTTGTTTTCTTTATGTTAAGGTGTAATCCATACTGCAGATGGTAGTCTTTAATCTCCATCAGTAAGTGCTTGAAGTCATCTTCACTTTCAGCAAGCAAAGTTGTGTCATCTGCATATAGCAGGTTGTTAATGAGTCTTCATCCAATCTGACTCCGTGTTCTTCTTCATATAGTCCAGGTTCTCATACAGATTGAATAAGTATGGTGACAGGATACAACCCTGACACACTCCCTTCCTGATTTTAAAGTATGAGGTATCCCATTGTTCTGTTTGAACAACAATCTCCTGGTCTGTGTACAGGTTCCTCATGAGCACAGTTAAGTGTTCTGGAATTCCCATTCTTCTCTATGTTATCCATAATTTGTTATTTCCACACAATCGAGTGCTTTTGCTTAGTCAGTAACCCATAAATAAACATCTTTCTTTTTGTATTCTTTGCTTTCAGCCAACATCTATCTGACATTAGCTATGATATCCCTTGTTCCAAATCCTCTTCTGAATCCAGCTTGCATCTCTGGAAGTTCTCTGTCAATATACTGCTGCAACTGTTTTTTTAATTATCTTCATCAAAATTTTACTTGTGTGTGATATTAATGACATTGTTCAATATTTTCCACATTCTGTCGGTTTTCTTTTCTTTGAAATGGATACAAATATGGATCTCTTCCAGTCAGTTAGCCAGGTCTTCCAAATTTCTTGGCATAGACAAGTGAGTGCCTCCAGCATGGCATCCATTTGTTGAAACATCTCAATGGATATTCTGTCAATTCCTGGAAACTTGTTTATTGCCAGTTCCTTCAGTGCAGCTTAACTCCTTCCTTACATACCATTGGTTCTTGATCATATGTTATCTCCTGGAATAGATGAACATCAATGAATTCTTTTTGATATGGAGACTTTGCATATTCTTTTCATGTTTCCTGCATCATTCAATATTTTGCCCATAGAATCATTTAATATTGCAAGTCAAGTCTTGAATTTCTTCTTCAGTTCTTTCAGCTTGAGAGATGCTGAGCATGTTTTTCCCTTTTGGTTTTTTAACTCCAGGTCTTTGCACATCTCATTATGATAATTGAGTTTGTCTTCTAGAGCTGCTCTCTGAAATATTCTGTTCAGGTCTTTTATCTTATCATTTCTTCCATTCGCTTTAGCTACTCTCCTTTCAAGGGAAAGTTTCAGAATCTCTTCTGACATCCATTTTGGTCTTTTCTTCCTTTCCTATCTTTTTAATGACATTTTGCTTTTTTCATGAATGTTGTTTTTGAAGTCATCCCACAACTCATTTGGTTTTTGGTCATTGGTGCTCAATGCACCAAATCTGTTCTTTAGATAGTCTCTAAATTCAGGGACCAGGACAGAGTGAGGAGTCAGCTGCAGGGAGCCAGGTGAGGGGAGGGAACCCAGGCCTCATGCCACAAGCAGCAAGGTGGGAAAGCAGGGGAAAGGAGAGAAAAAGGTCAGAGGTACTGGGACAGAGCAGGGAGTCAGCTGCAGGGATCCAGGTAAGGGGAGAACCCAGACCATACCCTACAAGCAGCAAGGTGTGAAAATGGAGGAAAGGAGAGGAAAAAGACCAGGGGGGCCAGGACAGAGTGAGCAGGAAACTGTAGGGATCCAAGTAAGGGGAGGTTGAAGATGTTTCCAACAGCTAAGGGAGACAAACTTGTCTATCGGTTTGTCCTACTGTGGTGACATGTTGCTGTGAGTCTTGAAGCTGTGCCACTGGTGTTTTAAACCCAGGGGGTGCACATGGTGCACAGATTTCAGTGCAGCTTGCAGTCTGAGACAGACTAGGAAGAAGGAGGAGGCCATCCACTTCTCAAAGAATTAGCCAGGGAAAACCTTATGAATAGCAGAGAAATACTGTCTGATACATTACTGCACAACTTTATGAATAGTCTGGAAACATTGCCCAATACAGAGGAGGAGGATGAGTCACTTAGGTTGGAAGGCTCTCAAAATATAACTGGGAAAGAGCTACATCATCAGAATAAAACCAGCCTTACTGATATGGATAAGGTAAAGCTTTCGAGACCTCCATTTGCTGATGTGGCAAGACTCAAATTGAGGAGAAACAGCTGCAAACATCCATTAATAAATGGAACATGGAATGTACAAAGTATGAATCTAGGAAAATTGGAAGTTGTCAAAAATGAAATAGAATGCATGAAGATTGATATCCTAGGCATTGTGAGCTGAAATGGACTGGTTTTGGCCATTTTGAATCAGACAACCACATGACCTACAATGCCGGGAATGACAATTTGAAGAGGAATGGTGTGGCATTCATCATCACAAAGGATGTTTCAAGATCTGTCCTGAAGTACAGTATTGTCAGTGATAGAATAGTATCCATAGGCTTACAAGGAAGATCTATTAATACAACTTTTATTCAAATTTATGCACCAAACACCAAAGCCAAAGATGAGGAAATTGAAGATTTTTATCAACTTCTGCAGCCTGAAATTGACCAAACATGCAATCAAGATGTGTTAATTATCACTGGTGACTGGAACAAAGAAGAATCACTGGTAGTTGGAAAGTTTGGCATTGGTGACAGGAATAATGCTGGAAATTGCATGATAGAATTTTGCAAGACCAATGACTTATTCATTGCAAATACCTCTTTTCAACAACACAAATGGTGGTTGTACAAGTGGACATTGCCAGATGGAACACACAGGAATCAGATCAACTACACCTGTGGCAAGAGGTGATAGAAAAGCTCAGTATCTTCAGCCAAAACCATGCCAGGAGCTGACAGTGGAACAGACCATCAACTGCTCATATGCAAGTTCAACTTGAAGTTAAAGACAATTAAAACAAGTCCACGAGAGCCAAAATATGATCTTGAATATATCCCTTCTGAATTTAGAGACTATCTAAAGAATAGATTTGATGCATTGAGCACCAATGACCAAAAACCAGAAGAATTGTGGGATGACATAAAGAGCATCATCCATGGAGAAAGCAAGAGGTCACTAAAAAGATGAGAAAAGAAGAGAAGGCCAAAATGGATGACAGAAGAGACTCTGAAACTTGCCCTTGAATGGAGAGTAGTTAAAGCAAATGGAAGAATGACAAGATAAAAGAGCTGAACAGAAGATTTCAAAGAGCAGCTCAAGCAGACAAAGCCAATTAGTATAATCAAATGTGCAAAGACTTGGAGTTAGAAAACCAAAAGGGAAGAACTCACTAGCCATTTCTCAAGTGAAAGAACTGAGGAAAAAATTTAAGCCTCAAGTTGCAATATTGAAAGATTCTATGGGCAAAATATTGAATGATGCAGGAAATATCAAAAGGAGATGGAAAGAATACACAGAGTCACTGTACCAAAAAGAACTGGTAGATCTTCATCCATTTTAGGAGGTGGCATATTATCTAGAACCAATGGTATTGAAGGAGGAAGTCCAAGCTTCAGTGAAGGAATTGGTGAAGAACAAGGCTCCTGGAATTGATGGAATACCTATTGAGATATTTCACCAAACAGATGCCCCATTGGAGGGACTCACTCGGTTATGCCAAGAGATTTGGAAGAAAGGAACCTGACCAACTGGCTGGAAGAGATCCATATATGTACCCATTCCAAAGAAATGTGATCCCACAGAATGTGGAAATTATAGAACAATATCACTAATATCACATGCAAGTAAGATCTTACAGAAGATAATTAAAAAATGATTGCAGCAGTATATTGACAGAGAACTTCCAGAGGTGCAAGCTGGATTCAGAAGAGGTCATGGAACAAGGGATATCATAGCCACTGTCGGATAGATCTTGGCTCAAGGCAAGGAATACCAGAAAGATGTTTACTTGTGTTTTATTGACTATGCAAAAGCATTAGATTGTGTGTATCACAAATTGTGGATAACATTGAGAGGAATGGGAATTTCCGAACATTTGATCATATTCATGAGGAACCTGTGCATTGACCAGGAGGCTGCGCTGCCATTTGGACAGAACAAGGGGATACTGCATGCTTTAAAATCAGGAACAGAGGGTGTCAGGGTTGTATCCTTTCCCCATACTTATTCAATCTGTATGCTGAGCAAATAATCTGAGAAGGTGGACTATATGAAGAAAAAAGTGGCATCAGGATTGGAGGAAAAAATCATTAACAACCTGTAATATGCTAATGACACAACTTTGCTTGTTGAAAGTAAGGATGACTTGAGGCACTTACTGACGAAGATTGAAGAATACAGTCTGCAATATGTATTACATCTCAATATAAAGAAAACAAAAATCCTCACAACTGGACCTATAAGCAGCAACACAATAAATAGAGAAAAGACTGAGGTTGTCAAAGAATTCACATTTCTTGGTTCTACAATCAACACCAATGGAAGCAGCAGTCAGTACATTAGACCACGTATAGCACTGGGTAAGTCAGCTGCAAAGGAACTCTTTCAAGTTCTGAGGAGCAAGGATGTCTCCCTGAGGACTAGAGTGTGCCTGACACAAGCCATGATATTTTCAATCACCTCATATGCATGTGAGAGCTGGACAAGAATAAGGAAGACTGTAGAAGAATTGATGCTTTTGAGTTATGGTGCTGGTGAAGAATGCTGAAAGTACCATGAACTGCTAAAGGAACTAACAGATCTGTTCTGGAGGAAGTGCAGCCAAAATGCTCCTTGGAAGCAAGAACGGCCAGACTTCGTCTCACCTACTTTGGTCATGTTGTCAGAAGGGACTATTCCCTGGAGAAGGATGTTATCCTTGGTAAGGTTGAGGGTTGACAAAAGAGGAGAAGACCTTCAATGAGATGGCTTGACATAGTGGGTATGACAATGGGCTCAAATGTAGCAAGGATCATGGAGTGGGATTGGATGGTGTTTTGTTCTGCTGTGGGTCACTATGAGTTGGAAATGACTAAATGGCACCTATTAACAGCAACAAATTCAGGAGGGATATAATCAAGGTCATATTTTGGCTCTCATGGTCTTGTCTTGTCTTCTGCTTCAACTTGAAGTTGCATATGAGCAAGTGATGGTCAGTTCCACATTCAGCTTCTGGTCTTGTTTTGGCTGAAGATACTGAGTTTCTCCATTGCCTCTTTCCACAGATGTAGTTGATCTGACTCCTGTGTGTTCCACTTGGTGAGGTCCACATGTACAGCTGCTGTTTATATTGTTGAAAAAAGGTATTTAAAATGAATAAGTCGTTGGTCTTGCAAAATTCTACCATGCCATCTCTGGTGCCATTTCTGTCACCAATGCCATATTTTCCAACTACCACTGGTTCTTCTTTGTTTCCAACTTTTGCATTCCAACTACCAGTGATAATGTACATATCTTGATTGCATGTTTGGTCAATTTCAGACTGCAGAAGTTGGTAAAAATCTTTAATTTCCTTGCCTTTGCCTTTAGTGGTTGGTGTGTAAATTTGAATAGTAGTAGCATGAACTGGTCTTCCTTGTAGGTGTGTGGATGTGAACCTACCACTGACAGCATTATACTTCAGGATTGATATTGAAACCTTCTTTGTGACAATGAATGTCACACCATTCCTCTTCAATTTGTCATTCCTAGCATAGTAGATCATATTATGGTTGTTTGATTCAAAATAACATAGGATATCAATGTTTATGTGTTCCTTTTCATTTTTGACAAATTCTAATTTTACCAGCTTCATACTTCGTACATTCCGTATTCCAATTATTAATGGATGTGTGCAGCTGTTTCTTCTCATTTTGAGTTGTGCCACATCAACAAATGGAAGTCCTGAAAGCTTTACTCCATCCATGTCGTGAAGGTCTTCTCTACTTTGAGGAGGCTGCTCTTCCCCAGTCTTATTTTAAGTGCCTTCAGATCTGAGGGGCTCACCTTCTGGCACTATGTCAGACAATGTTTCAGGGTTATTCATAAAGTTTTCCAATAATATATGAGACAGTGTTTCAATGTTATTCATAAAGTTTTAACTGGCCAATATTTTGAGACGTGGGTGGCCCCTTCTGTCTTCCAAGTCTGTCTTAGTCTGGAAGCTCCAGTGAAACCTGTCCACCGGGGTGACCCTGCTGGTATTTGAAACACCAGTGGCACAGCGTCCAGCTTCACAGCAACACACAAGCGACCATGGTATGACACAGTGATGGGTGGATGGTGGAAAATACTTCTTAGATAGGTACAAAATTTTAAGGCATTACTCAGCTCTTTCAACACTGAGAATATTTTTCATAGTTTTCTGATACTGTAGAGGAATTTTCTGGTGGTTTCTTTGTGGGTAACTTTTCCTCCTTTTCTCTTGTAAGATTTTCTCTGTCTCTTTTGTTCTCCACATTTCTTAAAATATTTCTAAGCATAGATTTGTTTTTATTTTTTATGCTTGAAAGATGAAAAAAAACACATCTAAGTATGAATTTATTTATTTTTTGTGCTTCTGAGTTCTTGTGCTTTATTAATCTGAGTATTCATGTCTTTCGTAAATTCTGAAAAATTCTCAGACATAATCTTCTCAAGCATCATCTATATTTTCTCTCTGGAACCCTAATTTTATGTAAATTAAATCTTCTCATTCTGCCCTGTCTTTCAACATCTCATATATTTTTTATTTATTTCTGAATACTTCTCTCTGCTCTGTATTCTAGGGTACTAATTATTATCATTATCATTATTATTATTTTTTTTTAAATTTAATCTCTATTTTAACGCATCTGTTGAGATTTAACTTCAATGCCATTGGTTCTTGTGGTAGTTAAGGTTATGTATGCATCAACTTGGCTCAGCCTGGGTTTGAGTGGCTGGGCAGCTGGATATAGTTATTCCCAATGGTGGGATTGGTAATCAGCCCCAATGTGGAATCTACTGGAACAGCTGAGTAGCTGCCTTAGGCATGTGGTCTGCTTCCAGCATGTAAGAAGCAGCTTTGAGGAAGGTCTCAAGCTTTCGGCATGCTTGAATCCTGCATGTAGCTGAGTTGTCATTTAGCAGCCTGCCATATTGTCTGCCAATCTTGGGACTCTTAATGGATTTGAATCAATGGCCTGCTATGTGGTTTGGTAATATTGGGACTGTGCCTTTCTACCTGTTGGTCTTGAGTTTGTCAGCCTCAGCAGCCAGCTGCTGCCTGAGTGAGGAAAACCTCCAGCTGTGCTGGGAGCAAGAGGCAGGGCTGAAGCTGAAGGTTGAGGGGCTTTCACTCTTCCCCTAGAGTCTGGCACTTTGAACTTATACTTATAGCCTCTGAAACTGTAATAGAACAAACTGTTGTTTGTCAAAGCTATCCACCTGTGATATTTTCTGTGCGAGCAGCACAAAGTAACCAAAATAGTTCTTTTCCCAAATCTTTCAGGTACTTTTCCCCAATATATTCCATTATAATTTCCATTTCTTCTTTAACTCTCTTCTAAAAATAAATTTATTTTCTACTCTTTCTCATGTTATTCTATTATTTCAAATTCTTTGTATGACACATGTTCCAACTTGTCATATCTGATGACTTTCTCTGATTGTGGATAGTTTCCTTACCTGGTGTAGATTTTTGAATATGAGTTTATTTTCATCAGGATTTAAACAAAAATTTAATATGTTGGGTTGTGGATATTGTATGAAGGCTATGTAGGAGTTTTGCTTTGCTACACATTAGGGATTTTGTGACAATTGATCAGTTTGGAATTCTGGCATCACTTGAATAGTATAAACCCTAGAATTGCTCATGGTTGACATTTTAATTTCATATTGGAAAATCCTTTCTTATTTCACCATACATTTTTGGAAAAGACAGGCTTCTTTGATCTTTCACTATGCTGAAAGGCTGTTTTTTTTTTTTTTTTTTTTTACAGTACTTCTTTCACAGAAGGAGCAGCCTTTCCACTACCCATTCCCCTTTAATTATTATTATTTTTTTTTAAACTGTGATTTGGGTGAAAGTTTGCAGAGCAAATTCATTTTCTTTTCTCTCTCTCTCTCTCTTTTTCTTTTTTAAAGTCTTTATTGTGATCTGGGTGAAAGTTACAGAGCAGATCAGTTTTCCATTTAACAATTCATACACATTTTGTTTCATGTCACAGATTGCAATCCCCTCAATGTAACATCACTTTGCATTCATGGAAACACACTCTGTTTCTTGTTTCTATTCCTCCTTCTCTCTTATCCCTTCCTGCCTGCTGAACTTTGTCTTTGGGAAAATGCTGTCATTTTGATCTCAAATGGTCGATAGGTCTAAGGACTATGTGCCTTCCTAGTGTTATTGTTCACCTTTTTAAATTTTTTATTATGATTTGGGTGAAGATTTACAGAGCAAATTCACTTTCCATACAGCAGTTCACATATACTTTGTCTCATGTCATTGACCA
>NW_006921927.1:2463282-2481129 GCF_000298275.1 Orycteropus afer afer | reverse complement strand
TGATGGACACCTAGGTTGTTTCCATCTTTTGGCTATTGTAAATAGTGCTGTGATGAACATGGGTGTGCATATGTCTGCTCTTGTCATGGCTCTCACTTCTTTAGGTTACATACCTAGTCATGGATTGATCGCTTCAAGGAGTGTATCTAGCTGATGTAAATCTTTACCCCATATGCCTGTCTATTATTTGGCTGGAAGCCACAGGAGTGAGTTCAGTTCCAGGCCAGAAGGGACCATAGTCTTGGGAGTCTCACCAGGCTCTGTCAGAGCAGTAAACCTAGTCATTCTCTCTCTCTCTCTCTCTTTTTTTTTTTTTATGATTTTGAATTTTTTTCCACATTGTTCTCCCACTTTATCCAGGATCTCCTGCACTGATCCCTTTCTTAGTGGTTGATTGTGGTAGTTGGGCACCATCTAATTCTTCTGGTCTCATGGTCATATAGGCTGAGGATCACATAGTCTGCTAGTCCCTTGGACTAATTGTTTCCATGTGTCTTTCATTGTCTTCATTCTTCTTTGCTCTGGATGAGGAGAGACCCATTGTTGTATCTAGTTTGCTGCTTGCAAGCTTTTAAGACTCCAATCCCTACTCACCAAAGTAGGATGTAGAATAATGATTTTGTGTAGTATGTTATGTCAACTGATCTTGATGTCCCCTACAACCATGTGGTCCTGATCCCACATGTACAACTACTTGCTCCTTCAGGGTAGTTTGTTGTGGCCAAGAAGCCATCACAACCTTACCCCTTGTTAGCTCTATTATATACCTGGACATTCTTACAGCACATACAAATACACATGTAGAAACATCCTCTCTCAACCCTATACATGGTCATGGGCACATTCCTCCCTGCCTAGACATACCTAATCATTCAGCCTGTCCACCCATCTATCCACCCATAGATTAAAGCTTGCCATCCTTGTCCACTATCCTCTTTTATGGAAGTGTTTCAGAAGTACCTTGCCTCACTGTGACTAAGATCATAACTTTGTTTTCTCATACGTGATGTGATCCAGCATATGATATGATATGATATGATATGATATGATATGATCTCCAGCAGCAAAGTAGCTGATGGGTTTGAACTGCTGACCTTCAGGTTAGCAACCAAATGTCCTACCCACTATGCCACCAGAGTTCCTTTCATTTGGATACAATTGCTTTTTATTTTGGGAACACAGTTCAAAAGATGGGGAAAATGAATTGCTTGGCACCTGAACAGTATTGATCATGAGGACAGATGTTTTGGATTCTGATCTCACTCTACTATCATTGAACATCAGATCCTTAGTCATAGAGGTACTTATATGTTCTTTAAAAAAGTTGTTTATTTTTGTGCCCTTTGGAAGTAAAGAAAAAAGGGGAGGGCTTCCTTTGCCTGGGTCTAATCAAGGTACTGCTTGTTACCACTGTCAGTTTCTTTTGATAATTTCTGTTTTTGAAGTAAAAAAATTACATATCACTCAGTATTTCATTTTTTAGGGTAAATATTCTAACTTCCTTTGTATTGGCCTGTTTTTTGATTTTTCTTATAGTTAATGCGTATAGTTTTGCCTAATCAGCTTCCACTTCTCCTTCTTTGGTTATAATACTTTTCTTTGCTGAACCACTTGAATCAAACAGATTATTGCTCTGTTTGATTCAAGTGAGGCTCATCACACCCCATGTTCCAGGAAAGGGCATATGACCACAAGTCCTTGGTCACAATGGTTTTGCTAGAGCATTTGGAAAGGAAGTACTCTTTTAAGATTATGAGTGCTAAGGACATTGTGGTTAAGTCTGTCATAGCTGGCAGTTAACATTGGCACCATTTAAAAGCAACCAATATGCAAGAAAGTTGAGCCAAGACACACATCCCCAACATACACACACACACACAAAGACAGATGCAGACAGTACTGATGCTGTTATTTGATTCTTCAGATGAAGTCATTTCTCCCCTATAGTTTTCAATTATATGAATTAATGAATTTTCTTTTGCTTAAGATATTTCAATTGGATTTTTTCACTTGCTATTAGGCACTATGCCACCAGAGCTCCCCAAATTAATCCTATTAGCTCTTAAATAATATTTGACTGACTAGATTTTTTACCAGAAGATAGAGTTTTATCCATGCTACAATGAGAGAACTACTTCATGTTTTTATAACTCAAATTCCACTAACCTAGAATCACTTCCCTCTTCCCCTCCTTGTTTTGCTCACTCATTTTCACAGTTATGGCCCCCATTTTGTTTTCATAGTCCTTATATAAATCAGATTATTCTTTATCTTAAATAGGTATAATTTTCTGTGAAGATGATTATTGAGAATAATTTAAAGAATTACTTGGACTAAAAGGAGATCTGGTAGCATAGTTCCTAAAGCACTTGACTGCTAACCAGAAGGCTGGTGGTTCAAATCCACCAGCCACTCCTCGGAAGGAAGGTTGGACTTGACGGCAAATAACAACAACAACAACAACAATAACACTTGGACTAAAAGTTTCAGTTAGGTGACATAATATAGAAAGATCATGAATAAAACAGAACAGTACCATATTTTTACACAAATAACGCGTGCCTCATATGGTTTTTGCAACCTGCACAATCTCTGTTCGTATCAGCTTCTTATGAGCACTATGTGAGTTATATGTGTGTGCATGCTTTTTATGTGGGGGTACAGTATATGCAAAAAGTAAGGTATATCACCTGGCACACAAAGAAGTAGACTGGTGTCATGCAGTGGTTCTCAAATTTTATTGTGCATAAGTCACCAGGTGAGCTTGTTAAATATACAGATTCCTAAACTTCTTACACATAGATTCTCTTTCAGTAGGTCTGAGGTGGAGTCCAGGACTGTACATTAAACAAAGCACTCCAAGGACAGGCAAAAGTAGTCAATAGTAGGAAAAATAAAAACAATGGTTGCCACTGGGATGGGGTGGGGATTGACTGAGAAAGGGGATGAGGAAAACTTTTGGGGTGATGGTAATGTATATTTTCATAAGAATGTGAGTTGCAGATTGTGTAGGTGTTTGTCAAACTTATCGACACTTAAAATCTGTGCATTTAATTGTATTTAAAATTTATCTCAAAAGAAAAACAAGTAACTGAAAACAAATGTTGAACTCTAGTTAATGGTATGCATGCTGAAATGTTTATGGATAAACAAACTGATGCCTGCAACATATTTTGGAGTGCATCAAAAATAAGATGGATGGATGGATAGAAGGATGGATGGGTGGACAGATATGTAACAAAGCAAGTATAGTTACATGCTAATTGTAGAATCTGAGTGGTAGATGTTTAGATGTTTACTTTCAAAGTCTTTCAACATTTCTGAATGTTTTAAAATTTTAATAATAAAATTTTGAAAAAATAAAAGCTCTCTAGGTAATTTCTATAACATAAGTATATCAGAAAATATGTGAGCTTGGGAGCTGTGCAGTCATGGATTTCAATCCCAGTTCATTTCTTTTTAATTATGTCAATGGAGAAGAGTTATTTTCTATCTATGCCCATGGTTGCCTCATTTCTAAAATGGAGACTATTTATAAAATAGGCTTGGTTTGATGATCTGAGATAATGTTGGTCAAGCATTTAGTACAATGCCTGGCAAGCGATGATTGTATTTAAAAATGTCTACATATTTTTAGATAATATATATACAGTGTCTATGATATATATTATTCACTATATATATACTATCTAAAAATATGTTTCAAAAATGGCAAATACTGTTATCAGTGTAAGTACAAAAATTTGTTAGGTAAATTTGGTAAGGTATATAGCACCAACTGCAATGCCGATGTCTTCTGTGGATTAGTTTTGTAGATAGACTTGTTGATCACTGAGTCATGAGATATTGTAAGGTTGGACTTTGTTGTGTGCTGTAGAGTCAATTCTGACTCATATTGACCATATGACGGAGTGAAACTGCCCTATATGTTTCCTAGGCTGTCATATTTACAGGAGCAGATCACCAGGTCTTTTCTGCCAAGGAGTGGCTGGTAGGTATGAACCACTGACCTTTCACTGACCAAGTCCTTAATTATTTCAACAGCAGGGTTAAGGTGGAACCAGAGAGAGAAAATCAAAGCAAATGCATCTTCAGGGTTTTAGGAGGCTATCTTTGTTACCTAGTGCTGCCATAGTAGAAATATCATAAGTGATGGGCTTAAAATAATAGAAATTTGATTTTCTCACAGTTCTGGAGGCTAAAAGTCCAAATCAGAGTCTTGGCCATGGCCTTCTATCTTGTCAGTAGCCCTTGAGCATTCCTTGGTTTTCTTTGGCTTGTACATGTTATCCTCACATGTATCTGTCTTCTCCTGAGTATCCATTGTTGTTATTGTTGTTATGTGCTGTCAAGTCAGACCCGACTCATAGTGACCCCTCCTTGGGTTTCCGAGGCAGTATCACTATGGAAGTAGATTGCCCCATCTTCCTTCCAAGGAGCGGCTGGAGGGTTTGAACCGCCAGCTTTCTGGTTAGCAGTCAAGTGCCTGAATATCAATAGAGGAAGTTAATTTATAACTCAGAAGTGATTAGACTTTGAACCTACTCTACTCAGGCATGACCTAATTAATACAACAAAGAAAAATCTATTTCCAAATAGGATCATATTTACAGGTATTTTTTGGGGACACAATTGAATCCAAAACAGGGGCAATGATTCCTATGCCATGTTGTTTCACCAAGATTAACTTGTCTTTTTTTTTTTTTTTTTTCAAGGTCTTTCAATTTCTAAAAATCAGTAGTTATGTGATTCTCTTGAGTTTTCTGGTTTTTATTCTCTTCCTCTTGAAATAATCCTTTCTCTGAAGATGTGAACAGCCTGCACTGTATATGTCCAACACAGTTTTAATATGAATTTTTGCTTTCTTGTTCTTTGCTAGTTTGGTAATTGCCAGTGTGATATATTGCCCCCATGTGTTACATATCTTATATAATCAACATTTATCTTAATATTATTTAAGCCTCAAGCCCCAGTTCAATTTTTTCACTAATAAATGGCATTATAGTTATTTAGGTGTTGGTTGTTTTTGTTGTTGTTAGGTGCCGTTAAGTTGGCTCTGACTCATAGAGACCCTGTGTACAACAGAATGAAACACTGCCTGGTCCTGCACCAGCCTCACAATCTTTGCTATATCTGAGCTCATTGTTGTAGTCGTTGAGTCAATCCATCTCATTGAGGGCCTTCCCTTTCTTTGCTGACCCTCCACTTTACCAAGCACGATATCCTTCTCCAGGGAATGGTCCCTTCTGACAACATGACCAAAGTAGGTGAGACGAAGTCTGACCATTCTCGCTTCCAAGGAGCATTCTGGCTGCACTTCCAGTACAGATTTGTTAGTTCTTTTGTCAGTCCATGATACTTTCAGTATTTTTCACCCACACCACAACAAAAGCATCAACCCCTCTTCGGTCTTCCTTATTCATTGTCCAGCTCTCACATGCATATGAAGTGATTGAAAATACCATGGCTTGGGCTAGGTGTACCTTAGTCTTCAAGGAGACATCATTGCTCTTCAGCACTTTAAAGAGGTCTTTTGCCACACTTCATCAGTAAGTGTTTCAAGTCATTCTCACTTTCAACAAGCAAAGTTGTGTGGTCTGCATATTGCAGGTTGTTAGTGAGTCTTCCTCCAATCCTGATATCATGTTCTTCTTCATATAGCCCAGTTTCTTGGATTATTTGTTCAGCATATAGATGGAATAAGTACAGTGAAAGGATACAATCTCGACACAGTCCCTTCCTGATTTTGAACCTTGCAGTATCCCATTTTTCTGTTTGAACAACAGCCTCCTGGTCTATGGACAGGTTCCTGATGGGCACAATCAAGTGTTCTAGAATTCCCATTCTTCTCAATGTTACCCATAATTTATTATGATACACACAATTGCGTGCTTTTGCATAGTCAATAAAGCACAAGTCAACACCTTTCTGTTATTCTTTGCTTTCAGCCAAGGTCCATCAGCAAGGATATCCCTCATTCCATGTCCTTTTCTGAATCAGGTTGTATTTCTGGAAGTTCTCTGTCAGTATACTGCTGCAACTGTTTTTGAATTATCTTCAGCAAGATTTTACTTTTGTGTGTGATATTAAGGATATTTGATATTTTCCACTTCTCTGGGATCACCTTTCTTTGGAATGGATCTTTTCCAGTCAGTTGTCCAGGTAGCTGTCTTCTAAATTTCTTGGCATACACAAGTGAGTGTGTCCAGTGCAGCATCCATTTGCTGAAACATCTCAATGGCTATTTGTCCAATTCCTGGAGTTTGTTTTTGCCAGTTTCTTCAGAGCAGCCTTGACTTCCTTCAATACCACTGATTCTTTTATTTATTTATTTATTTATTTTAAAAGCTTGTTTTACATTCAAAGTCACACATACATTTAGTTTCATTTCCCATTTGCCATGTCCAACCCTAATCCAGTCTTCTCCCCTCCCTACCCCGCAACACTCCCCCTGTGCCCCTGATAATTATGCACTCCTGTTTGTCCAGCATTTCCTCAGTTTGAATGTTGGTCCTTTGGTGTCCCATGGTCTATTGCTTTAGGGATGTATTACCATTGAATGTGTGGGTGCAGCATCCTGGGTTGAGTGGTCTGCATGTACATCTTGTTAACTATTGGGCTGAGAGCCCACCCCTGGGGGTGAGTTTTATTCCAGGCACCAAAATGTATTTCAGGGCCATAGTATTGGGAGTCTCGATTTCATCTGACCAGTAATTCTGGTCATTATTGAGTTTTTGGATTTTGTTCCATGTTTTCCCTCCCACTCTATCCAGGATCTCCAGATTTGATCCTTTCCTGAGTGGTTGGAATTGGTAGCTGGGCACCATCTGGTTCTTCTGGTCTTGAGGGCCATCGTGTCCTAGGGTTGATTGTTTCTAAATGCTCCCCCCTTTTTTTGTGTGCGTTCTTCTTCACTTCTGACACTAGGAGACCATTAGCTGCATCTTAGATGGCTGCTTGAAAACTTTTAAGACCCCAGTTGCTACTCACCAATGTAGGATGTGGAGCAATGCTTTTATGTATTTTGTTGTGCCAGTTGAGTCTGGTGTACCCCAGTACTATGATCCTGAGGTAGTAGCTCAATTGGATCTCTCTCCCATAGTGTTGGGATGTCTGTGAGGGATTACTCTGTTTCTATCTTCTATTGTTTCTGTAAGGACTGCAGGTATTTTGTATCACTGGTGTTTGTACAAGATTAGCCTCAGCTGAGTCTATCCTTGGTCTACCTCCAGTCCTGATACCATGTTAATGAATATCCCTGTCTGATCTCTGTCTGATCATCTCAGGTGTTTATGTGTTTATCTGTATAGCCTAGTGTTTGGTGTTAATGGCAGTGTGGTATTCTGGACACATTGGTGGGTTTTAGCATCTGTCATCTATCTCCTATGTGCACAGTTCAGTGTCTTCTTTTTTCCCAATGTTATCATGGTGGTCATATATCCTTCTCGTATATCCCTCCCCCTTCCCATGTCAGCGTGTAAGCCCCAACTAGCCCTAAATTAATTCCCCCCTTTCCCTCCCCATCCCGGTAACCTACTAGGTGAGTTTCCTTTCCAAACAAACCCTTCTCTGTCTTTTTACAGTAATGGGCTCATACAGTACTTGTCCTTCTACAATTGATTTATTTCACTCAGCATAATGTCTTCCAGGTTCATCCACTTTGTGAGATGATTCGCGTATCCCTCATTGTTCTTTAATGTGGCATAGTATTCCATTGTGTGGATATACCATAATTTGGTTATCTACTAATCCATTGATGGGCATTTAGGTTGTTTCTATCTCTTTGCTATGAATACCATTGGTTCTTGATCATATGCTGTCTCCTGAAATGGATGAACATCAACCAGTTCTTTTTGGAACAGTGACTCTGTGTATTCCTTCAATCTTCTTTTGATGTTTCTAGCATCATTCAATATTTTGCTCATAGAATCATTCAGTATTGCAACTCGAGGCTTGAATTTTTTCTTCAGTTCTTTCAACTTGAGAGATGCTGAGTGTATTCTTCCCTTTTGGTTTTCTAACTCCAGGTCTTTTCACATTTCATTATAATAAATGACTTTGTCTTCTTGAGATGCTCTTTGAAATCTTCTGTTTAGCTCTTTTATTTTGTCATTTCTTCCATTTGCTTTAGCTACTCTCCATTCAAGGGCAAGTTTCAGAGTCTCTTCTGGTGTCCATTTTGGTCTTTTCTTCTTTTCCTCTCTTTTTAATGACCTTTTGCTTTCTTCATGGGTGATGTTCTTGATGTCATCCCACAATTCCTCTGGTTTTCGGTCATTGGTGTTCAATACATCAAATCTATTCTTTAGATGGTCTCTAAATTCAGGAAGGATATAATCAAAGTCATATTTTGGTTCTCACGACTTGTTTTAATTGTCTTCAGCTTCAACTTGAACTTGCATATGAGCAACTGTTCATCTGTTCCACAGTGATTTTCTGACCTTGTTTTGGCTAAAGATATTGAGCTTCTCCATCGCCTCTTGCCACAGATGTAGTCAATCTGTCTCCTGCGTACTCCATCTGGCCAAGTACATGTGTATAGCCATCATTTGTGTTGTTGAAAAAAGGTATTTGCAATGAATAAGTCGTTGGTCTTGTAAAATTCTATCATATGATATCCAGTGTTATTTCCATCACCAAGGCCATATTTTCTAACAACCAGTGACTCTTCTTTGTTTCCGACTTTTGCATTCCTATCACCAGTAATAATCAATACATTTTGATTGCATGTTTGGTCAATTTCAGACCACAGAAATTGGTAGAAATCTTCAATTTCTTCATCTTTGGCTTTGGTGGTTGGTGTATAAATTTATACAATAGTAGTATTAACTGGTCTTCCTAGTAGGTGTATGGATATTATACTATCACTGAAAGCATTGTTCTTCAGCATAGATCTTGGAATATTCTTTGTGATGATGAATGCCACACCGTTCCTCTTCACTTTATCATTCCTGGCATAGTAGATAATATGGTTGTTTAATTCAAAGTGGCCCAAACTAGTCCATTTCAACTCACTAATGCCTAGGATATAAATCTTTATGTATTCCATTTCATTTTTGACAACTTCCAATTTTTGTAGATTCCTACTTCGTACATTCCATGTTCTGATTATTAATGGATGTTTGTAGCTGTTTCCTCCCATTTTGAGTTATGCCACATCAGCAAATGAAGGTTCCAAAAGCTGTAGTCCATCCACATTATTAAGGTCAGCTCTATCTTGAGGAGGAAGCTCTTCACCAGTTGTATTTTGAGTCCTTCCAACCTGAAGGGCACATCTTCCTGCACTGTATAGGACAGTTTCAGGGCTATTCATAAAATTGTCCAGTAATATATGAGATAGTGTTTCACTGCTATTCATAAGGTTTTCACTGGCCAATACTTTGAGAAGTGGATGGCCCCTTCCTTTTTCTGAGTCTGTCTTTGCTTGGAAGCTCCACTGAAACCTGTCCACCAGGAGTGACCCTGCTGGTATTTTAAATACTGGTGACATAGCTTGCAGCCTCACAGCAACACATAAGCCACCACAGTATGATAAACTGACAAATGAGTGGTGGATACAGGTGTTAACAGATATTTATTGTTACAGATGCATGTTTATCTTGTTCATTTTTTTTTAAATATTAGATGTAATCGTGATTTGAAGAGAACCAAAGTTAATAGACTTTTTAGTCAAACAATTAGCATTGCCGAATATCCTAGATTTTCTTTAAAATGTCAGAACTTTTCCCTATCCCCCAAAGTGTGTTATTAATTCTCTTGGCATGCTATACATCAAAATGAAAGTATTTATGAATGTGGCTACTTCTTTTAAGAAGTTCCAATAACTGCTTCCTAAACCTTGTGTTTTTATATCAATTACATACAGTAAGCACTGAAATCAACCAAAGAGAACTGCAGAGGCCAACTTGAGATATTCATGTTAAATGAGGATTGCTGCCTGCCAAAAATAAAATGTGGATATAATTTTATAACACCATTTTATAATTAAAATCATAAGTGAGGTTTCCTGCTATTGTTTAAAAATGTGTCAGGATAAATTTAAATCAAAGATATGGGCAAAGAAAGGTCTGCAAAACAGCAGATGAAGGCAACTAAGATGGCACAGAAACATGGCCCAGCACAGAAAAGAAACACGTGCAAACAATTTTAGTGAAATAATTACATTTATTGTATATGGAGTTCTGTTTTAGAAACTATAATCACTTAGAAACAGTTTTCATTCATGTCAAATTGAGGTTAACTTGTTGGTACTGTCAGTCTACAGAGAGATTTTTACCAGCAGAGAAATTTAATACATTGATTTAATGATAAAACCATGTCTTCTGACCAAATACCCAGCAAGTCCTCTAAAACTGCAGAATGTGACTTCAGCATGTGGAAGTTCACTGTAGTTACGGTAGCCAGATTTAGCAAATAAAAATAGAGGACACTCAGTTAAATTAAAATTTTAAATAAACATTGGATACTTATTTAGTATATATATGTCTCAAACATTGAATGTCTCAAATGTATGGTGCAGAAATCGACCAAACCAAACTCACTTCCATCAAGTTGATTACCACTCATTGTGATTACAGAACAGAGTAGAATTGCCCCACAGGGTTTCCAAGGCTGTAAATCTTTATGGAAGTAGACTGCCTCATCTTTCTCCTGCAGAGAAGCTGGTTGGCTCCAACTGCTGACCTTTTGGTTAGCAGAAGAATGCTTTAACCACTGTGCCACCAGAGCTCCTTGCATGGTACATACATATACTAAAACAGTATTT
Source organism: Orycteropus afer afer (assembly GCF_000298275.1). Lineage (NCBI taxonomy): Eukaryota > Metazoa > Chordata > Mammalia > Tubulidentata > Orycteropodidae > Orycteropus > Orycteropus afer. Next base: position 2,470,364 of record NW_006921927.1, on the reverse strand, counting down.
GCTGTTTATCTGAAATTCAGATTTAACTGGTGTCCTATATTTAATCTGGCAATCCTCACAGTAGTAAAAACATAAATTTTGGCAATTAGATTTTATTTATTAAGCTAAATATTTGGCAGAGAGTAAATTCAAGTGATCAGAGCAGAGAAAAAGATAGATTTGTTTTTACACTGTCAGCCCATTAAATTTTTAATGTTCACAGTTTCTGCTCAGTAATAAGGAAGATTTTGCTTTGCTAGTGTAAAATACCCATTTAAAAGAGCTTTTCCCTGAAGGAGATATGCTGATTCACATATATGGATAGATTTAATTATTAGGACATTGCTGGCTTTCCTAAGTCATGTTCATCTAACGTGAAGGCTGTTCCCAATGTATCAATTCATTCATCTTGTCTGTAATACAAGCCATGTGTTTCATACCAGAGTTGAAGGGACATTAATCAGAATTTCCCCCTCATCCAGACCAAGGGGATGCACAGTCCCTGGTAATATCTCAAATGTTAAGATATGAGGAAATGGATAATAATATTCAAAGCATATCACATGTAATTCATGCCATTGTTACAATTGCTGTGAAATATGTTGGAGTGGGAAGACAATGTACCATAAAACAAAGTCTATTCAGTGGAAGCCATGGCTGGAAGGGGATGAATCTACTTTTTCTCAGCAGACAAAACTCCCATTGAATCAATATTGTTGTTGTTAGGTGCCGTCGAGTTGGCTCTGACTCATAGTGACCCTGTGCACAGCAGAACAAAAAGCTGCCTGGTCCTGTGCCAGCCTCACAATGTTTGTTATATCACAGCCCATCATTGCTGCCACTGTGTCAATCCATCTTGTTGAGAAACTTCCTCTTTTTCATTGACCCTGCACTTTACCAAGCATGATAGCCTTCTCCAAGGAATGGTCCCTGACGACAACATGACCAAAGTAGGTGAGACGAAGTCTGGCCATTCTCACTTCCAAGGAGCATTCTGACTGCACTTTTTCCAGGACAGATTTATTAGTTCTTCTGGCAGTCTATGGTACTTTCAGTTTTCTTTGCCAATACTACAACTCAAAAGCTTCAACTCTTCTTCTGTCTTCCTTATTCATTGTCCTGCTTTCACATGCATATGAGATGATTGAAAATACCATAGCTGGGGTTAGGTACACTTTAGTCTTCAGAGAGACATCATTGCTCTTCAGTACTTTAAAGAGATCTTTTGCAGCAGATTTGCTCAGTGCAATATGCTATCTGATTTATTGACTGCTGCTTCCATTGGTGTGGATTGTGGAAACAAGTAATACGGAATCTTTGACAACTTCAATCTTTTCTCCAGTTATCGTGATGCTGCTTATTGGTCAATTGTGAGGATTTTCATTTTCTTTATATTGAGGTGTAATCCGTACTGCAGATTGTAGTCTTTAATTTTTATCAGTAGGTGTTTCAGATCATCCTCACTTTCAGCAAGCAAAGTTGTGTTGTCTGCATATCACATTTTGTTGACGAGTCTTCCTTCAATCCTGGTACCGCATTCTTCTTCATATAGTTGAGCTTATTGGATTGTTTGCTCAGCATACAGATTGAATAAGTATGGTGAAAGGATACAACCCTGACACACTCCTTTCCCAATTTTAAGCCATGCAGTATCCCCTTGTTCTGTTTGAATGACAGCCTCCTGGTCTATGATAGGTTCCTCATGAGCACAATTAAGTGTTGTGGAATTCCCATCATTGTCCATGTTATCCATAATTTGTTATGATCCACACAATCTAATGCTTTTGCATAGTCAATAAAACACAAGTAAGCATCTTTCTGGTATTCTTTGCTTTCAGCCAACATCCATCTGACATCAGCAATGATATCCCCATTCCACGTCCTTTGCTGAATCCAGCTTGCATTTCTGGAAGTTCTCTGTCAGTATACTGCTGCAACCATTTTTGAATTTTCTTCTTCAGCAAGATTTTACTTGTGTGTGATATTAATGATACTGTTTGATAATTTCCACATTCTGTGGGATCACCTTTCTTTGGGAGGGGTACAAATACAGATCTTTTCTACTCAGCCTGGTAGCAATCTTCCAAATTTCTTGTCATAGACTAATGAGTGCTTCTAGCGTGGTATCTGTTTGTTGAAACATCTCAATGGGTATTCTGCCAGTTCTTTGAGCTTTGTATTTCACCAATTCCTTCAGTTCAGCTTTGACTTCTTCTTTCAGTATCATTGGGTCTTAATGATATGCTATCTACTGGAATGGATGAACATCAACCAATTCTTTTTGGTACAGTGACTCTGTGTATTCCTTCCATCTTCTTTTGATGTTTCCTGAATCATTCAATATTTTGCCCACATAATCTTTCAATATTGCTTGAGAGATGCTGAGCATGTTCTTCCTTTTTGGTTTTCTAACTCCAGATCTTTTCACATTTCATGATAATTATTGACTTTGTATTCTCAAGCTGCTCTCTGAAATATTCTGTTCAGTTCTTTTATTTTGTCATTTCTTCCATTTGATTTAGCTATTCTTCATTCAGGAGCAAGTTTCAGAATCTCTTCTGACATCCATTTTGGTCTTTTCTTCTATTCCTGTCTTTTTAATGGCCTTTTGCTTTCCTCATGAATGATGTTCTTGATGTCATTCCACAATTCCTCTGGTTTTCAGTCATTGGTGTTCAGTGCATTAAATCTGTTCTTTAGATGGTTTCTAAATTCAGGAGGTATATAATCAAGGTCATATTTTAGCTCTTGTGGACTTGTCTTAATTGTCTTCAGCTTCAACTTGAACTTGCACGTGAGCAACTGATGGTCTGTTCCACAGTCATCTCCTGGCCTTGCTTTGGCTGAAGATATTGAGCTTCTCCATTGACTCATTCCACAGATGTAATTGATCTGATTCCTGTGTATTCTATCTGGTGAACTCCATGCGTATAATGCCATTTATGTTGTTGAAAAAAGGAATATGAAATGAATCAGTCATTGGTCTTGCAAAATTTTATCATGCGATCTCCAGTGTCATATCTATCACCAAGGTGATATTTTCCAACTGCTGGTGATTCTTCTTTGTTTCCAAGTTTTACATTCCAATTACCAGTAATAGTCAACATACCTTAATTGCATGTTTCATCAATTTCAGATTGCAGAAGTTGGTAAAAATTTTCAATTTCCTTATTTTTGGCTTTGGTGGTTGATGTGTAAATTTGAGTAATAGTAGTATTAACTGGTTTACTTTGTAGGCATATGGATATTTTCCTATCACTGACAGCATTGTACTTCAGGGTAGATCTTGAAATGTTCTTTGTGATGATGAGTGGCAAGCAATTCCTCTTCATTTTGTCATTCTTGGTGTAGTAGGTCATATGGTTGCCTGATTCAAAATGGCCAAAACAAAGCCATTTAACTCATTAGTGCCTAAGATATTGAACTTTATACATTCGATTTCATTTTTGACAACTTCCAGTTTTCCTTGACTGATATTTTGTACATTCCATGTTCTGATTATTAATGGATGTTTGCACCTGTTTCTTCTCATTTTGAGTCATGCCACCTCAGAAAATGGAGGTTCTGAAAGCTGTACTACATTTGTATCATTAAGGTCAACTCTACTGGGAGGAGGTAGCTCTTCCCCAGTCATATTTTTAGTGACTTCTGATCTAAGAGGCTTTTTTTTTTTTTCCCAGCCCTCTTTGGGACAATGTTTTAGGGCTATTCATAAAGTCTTCCAGTAATATGTCAGACAGTGTTTCACTGCTATTCATAAGGTTTTCACTGTTTGAGGAGTGGATGGCCCCTTCCTTCTTCTGAGTCTGTCTTAGTCTGGAATCTCCACTGAAACCTGTCCACCACGGGTGACCCTACTGGTATTTGAAATACCGGTGGCATAGCCTCCAACCTTGCAGCAACAGGCAAGCCACAGCAGTACAACAAACTGAATCGGTGGTGGATTGAATCAAGAAGAAGGCAGGAGTTGGTATGCAAACCTAGGTATAGCTTGATTGTAAGGGGGGGTGGTGGAAAACAAACTGACTTATTGCCATTGAGTTGATTTGACTCATAACAACCCCTCCCAGGGTTTTCAAGGTAGTAGCACTAAGAAGTAAATTGCCCAGTCTTTCTTCTGAGGAGTGGCTGGTGGGGTTGAACCACCAGGCTTCTGGTTAGCAGTCAAATGCCTAAGGCACTATGCCACCAGAGTTCCCAAGGGGAAAGGGGTAACCATCTATCACTGGATTTCTGTGTTATAGATCAATGGTTCTCAACCTTCTCTGCACATAGGAATGACCTGTTTTTTTTTTTTTTTTTAAGATTTTCACTGCCTAGACCACACTTCAGGAGCTCTGGTGGTGTAGTGCCTAAGGCATTTGATTCCTAACCAGAAGGCTGTAGATTCAAACCCACAAGCCACTCCTTGGAAGGAAGACTGGGCAATCTATTTCCATAGAAATACCTGCTCAGAAACCCAAGGAGGGGTCACTATGAGTTGGATTCAACTCGATGGCAGTGAGCAAGTGAGTGAGTGAGGCCACACCTCAACCCAATTAAATTACAATTTCTGGGACTGGGACAAGGTATCAGTTATTATAAAAACTCCTCAGATGATACTAATGTTGAGACCCACTGGATCATCACAGAAAATTCTGATAATTGACATGGAAATATCTACAGAGCTGTTGATATTCTTGGTATCGAATTTCTTACCAATTTATCATGCTAATTTGGCAACTACTCTATGCTTACAAAATTTTGCTAGTTCATTATCATTACCTTTATGATCATCATATCATCATTATGACCATCACCTGAGATGTTCTTGGTGGACAAAAGATGGTAAACAACAAAACAAAATAAGTTATAATAAGATGTTAAAATGTAAAATAGATGAAAAGTATGAGGGGCTAGGTTAGTCTGGTCACGGGAGGCCTCTTCAGTAGATGACACTTAAGTTATAAAACAAGGGTTCTCAAAGTGTGATCCCAGCAGCCTAAATATCACTCAGAAACTTGAATATGGCCTTCTATAATGGACATGGACAATGAATAAGTAAGACCAAAGAAGAGTTGATGCTTTTGAGTTTTGGTGTTGGTGAAGAATGGTGAAAGTAATGTGGATTGCTAGAAGAACTAACAAATCTGTCCTGGAGAAAGAGAAGCCAGAATGCTCCTTGGAAGTGAGAATGGCCAGACTTTATTCAGACCTACTTCGGTCATGTTGTTGGAAGGGACTATTCCTTGGAAAAGGATGTCATGCCTGGTAAAGTGGAGTGTCAACAAAAGAGGGGAAGGCCCTTAACAAGACGGATAGACAAAGTGGTTGCAAGGATGGGCTCAGGTATAGTAGGGATTGTGAGGCTGGCACAGGACTGGACAGTGTTTAGTTCTTGTACATAGGGTCACTATGAGTCAGAGATGACTCGATGACACATGACAACAATGACATAACAGACTTGTTTCTAACAGATAGAATGTGGTGGAAGTGACACAGAATGACTTCTGAAGCAAGTTCACAAAAGGCTTTCGAGCTTCTGAGTGGTTCTCTCTTTCTTAGGATGCTTGCCATTGGAACACAGCTATTATGCTGTGGGGAGGCCCAGGCCACATGCATCTCCTGCTGAGGTCCCAGCAGAGAGTCAGCATCAGCTGTCAGACGAGTGAATGACACTTTGTGCCTAGCTGTGTGCAATCATCCTGAGAACCGTGAGAGATAAAAAAGAAATGATTGTTTTTGTTTCAAGTCAACAGCAATAGATGTTAATACATCAACAGATAACTGAAGCATTTCTTATTTTTATTTTTCTATGTGTTACTTAAAATATTTTTCAAACATTAATATAGATTTTTTTGATGTCAACAATTAATTAATATGTATAACCTATAATCTGAACAAGACATGGTCTTTAGCAAACTTATCTTAACCTTCCTCCCCTCTTTTGGTTTTATGGAAATAATATGGGAATAGATTTGAGATTGTTATAATATCTTACGCTATGTCCCTACTATTTAAGAAATCTTTTTTTAAAATAATTGCTTTAAATTTTTACACATGTCAGAAATTGTGTGTACACTATACTATTTCATTACTTATAATTTTTTTCCTTGACAAACTCTGCACTGCATGGTATTATGGTGTGGTCATGTACCACAACTTGTAAGAAGAGCCAGCTTAGGGATCCCTAAGGTAGAAAAAGCAGAGATGACTTTACTGTAGGCATGGGATGGTTTTAGTTTCTTTGCATTGCTACCCTTTGTTATTCTCTTCATGTTTATTGTGGAGTTATGGAGCTCTGCGTAAAGAAGTCAGATCATATGCACACTTGGTATTTTTGGTATCAACTACCTACAAAGAGAGAACATCTGTATGTGTGTGTCAGAGAGAGAGAGAGAGAGAGAGAGAGAGAAGCTAAAAGTGGTGCAGGTGATGAACCCTCCAATGTAATTGTTGTGGGTGACTCCAAGCAGGTATTGTGGGTCAGCTATTCCTCCAGTGTGCTTCAGTTCCAAGTGCCACTTAGGGTTTGAATATCTCATTGAACTGAGTATAATTCTAATGTCTAAACACACATATTGTTTGCTGTACAAAGTATACGCTCAAGGGAAGTCATGAACTTCATTTAGTGCTCTAACTCAACACAATGCACAGCACTGCTCTCGAGTCAGAGCCGACTCAGAGCAATCCCTCCTTGGGTTTCTGAGTGGTAAACTAGATTGCCTAACATTCCTTCTGAGGAGTGACTGGTGGGTTTGAATCGCCAGCCTTCTGGTTAGCAGTCAAATGCCTTAAGCACTATGCCACCAGAGCTTTAGTGCTCTACTGAAAAATAATAATCTGATCAATGCTGGAGGAACACTGTTGGGCTTATCAAGAGACCATCTATCTGTAGTATCCATGGTGACTGAAGGTATTTTCAAGAACAACCACGACTCCAGACAATTTTGCCATATACACCTTAAAAATAACCTCCTTGAGGACTTGGCCAAATATGGGCCAGTGTTTATTTAAGTTCATGCAGGATTGCTCAATGCCCTGTTCCCATTCCTCTCCTTGTTAATTCAGAGATTGCAGATTCTTTGGAGTTTTTTTTTTTAATCTTTTTTTTTTTTTTTTTT
>NW_006921927.1:2439475-2458596 GCF_000298275.1 Orycteropus afer afer | reverse complement strand
GGTCCAAGATTATCTTCTGTGTCTGTGTTAATTGGTTTCCCTTTTCTTTGTTGAAGAGGGTCTGTGCAGTCCTTCTGCCTAGTCTGCCATCTTGCTGGAACTCTCTTTGGAGTTTTTTGGAGAAGAAGCTACTTCATCTATGTAATCTCCTCTGCAAGGTGTATATTGGGTGTGATTTTTCTCTGTTGTGTTTTCTACATTAATCTAATTCTATGGGCTTACATTAAAAAAATCTTATCTTAGAAATTACCTATTAACCTATCCTCACTGCAAAATTTCAAACCATAGAAAAAGTTATAGCAAAGCCTTCTTTGATTGTCCAACCTAAAGTAGATCCTTAATCCTAGTCTTTCCCATTACACTGATTATTTTTCTCAAAGATATATGTTTTATAAGAACAAAATTTTAAGAACATGTGATCTTTAATTTTTTTAAAATTTTATTTTGATTTGGATGCAAATTTACAAAGAAGATTCTTTTTACTCTCAACAGTTCATGCACATTTGGTTTCATGGCCCTGATTATAATCCCAACAATAAAAACTATCCTTCCATCAACTACCCCTTCCCTGTGACCTTCCTATCTATGCATTCCTGTCTGTCCAACTTTCTCTCTTTGCAAATGCTGCCCTTCTGATGTCTCATGGTTAACTGATCTAAGGGATGCATCTCCCTAGATTAGGTGAGTGCATCTTCCTGGGGTAAGTGTTCTGCTTGTAGGTCTTTCTACTGTTTGGCTAAGAGCTAATCCATGGGAATGATTCTAGTTCCAGACCTGAGGGAAAACCTGGGGCCATAGTCTGGGGGTTCCACCAATCTCTATCTGACCAATAATTCTGGTCTTTTTTTTTTTTTTTAAATTTTATTGTGATTTAGGTAAAAGTTTACAGAGCAAATTCATCTTTCATACAGCAGTCAACATGCACTTTGTCTCATGACATTGACTGCAATTTCCCTCAATGCAACAGCTCTCTTCCCACTTCCTCCCCATAGTTACCTCTTCCCTGTGTCCTTCTCTCCCATACACTCCTGTCCCCTGAGCTGTCTCCCTGTGCATACACAGCCTTTCTATTCTTCCATGATTGATCTCTCCAAGGAGTGTATCTACCTACTGTAAATGTTCAGCTCATATGCCTGTCTTTTGTTTGGCTGGAAGCCACAGGAGAGGGTTCAGTTCCAGACCTGAAGGGCAGCTAGGGGCCATGGTTTCAGTGGTCTCACCAGGCTCTATCTGACCAGCAAACCTGGTCCCCCCCCCCTTTTTTTTTTAATGATTTTGAGTTTTGTTCCACATTGTTCTCCAACGTTATCCAGGATCTCCTATGTAGATCCTCCTCTGAGTGGTTGACAGTGATAGCTGGGTACCATCTAGTTCTTCTGGTCTCATAGTCATATAGGCTGAGGATTGCATGGTGTACCAGTCCTTTGGACTAATTGTTTCCATGCATCTTTGGTTTTCTTCATTCTTCTTTGCTCTGGATGAGGAGAGACCTATCATTGCATCTAGATGGCCACTTGCAAGCTTTTAAGATCCCAGTCACTACAAGTAGGATGTGGATCAATATTTTTGTGTAGTATGCTATACCAATTAGCTTGATGTCTCCTGTGATAATTCTGGTCATCTTTGCGTTTTGGAGTTTTGTTCCATATTTTTCCTCCCACTCTATCCAGAATCTCCAATTTTCCTTTCCGAATGAACATATGATGTTTTCTGAGCACATGTGTATGCGTGTGAAGTCTGTGTATAATATACATATTTTTTTGTATCAGCTATCTATTGCTCTTTTTGCTCTGTTTCAAACCACCCCAAACTCAGTGGCTTAAAACAACATTCATTTTGTTGTATTTCATGATTCTGTTGGGTTGGCTGGGGATTTAACATGGTGATTCTGGCCTTGCTTGAAACTGTGGACAAAAGATACCCTCAACAATATTTGCCATTCTACATGCTCTTCCAGAATTTTGCCACACCCCGATCAAATGGAATCTATTTTCCCTCCTCTTGAGCTAAGAGACCATTGTGATTGCTACGACTGATAGAGCATGGCAGAGTGATGCTAAGTGACTTCAAGACCAGTTCATAAAAAGTGTTGTAGCTTCCACCTGGTTCTGTATCATACCTGGAACACAGCCACCACTCTAGATGGAAGCCTAGGTTATTTAGATCCTCAGCACTGACTGAGTTTCCAGATGGCAGCCAGCCGTATGGATGTTGTTGTTGTTGTTAAGTACCGTTGCTTTGTTTCTGACTCATAGCGACCCCATGCACAGCAGAATGAAACACTGCCTGATCCCGTGCCAGCCCCACAATCCCTGCTGTACTTGAGCCCATCATCGCAGCCACTGTATCAATCCATCTCGTTGAAGGCCTTCCCCTCTTTCGTCGACCCTCCACCCTACCAAGCATGACATTCTTCTCCAGGGAATGGTCCCTTCTGACAATATGACCAAAATAGGTGAGACAAAGTCTGGCCATTCTTGCTTCCAAGGAGCATTCTGGCTGCACTTCCTCCAGGACAGATCTGTTAGTTCTTTTAGCAGTCCATGGTACTTTCAGCATTCTTCGCCAGCACCACAACTCAAAAGCATCACCTCTTCTTCGGTCTTCCTTATTCATTGTCCAGCTCTCACATGCATACGAGGTGATTGGAAATATCATGGCTTGTGTCAGGCGCACCTTAGTCCTCAAGGAGATATCCTTGCTCCTCAGCACCTGAAACAGTTCCTTCGCAGTTGACTTTCCCAATGCTACACGTCGTCTAATGTCCTGACTGCTGCTTCTGTTGGCATCGATTGTAGAACCAAGCAACGTGAATTCTTTGACAACCTCAATCTTCTCTCCATTTATTGTGATGCTGCTCATTGGTCCAGTTGTGAGGATTTTTGTTTTCTTTATATTGAGACGTAATCCATACTGCAGACTGTATTCTTCAACCTTCATCAGTAGGTGCCTTAAGTCATCCTCACTTTCAGCAAGCAAAGTTGTATCATCTGCATATCTCAGGTTGTTAATGATTCTTCCTCCAATCCTGATATCATGTTTTTATTCATATAGTCCAGCTTCTTGGATTATTTGCTCAGCATATAGATTGAATAAGTGTGGAGAAAGAATACAACCCTGACGCACTCCCTTCTTGATTTTAACCCATGTAGTGTTCCCTTGTTCTGTTTGAACGACAGCCTCCTGGTCAATGTACAGATTCCTCATGAGTACAATCAAGTGCTCGGGAGTCAGCCCCAGGGTTACAGGTGAGGAGAGACAACTCAGGGATGCCCAAAGTAGCAGGCGGGAAGAGCAGGAGAAAGGGGATTAAAAGCCAGGAAGCCAGAGAGAAGAGCAATCAGCTGAAGGGATTAGGTGAGGAGGGGAAACTCAGGCCCACCCAGAGTATCAGGCTGGAAGAGCAGGAGAAAGGGGATTAAAAGCCAGGAAGCCAGACAGAGGTACAGTCAGCCACAGGGACCCAGGTGGGGGTGATATGAGAGGTCTCCAACAGCAAGACAAACTTGTCTGTCGGTTTGTCCTACTGTGGTGACATGTAGATGTGAGTTTTGAGGCTGAGCCTCTGATGTTAAAAACCCAGTGAGATGCACCTGGTGCACAGGTAACAGCCCAGCTTATAGACTGAGACAGACTAGGAAGAAGGAAGAGGCCGTCCACTTCTGAAAGAATTGGCCAGGGAAAACCTTATGAATAGCAAAGAAACACTGTTTGGTACATTACCGCGCACCTTTAGGAATAGTCCGTTTAGGCTAAAAGGCTCTCAAAATAGGACTGGGAAAGAGTTGCAACATCTGAGTAAACCCAGCCTTACTCATAGGGAAAAGAGAAAGCTTTCAAGACCTTCATTTGCTGATGTGGCACCACTCAAATTGAAGAGAAACAGCCACAGACATGACATCCATTAATCATCGGAACATGGAATGTATGAAGTATGAATCTAGGAAAACTGGAAGTTGTCAAAAAGGAAATGGAACGCATAAAGATTGATATCCTCGGCATTAGTGAGCTGAAATGGACTGATTTTGGCCGTATGGATGAGTAGCTTGGAAATGAATCTTCTAGCCCTCAGACTAGTAACCCAGATGATGCCACATGGAGCAAAAAACAGTCTTCCTTGTTAAGCACTGCCCAAACTGAAGATACATGAGCAAGACAAATGAATGTCATTGTTTCACACCACTAAATTTTGGGGGTTATTTAGTTGTAGGTAAATTGGCATAGCCTTCCTCAAGCAGTTGTAGTCAGATGATGGTGTGGAGTTAGACATCTGCTGTCTTGATCTTCCTCCATGTGACCTCCTTCTGGAACATGGGAGCTGGTATTATTTATTTAGAAGCTCAAGACTCCAAGAGAGAGGAAGTGGAAACTTTTAGCATTTTTAATGCCTGAGTTCTGAAGTCCCCAAATGATAATTCATTCTATTGCTATAAAGTCATAGGCCCAGCCCAAATTCCAGGGAGAAGGAGACATAAGCTCTACTTCCTGATGGGAGGAACAGCATGTGTGTATAGAAAGAGAAGGAACTGATGGTGTGCATCTTTGGAAATCAGCTGCACATTCTCCCTTATCAGAACATTAAGTCCAGGAGGATACCATGTTTGTCTCTCTTGCTCACCATTACTATATCCCTAGCAACTATGTATCTAGCAAAAGCTATTCATGAAAGTATTTATTGCATCAATGAAAGAATATACAATGTAAAAGTGAAAGTGTGAGACTTCTGTACAAAACTATATCCTTTGACCAGAATACCTTCTCTTTTTCCTCTAAGCTATCTGACTTCCACTCATCCCAAAAACTCAGTTTAAATTCCATTTCCTCATGGCTCCAGGCAGAGTTGCTACTCTCTCCTCTTGGATCTCATGGTATTTTGCCCATGTCTCATTGTTACATTGAGTATTTGTAGGGTTCTCTTAGATTGGCAGAATCTCAAAGGCAAATATCATATCTTAATTGTTTCTGAATTGCTTCCAGTGTCTGGCAGGTAGTAAGCATTAATAAATGCTCAAGAATGGAGCTTAGAGTAGACAAACACTCAAAAATGGAATCAATTACTTCTAATTGAGGGCTTGACCACTCAACAGGAAAACAAAAGAACAACACACATTTTAAGGAGCGCTTATGACTAAAGACCTAGGGCAAGAATAAAAAGAAATCCTTTAGTCCAGAAAAAAGGAAGTCATTTCCTAAGCAGAGTTCTGAAATTATCGAGAGGATAAAAATTATGTGACTCTACAATCATAGAATTACCTAACCTTCTGGACTTTATCTGTAAAATGGGGAGACTTATTGTTCTAATAACTTATGGTTGATGTGAAGAGTAAGTCCCTCATTGGTACAAATGATAATGTGATCAACTGTTAATCAAAATCTTGCTAGTTCAAGTCCACCCAGAGACACCTCAGAAGAAAATCTGATGATCTACTTCTGAAAAATCAGCTTTTGAAACCTTATAGAGCACACATTTCTACTGTGACATACATGGGATTGACGTGAGTCAAAACTGACCAATGGCAACTGGTGGTGGTAGAGCACAGGAACAAATGAAATAAAATATGCAAAGTGCTTATCCCAAAGCCTGGAACAGAGTAAGTGTTCAATAAATGGTAGCAACAATAATAAAACCTCTAACAATACCTACCTTTTGTAGACTCATCACTTTCTGCCATGTTAATATGGATGCCAAATAATGAATATTCCTTTGGTGAAGTATTCAACATGAACCAAAGAGAATGATATCGTTTTCTGAAATATCAACAAGATTGTTCCACTTACAGCACTTTCCCATTATTTTTCAGGGCCACTTTCAGTGGCTAGAATCTTCAGGGCAGAAATCCAGGTGAGCCTGAGATTTTCTGATGCTGCAATTTGGTGAACAGGTAGAAGAAAAGCCTGCTATGTGCTAGCTGTCACTCAAAAGAGCAGATAACCCCATATATGAGAAGAAATCACCAGGCCTGAGATTTCTTGCTCTTGGGATTTGAAGGGATTAGCTTTCCTATCTACCACTCATCTGTGAGTTTGTCATATTGTGGTGACTTTCATGTTGCTACATTGCAGGAAGCTATGCCACTGATATTTCAAATACCAGGTGGATCACCTATGGTGGGTAGACCTCAGCAGAACTTCCAGAGTAAGACAGACCAGGAGGAAAGGGATGGTATTACTTCTGAAAATTAGCCAATGAAAACCTTATGAATCACAACAGAATATTGTCCAATCTAGTGCTTGAAACTGAGCCCTTTAGGTTGGAAGGCACTAGACAGTAGCAGCAACAATGGACTCAAACATACCAGTGTTTGTGAAGGTGACCAAAAAGCCAGAGTTTCGTTCTGTTATACATAAACTAATACGTTGGTAACTAACGTCAGTAAGCTTTCCTATGAGAGTTACTTTGAGTGGAGAGATGGCACAGACCTGGCCTAACTAGAGTGGAGGTGCTGAGGAAGGAGCCAGACAGACATTTCACTTCTAGAAGCAGCCTCTCATACATATTCCACAGCTAAACATTCAAGGTTTCTTGGAGAATCCATAACCAACTGAAATGGCTTTGTTTGATACTTGAGGTGGACTGTTCAAGGGCAGAATGCCCAGAGGACCTTTTTGTTTGCTAGCTAATTTTGCAAAATAAGGCTCACTGTTCTCACTGTTTTGTTCCTCTTCCTTCATTCTCTCTCATCACCTAAATATGAAAAAAAAAAAAAAAAATTATGTTTATTGACAGTAATCTAATGTTTCTCTTTCATATACAAGTAAATTATTTGGCATGAGGATAATTAACTCCATGTATCTGAGTTATTCTTTGACTCATGACATCATGAAGATTTACTGTCACCTTATCTGTAATTCCTTACAATACTAGCATTTTTTTTTTCAGTATAAATACTATTTTTGGATCCTGGGTATATAATATATTTCCATCGGAGATTATACAAGTGTCCTTGGAGACTGATAGATCTAGCTACCACAGGTATTAAAAATAGCCAGAGATGTCCTGGATGAAGATAAAGTTACATATTTTATCCAGTGTATATCAATATATGAGCAAAGAATTGTATTTAATATGTAAGAAGTGATTGTGATGACGGTGCAGGACAGGGCAGTGTTTTCGTTCTATTGCACATAGGATTGGTATGGGTCAGAACCAACTTGATGACACCTAACAACAACAACAACAACAACAAGTAAAGGAAAGTTACTTTTGGAGATCTCTAGGACACTGGTTCTCCATAGGGTTGATTCCCCCACTCCTGTCAGGGGACATTTGGCAATGTCTGGAGATAGTTTTGATTGTTAGGCCTGGGGAGGTGGTGCTACTGGGTACCAGGGAGCTGCCAAACACCCTTCAATGTATGGGACAGCTCCTCACAACAAAGAATTATCAAGCCCAAGATGTCAGTACTGTCAAGGTTGAGAAACCCTGTTGACACTCTGGATTGTACTCATTGGCTTAAATGTACCTTTTGTCTTCATACCCTATACCATACTTTTGTGTCCTGATGCCAAACACCGGCATGGTATATATTAGACACTCAAGTATTTCTTCTGTAAAAACATGGATAACTGTCAGTGAATATGTGCTGAATAAAATGAAAGGGCTAACATTACTAGCTAATAATAAGATTTATGCTATTTGTGAGTTTTCACGATAGCTTTAGTCCTTCTCAAATTTTAATTACCAAAGAGATAAGTTCTGCAAAGATGTAGAAAGATAGTAATGAAGCTACGTGCAGCAGGGAGGGAATTAATATTTCTGTGCTTGGATACATAAAAACATTATTTAAAAAGCTCATATGAATTAACCAGGAGCTCTGGTGGTGTAGTGCCTAAGGCATATGACTGCAAACCAGAAGGCTGGTGGTTCAAACACACCAGCTACTCCTCAGAAGGAAGGTTGGGGAATCTACTTCTGTAGTGATACTGCCTCAGAAACCCAAGGAGGGGCCGCTATGAGTCGGATCTGACTTGACGGCAGTGAGCTTTTTTTTTTTTTTTTAATGAATTAACAAATTTCCACAATGTCTCTGTAGCAGATCTTTTATTACTCTATGTATCTATATGCATTTATTGAGTGCCTTTTGAATACCAAGAATCTATTCTTTCTGCAAAGCAAGAGACTTTATATCATTAGCTGATGAGTTGTTCTAAAAATATTGGCTTATTCATGACCAGAGAGTTCCATCTCTTTTGTGGCCTTGGGCAGATTTTATAAAGTGTAGCTTCTTATTTATTTATAATGGGCTTTGAGATCCTTGGACAAGATGTGTTACATATGTGTGAATGATTAGAGGGCAGTTTGTAATAACAACAGGAATAATACTGCTTTGTGCTGCTAAACTGTGGATCTTTTCTTCTAAAGATTTAGAGCCCATTGTAGACATAATTGTATTGTTGCTCTGTTGCAACAGTGTTTTTCCTTCTCTCCCTGTCCAGTTGGATTCTTTCTTTATTAAAGATGGCACGAATACTTTCTCAAGTTATGACCTCTTTGATAAACAGCTCAGGATGTTATACAAGCAAAGCAGGAGATGTCCGAAATAATTAGTGACAGAACATTTGCTGATGCTTGGGTGTTAGTGTTGCCAGAAAGCTCAGAAACTTGTGGGTTGCGCAGTACGTTTTTGTACAGATGTGTGTGAGATTGAGTTTCAGCCATGCGCCTGTAACAGCATCAGGAAACATTTTGTCATGCTACTTCCTTGGGTGATCTTGTATGACCAAAAGGGAAAAAAAAAAAAACCAACAAAAAAAGTCATATTCCAGTCTTGTGAAATTGAGCTTGAATTCAGGGTAGTTTAACAGTAATCACTATAACCCTGAATCACAGCTGCATGTGATGGTTTGCATTATATACCAATGGCAACTACTGCTTTAAATATGAAAATTAAATACTTTAGGTTCAGGCTGATTCAAATCTGTGGGTAGGAAATGTCTGATCTTTCCTAAGCTAAGTTTACAAGTGTGTGGAGGGTTCTCTAGGGCTACAAATCCTGTTCACATTCATATGTATTTCCTTCATGACAGTCCCTTGAGGTCTCTTGGCAGCCACCTTCTTTAATATAAGAAGAGACTGGGATTGATGGGAATGAAAAAAAAAAAAAATCAAACATACTCAGAAAATTACCAGAGTGTGGTTGATCTAGAGACCCAACTCGACAGTTCCAAGCCTCACAAGATGAGTATCCAACAAAACTTGGCTTTCCTCCCTCTAGGCATGAGACATCCACATTTACCCAGAATCAGTTTGTAATTTGGAAGCGTCTTATGTCACTGACATTCTCAGATCCTGCACTGAATTTTTCATCCACTTTCCTAACCATAAGTAATTATGTATAATATTTTGGTTGCAGTCTTGATAATTTTATTACCAGTTGATCATTCTTACTCTGCTTGTCTGAGCCTCTGTGGTCATGTAAGAATACTCTGATACATATGAGGTAGAACTCACCTAGTAAGATACAGAGCTTCCTTAGGGTAGCTTGTATATTACTAGTTTTACCAGTTGCTATTGAGTCAATTTTGACTTATGGCAACCCAAGCGTATATTAGAGTTCACTAAAAAATGTGTAAAGCATGAGACCAACTTGCTCTCTCAGAAGTTATTTACTATTGCCTTGTTAGACAATATGAGTTTATGACCTCCTAGACACCTAGCATGTTGCCTGGCCCTATCCCCACCTTGAGGTCCCCTGCAACATTGGGAGGACACTTTCAGTTGCATCACTGGTTTCCCACCTTAAGCACTGTGTCCCTCTGCTTGAGGGCTTTCTTTTGCTTGCTCATCCTAGTGTGGGGCAAGTGCTAGGGAATCTGCACCTCAGGATTATCCTCAATATTGAGGATGAGAGTTGGTGGAGAGATACCTGCACTTCTTCACCTCGTGAGGTCAGCTCTGAGGTGTATTCTATGTAGGGTCAAAGAAGGTCTCTAGTGGGATGAGACTCAGTGCCCACAGAGGTGCTGCTTATTAACACACTTTATTATTATTATTATTATTATTGTGATTTGGGTGAAAGTTTACAGAGAAAATTCACTTTCCATACAGCAGTTCACACAGACGTTGTCTCATGACATTGACTACAATTTACCCCCATGCAACAGCTCCCCTCCCACTTCCTCCTGATATTTACCTCTTCCCTGTGTCCATCCCTTCATGCACTCCTGTCCCCTGAGTTGTCTCCCTGTGCATAAACAGCCCTTCTTTCTCCCATGATTGTTCTCTCCAAGGAGTATATCTACCTGAGGTACATGTTCAACTCATATGTCTGTCTTTTGTTTGGCTGGAAGCCACAGGTGTGGGTTCAATTCCAGCCTGAAGGGCAGCTAGGGACCATAGTCTCAGTGGTTCCACCAGGCTCTATTGGACCAGCAAAACTGGTCCTTCCCCCTTTTTCTCTCCCAAAATGATTTTGAGTTTTATTCCACATTGATCTCCCTCTCTATCCAGGATCTCCTACATAGATCCCCCTCTGAGTGGTTGAGAGCGGTAGCTGGGCACCATCTAGTTCTTCTGGTCTCATAGTCATATAGGCTGTGGATCACAAGGCGTATCAGTCGCTAGGACTAATTGTTTCCATGAATCTTTGGTTTTCTTCATTCTTCTTTGCTCTGGATGAGGAGAGACCCATTGTTGCATCTAGATGGCTGCTTGCAAGCTTTTAAGATCCCAGTCGCTACTCGCCAAAGTAGGATTAACACACTTTTCTTGACTTTCCTCAATCCTTCTCTCACCTTTCCCTCCTTGGTGGGAATTATCTTTGGTGTACTTCCTCCTTTGTGTTTCTTGGGATCACTTCTTAAATAAATTATCTGAACCCAAATTCTTGTCTTAGGATTTCTTTTTGGGGTAACCCAAATTAAGACAGCTTCTAAATCATAAGTCCACCAGAGCGTCCTTCTCTTCTTCTTACCCCACATTTAATGGGTTACTAAGTGTTTTAACTACTTCCTAGATGACCCTCGAATCTTCTCCTTCTCTACTTCTAGAGCTTAGTTCAAACACTTAATATTTCATTTAGGTGATTGCAATGATCTTGTATTAGATATTTCCATTTCAGTCTACTCCCCACCCCCCCATAACCCATTGTCCACAATGCTGCCAGAGATGGCTTTCCAAAAGGCAAACCTGATGTATTACTTCTCCACTTCAAATCTTCAACTAATCAGGGCTTTCATCATCTGACTCATGCTCGTCTATTCCATACCCTTCATGCTTCTTGAGCACCACACACTTGCACGTCTTCTGTAACTAAAGTGTAAGCTTTGCATTCCCCTTTCGTCCATCTGATGAACAATTATAATGACAGCATAAACTTCACCTTCTTTCTGGAAGCCCCGTTTGCTGATGACAGTCTCTTTACTGTGCTTTGTAGCACTCTCTGAGTGCCTTTGTCCCTACGTGAATGTATTTACCACTCAACTGAGAGTTCCTTATGCACAGTAACTGCAGTGAATTGCTTGATGTGGCCCTTCTAGCCAATGTCCTCCATTCCATAATGTTTTGTAAATCCCATTATCCATGCCTATTTGGGGTGGAGGGTATAATTCAAATCACCACCCTTAGCTTCCCTGAGGGTATACCTACGAATCTCCTGGGAAGATTCGCTCTCCTCTTGCTCCGGCTTTGTGTCTTGGATCATCCTCACCTCACCCCTGGATTTGGGACAGCAGCCATCATCTGATCTGCTGATCGAGTTTCATCAAACCCCGAGAGCTGGAAGGATCCGCCAGACCTACTCACGGACCCGGGACTCGCCAGCCTGCCAGCCTCCACCACTACTACGTGAGACGAACCCTTGGGTATCTGTGAGTTCTGTGAGGCATTACAGCAAAATACAGAACACTAAGACTGTGGAAATTACTGGGAGGAGGAGGAGGAGGAGTTAATGTCTGAAATGATGGAGTGGCATGGTAGTTTGGACATTTGGGACGTCTTTAACCTCCGCCTCATGGGGACCGGCCTCGTGCTGATCTTTCTAAGAGAAATTGTTCAAGCAGTAACCACAGATAATTTCTAGTTGTTGGCTCATGAAATCAATACTTAATCCTCACAAGGACAAGTTGGCCATTCACTTTGTGCTTCAGAAGTTTTGGAAAATATGGTAGAGCTGAGGACTGGGAGGAAGCTCTCTAATCTGCTTCCACATAAGAGCTGCTTAAGGAAGAGAGACACACTGGTGGTGACAGATGAATGACCAGAAGGTATAGTGAGAGAATGTTAATTAAAACCATGGCTAAATATTTTATATCTACAAAGTGTTACTCTAGTGCTTGTTAGACATAGTTTTTCTGCCATGTTTACTTTCTTTTGAAAAGGTATACTCCCAAATTCTTGTTGAATGTGTAGGAGAGATTGGAGTTTCTTTGCAGAAAAAGTACAGTTCTTTGCTTGGGAAAACTTTTGTCCCCAGATTTTTTTTCCCCTTAAGATCTAGAGTTATTGAGGTCAAGGTAAAGAAAAATTGTAAAAATAAAATAAAACATTGTTCAGTGCTGTCCAATCTTGGCTTTGAGCACACCTAGAATTCTATTGGTTAGCTGTACCTCAATAGAGGAACATTATATGGATTTCAGAAAACATCCAAGTCTATCTCCTCTGAGGGAGGATTTCTGGGAGGACCCTTTTCCCCAAGTGCTGTGGCTTGGGTATGGGCTTTTGTTCTCTTCCCTTTGGAAACTTCCCCACTCTGGAAATAAGATTCTAATATATAGTCTCAGGAAAGGGGTAAAGCAGGCAATGGTCTAGGATGGGAAATGGGTTCTAGCTCTTTGATGCTGTATTCTGCAACTCCAACGTTTTGTGCTGGAACTACCTGGTGTCAGGGTGATCTGGTATAATGGAGCATGGATGTTTTACTCCCCAAGGGAGTCTGTAAGAGTTGAGAAGTGCAGAAATACCAAGCAGGCCTGTAGTCAATATGTAACTGTGGTCACCAAAGCACCCTCCTACTACATCAAAACACATAGTTACACTAGTGGTGGTGGTGGTGGTTGGAACATGTCTCTGGGGCAGGATGGGAAGTTAGCTGTTGCCAGCCTTGAGTGGATCTGGGAACCTCTTTTTAATTGGGTAGAGCCCTGAGGCCTGTGTGATGGGATATAGGCGTACCCTGAAATCCAAATAAAGCACAGGTGTGGGTCTACCCCGAGGAATGGAGACAGGACACATTGGCCAAGACTTGCCAAGAGGAGGCTGGAAGCCACTGCCTGCAAGGAGGGCACAGGGGTCTGGTTCCCAGGCACAACACAAGGGCAAGTTCCTTCTTCTCCCTGAGTTCCCGGCGGAGTGGCGCTCCCTCACTCGGGCTGGGGTTTCACTTTTTGGTATTGGTTTCTTCACTCTTTCCATGGGGAACATGGTGTCCTCCCATGTTTTTTCTTGCCCTGCCCTGGCCCATTTGAGCCTGGGAGGAAGTGAGTCCTGAGCTCTAAGCTAGGGCCTTGGTCTTGACCTCTGCCTTCCCCCTCTTCTCCTAAATCAGGTCCATCTTTTAAAAACTGAAAATAAAGAGTCAAAAAAGATTACTCCATCAGTGACACCAATACTCTGGATTGTTTTGCTCCATTTTGAGACGTATTAAAGAATCAGGGAGGAGAAGTGAGCCTTCCATTACTGATATCTCTGTTTTCACAAAAATAATCATAACAATGAACATTTAAACATTTTTTTTTTTCATGTGCTTTGATCTTGGGTTAAGCACTTGGTTTCCATTGTTGTTGTTGTTGTTTTGTGCCCACCTGACTCATAACGACCCCTCCTTGGGTTTCCGAGGCAGTATCACTACGGAAGTAGATTGCCCCATCTTCCTTCCGAGGTTTCCATAGTTTTGTTTAATCTTTTCTTTAAAGATATTATTCATTGTATGGATGAAAGAAGAGAGAACAGAGAAATTAGGTAAATTATCTAAGGTCACACAGTAATGGAAAAGCTGGGCTGGCAGCTCCACTAAAGTATTATAAGTATTTCCCAGCATTTATTCCTTGCTTAAATAAATGTTACTAAGTAGAGTGGGGTGTTTCATAGCAGAGCGGAGATACTATGGAGGATCTATATACTATGGTGGATATAGGATGGGTCTTCTTTAATTTTTACAAAGGACAGTGGAGGCAGATGCACACAGTTTTACCTTCCTACCTACATTCATCTCTCTCCTTGGATATTCTCCTGGCCATTCTCTCCAACCTTAGATTTCTAGGCAAATTGTCTTCATGCCTCTTCTTGCCACCCAGCTTGTTGGCTTTCTTTCTCTCACCTACATCCCTTCTCCCACAGAACAATAGCAATGACAGTGATACCAGTAACAGTAACAAGTCTTTGGTTGTCTGTTACATGGAAAAGAATGAATCTATTTACTTAAAACTGACTGCCATTGAGTTGATTCTGACTCACAGTGATCCTATAGGGTTGAGTAGAACTGCTCCATAAGGTTTTGAAGGCTGAAAATCTTTACAGAAACTGACTGCCTCATCTTTCTCCTACAGAGTGGCTGGTGGACCCAATGGCTGACCTTTTGGTTAGCAGCTGAATGCCTTTTAACCACTGCACCACCAGGGGGGCTCTCTATTTATTTAAGAAAGCTCAAAGGAACAATTACCAGTTTCTATCAAGTCAACTCAGACTCATGCAACCCCATGTGTGTCAAAGTAAACTGTGCTTCTTAGAGTTTTCAGTGGCTGATTCTTCCAAAAGTAGATCTCCAGATACCACTGGATGGACTTGAATTCTTAATCTAATTGTTAGCTGTTGTTGCTGTTGTTGTTGTTGTTATGTACCATCGAGTCGGACCCGACTCATAGCGGCCCCCCCTTGGGTTTCCGAGGCAGTATCACTACGGAAGTAGATTGCCCCATCTTCCTTCCGAGGAGTGGCCATAGAGCATGTTAACTGTTTGCAATCCCCAAAGATGCCAAAATAAGCAATTACTATTTTCTAAACCTGCCTTGTCCAATGTGATGAGAGTCACTGGCCCCATGTGGTTATTGAGCACTTGAAAGGCAGCTAGTCTGAATTGAGATGTGCTATAAGTGAAAACTATACACTAGGTTTCAAAGACCTAGTATGGGGCAAAAGAATGTAAAAGATGTCATTAATAATTAGTTAAATATCAATTACATGCCCAAATGATGATTTAGATAAAATACATCATTACAATTAATTTGACCTGTTTCTTTTTACCATTTCTAATGTGGTTACCAGAACATTTACAATTGCATATGTGGCTCTTGCTGTTTCTACTGGACAGCCCTGCTGTAAACTCCTTGCTGTAGATGTTTTTGTTGTTGTTGTCGTCGAGTCGGACCCGACTCATAGCGACCCCTCCTTGGATTTCTGAGGTGATATCACTATGGAAGTAGATTGCCCAACCTTCCTTCTGAGGAGTGGCTGGGGGGTTTGAACCACCAGCCTTGTGGTTAGCAGTCAAATGCTGTAGGTACTATATGCAACCAGAGCTCCTTTGCTGCAGGTGTAGGGTAAAGAAAGTGGTGAGGCACAACAACTACCCTAAGGGAGCTCCCAGACTGCTTTTAGACTCTGGCGCTCCTACAGGGACACAGGCCTTGTGGTTGTCCCTGTAGGGGGCATCTGCATTAATGGAACACAGATGCCTTCGTCGAATGTTGGGAATTCAGGCCCAATGGCCTACTGGGAGATGAGTGCCAGCTGTCTGCTTGTGGGTTGGAGAGACTCCACTTCTCTTCCCGGCACAGTGCCTGGAGCAGAGTAGGGGTGTCCTCAGCAACGTCACTAATTACTCAGATTGGGGTTGGGTGCCCAGTGTGCCATTACTCCCATCACGAGCATCACCTCCTCTGTTCGTTTCTCAAGGATTCCACCCTTTCTTTTGGCACACCCTGTCTAGTTAGTCACAGCCCTGTCAGTCCTCCTTTAATTGCTCTAACCACCCACTCCATGTCCCAGTCTGTTTTTTTTAAATTGTGATTTGGGTGAAAGTCTACAGAACAGATTTGTTTTCCATTCAACAGTTCATACACATTTTGTTTCATGACATTGTTTGCATTGGCCACAATGTAACAGCTCTCTTCCCACTTCCACCCTATGGTGACACTTTCCCTGTGCCCTTTTCTATGTACTCCTGCCCACTGAACTATTTCCCTGTGCAAATGCTGCACTTCTGATCTCCCATGGTTGATTGCTCTAAGGAATGTACTTCTTATTGCCATCAACTCAATTCTGACTCATAGCGACCTCCCATTAGGTTTCCAAGGCTGTAAATCTTTACGAAAGCAGACTGCCTCATCTTTCTTCTGTGGAGCAGCTGGTGGGTTTGAACCACTGACCTTTTGGTTAGCAGCCAAATGCTTTAACCACTACACCAGCAGCTCTCCTTAAGGAGTGTGTCAACCTGGTGTAATTGTTCATCTGGTAAGCTTGTCTATTGTTTGGCTGGAAGCCACGGGAATGAGTTCAATTTCAGGCCTGAAGGTGACGAGGGGCCACAGTCTCGGGACTTCCACCAGTCTCTATCAGACCAGTGAGGCTGTTCTTTTTTATGACTTTGAGGTTTGTTCCACATTTTTCACCCACTCCATCTAGGATCTCCAATTTGATTCCTTTCTCAGTGTTTGACAATGGTAACCAGGTACCATCTAGTTCTTCTGGTCTCAAGGTCAGGGAGGCTGAGGTTCCCACTGTTCACTAGTCCCTTGGACTAATTGTTTCCATATGTCTTTGATTACCTTCATTGGTCTTTGGTCCGGATGAGGAGAGACCAATTGTTGCATCTTAATATCCTTCTATAGCTTTTAAAACCCCAGTTTCTGCTCATCAATGTAGGATGTAGAACAATGTTTTTGTGTAAGATTTTATGCCAACTGAGCATGATGCCCTGCATGTCTGTCCCCAGTCTTAACTCAAGCCTTCATTATCTCTCACTAAGATCCCATCTAGTCCTCCCATCTCTGAAATCTAGCTTGAATCAGTCACCTGCAGGGCCATTTGATTCTGGTTCCAGAGGAGTGGGGTGGGTCCTGAGAATCTGCATTTCTAACATGCTCCCCAGTTGATTCTGTGCTGCTCTAGAGACCACACTTTCAGGCTGGTTGTGAAATGGCCCATTGATCTTCTTTCTTATTTATTTATTTAGTTATTTATTATTGTGATTTAAGTGAAAATTCACATTCCATACAGCAGCTCACATACACTTTGTCTCATGACATTGACTACAATTTACCATAATGCAACAGCTCCTCTCTCACTTCCTTCTGATAGTCTCTTCCTCAATGATCCCTTGTGTCCATCCTTCCATGCACTCCTGTCCCCTGAGCTGTGTCCCTGTACATAAACAGCCCTTCTTTCTCCCATGATTGTTCTCTCCAAGGAGGGTATCTGCCTTAGGTAAATGTTCAACTCATATGCCTGTCTTTTGTTTGGCTGGAAGCTACAGGTGTGGGTTCAATTCCAGACTGAAGGGAAGTTAGGGGCCATAGTCTCAGTGGTTCCACCAGGCTCTATAAGAATAGCAAAACTGGTCCCCCCTGCTCTTCCCCCCCCCCAAATGATTTTGAGTTTTATTCACATTGTTCTCCCACTCTATCCAGCATCTCCTACATAAACCCCCCTCCAAATGGTTGACAGTGGTAGCTGGGCACCATCTAGTTCTTCTGGTCTCATAGTCATATGGGCTGTGGATCGCATGGTGTATCAGTCGCTAGGACTAATTGTTTCCATGAATCTTTGGTTTTCTTCGTTCTTCTTTGCTCTAGATGAGGAGAAACCCATCGATGCATATAGATGACTGCTTGCAAGCTTTTAAGATCCCAGTGGCTACTCACCAAAGTAGGAGGTGGAACAGTGTTTTGTGTAGTATGTTATGCCAATTGAGCTTGATGTCCCCTGTGACTATGGTCCCATGCCCACAGGTTCAACTACTCGGTTCCTCTGGGTAGCTGGCTGTGACCAAGAAGTGACTACAACCTTGTCTCTTGTCAGCTCTACTATACACCTGGGAATTCAGATCATACACATAAACTTATAGGACCACTGTCTGCCAACCCTATACATGGTTTTGTGTACATTCCCCACTTCACAGACATACCTAATAGTTCAGCCTGTCCATCCATCTATCCAGCTGTATACCCATGTTTGCCTTCAACAGCACTGTATGTGCAAAAGGGTCCTTCTCTTGTTGTCTGTACCTCCCATGTACCTCTCTGTCTTCCTCTTTGTTGATGTCACTATGTTGATCACTCACATTTGGTGCACTGCCCTTCTCTTCACCCAAATCAATACTTATCTCTACCTATCTAACAGTGTTCCCCACCCCTCCTGGTAACCAACAAGGAAAATTTCCTTCCATAGATAGACCTTTACTTGACTTTTACAACAATGGACTAATACAATATTTGTCCTTCTGTGATTGACTTATTTCACTCAGCATAATGTCCTCCAAGTTCACCCACATTATGCAGTGTTTTGTAGATTCTATGTTATTCTTTAGGGTTGCATAGTATTCCATTGCGTGTATGTACCATAGTTTGGTTATCCATTCCTCAGTTGATGAACACCTAGGTTGTTTCTATCTTTTAGCTATTGTAAATAGTGCTGCAATGAACATGCATATGCATATGTCTGTTCTTGTCATGGCTCCCAGTTCTTTAGGACATATACCTAGTAATGGAATGGCTGGGTCAAATGATATTTCTAATTCCAAGTTTTCAAGGAATTGCCATACTGCTTTCCATATTGGTTGTACCATTTCACAGTCCCACCAGTAGTGTATGAGAGTCCCAATCTCTCCACATCCTTGCCAGCGTTTGTTATTTCATGTCTTGTTGAACTTTGCCACTAGTGCTGGAGCAAGATCATATCTCATTGTTGTTTTGATTTGCATCTCTCTAATGGCTAATGACTGTGAGCATTTCTTCATATGTTTGTTGACTGCCTGAATATCCTCCTCAGTGAAGTGTCTGTTCATGTGTTCTGCCCATTTTTTAATTGGATTGTTTGTCTTTTTGTTATTGCGGTGTTGGAGTGTTCTATAAATTCTAGAGATAAGTCCCTTGTCAGATATGTTATTACCAAATATTTTTTCCCAATCTGTAGGTTCTCTTTTGACTCTTTTGAAGAAGTCTTTGGAAGCACATAAAAATTTAATTTT
>NW_006921927.1:2434030-2437449 GCF_000298275.1 Orycteropus afer afer | reverse complement strand
TCACCCATTTTGTTTCTTATTCATGTTATTTGTATTCTCTCCTCTTTTCCTTTGTTAAATTTGTCAGTTTGTCAATTTTATTGATCTTTTAAAAAATCAACTTCTGGTCTTGTTGATTTTTTTTCTATTATCTTTCTATTTTCTGTTTCATTGATTTCCGCTTGAATCTTTATTACTTCCTTTTTTTCTGGTATCTGTAGGCTTTTATTGCTGTTCTTTTTCTAATTGTTGGAGATGTTGCTTTAAAGTGTTGATTTTGTCCATATATATATTGGAACCAGACCACATCTGTAGGAAAACTCCCTTTCAATGGGTGCTCAAAGCATATACATCTGATCTCATCATGGAACTAGCCACATCAAAGCTGCTTACACCACTCAGAATTATGGGCCAGCCAAGTTGACATACAACCCCAGCTATCACAGATAGGAAAAAACCAAAAGGGTGGGTGGGAGAGAAGGGAATGAAAAGAAATATGGTCAGAAGAAGAAGATATATGAAAGAGGAAAGAAAAAGAGGAAAAAGAAAAAGAGAAGAAAAAACAACAAACATGCAAACAAAAACAAATAAGGCATAGTACTGGTGCAAATGATAGTTTCCAAACATGGCAGTGGTGGAAATGTTGCACTCACTCCATGGGAACAAGTAACACTGAATATGGAGGGTTAAAGGTGGCACTACTGACTATGGGGGTGGCAGGGGCAAGGTACTCTCTAAGTGGGAGCAGCAAAAAAAAAAAAAAAAAAAAAAGAGGGAGGGAAAGTGGCAGAAAAAGGAAAAAACAAACAAACAAAAAACAACCAAAAACCCAAGTCAGGGGAACAGAGGGAAGGACTGAGAAGAAGGGAAGAAACAAAAAGAAAAAAAGAGAGGGAAAAAACAAAAACAACTGATGCAAGTATTAGCTGCTAAACACAGCTGCAGCAGGAGTGTGGGGCTCACTGTAGGAGAGCTCACTCTGCCATTCATGGAGGGGTGGCGTGGGTGCTGCTGATCACAGAAGTGGGAGAGAGACAAAAATCAAAGTAAAATAATAAGAGGGGGTGAAGAGGAAGAAACAAAAGAAGTAAGAGGAAATCAGGGAGCAGAGAGAAGAGATAAGAAGAGGCGAAAAAAAAGAAAGAAAAAAAAGAAAGTAAAAAAAGCATCCCAATAATGTTGAAAGAGCCAGCTACCAAACATGGCTGTGCAGGAACACAGTGTTCACTCTGCGAAAGCACTGCCTCTGACCAGGGGAGACTGGGGACAGATGCTGCTGTGGGGGCAATGGGGGAGGGGGCTCTTCAGAGAAGATGGCAGGACAGAAGAACTAAGAAGAAAGATTAAAAAACCCCAAAGAGCACAGCACTGGCAGTGGGAAAGGGTGACTGGCCTCTGGGTGGAGATGTGGAGGGCTGTGCCTCTATGCACCTTGAAGTTGTGTAAGGTAATGGGGGGGATACACCTCTCTGGTTGCCTGATCACCAGTGTGGGTGCTAGTGCAGTTCTGGGCAAGTGGATGTGGTTATCTGGTTCCTGCTGTGATTGGAACACTGCTTGCAATAGTTCAAAATGGTTGTACTATGCTGGTTGGCAATTTACGGCTCCTCATTCACTGTTTTCCTTGTCTCTTCCTCTGTTGGTATTTGATCTACTTCTTTGTTACTTCCTGTGAACCTCTGGATCCAGGATTATCATCTGTAGCCATTTCCCCAATTTTTAGAGTCTTTGGTATATAGACTCTGGATAATATATCTGCCTCAACTGCCATCCTGAAATCTCTCCACTTAATTCACTTTATATGTTTCTGTATTGTTTGGATCTATCTACCATCTATTTGTTTATCCATTTCCATGATCATGTCACATGTTAACAAAAACAGCAGAGCAAAAAGAAAAAAAAAAGTTTTTATATTTGGAAATCTACCCATAATTCATTTCAGTTTGAGTTGATTTCAACTCATAGTGACCCTATAGGACAAAGTAGAACTTCTCTATAGAGTTTTCTAGGCCGTAATCTTTACAGGTGCAGACTGCTATACCTTTCTCCCATGGAAAGCTGGTAGGTTTGGAATGTCAACCTTTTCATTAGCATCCAAGTGCTTAACCACTCTGCCTCCAGGGCTCCTTCAGAATACTTCTAGAATTGATAATATACCTTCATGCTTTCTTATTTAGAGTCTGTTGAGCAATATTTCATTGTTTTCAGAGTCATCACTATGAATTTCATTTTATGTGCTATGCTATAATATAATGAAGTCCTCAGGAAGATAGGTAAGACCCAGTGTCCATAAGCTGAATGTCTTTGGATTTTTGCTTTCTACTTGTCAGAATATCAGGATCCTTTCTCCTTCTGGGTGTGGGCTTGTGTCTGGCATGTTGGTACTCTCTCTTTAGTTTATTAGAATTATGTGTCAACTTAAATAGGCTCATACTGAAAGTCTGAGGTTCTTGCAAAATCTCTGGGTTGTACAAATGGTCGATGCACTTGGCTGCTAATCAAAATGTTGGCAATTTGAGTCCACCTGAGGTGCCTTGGAAGGAGGACCTGGAGATCTACTTAGAAATCATCCACTGAAAACTCTATAGGGCATAGTTCTACTCTGATGCATACTTGGTTGCCTTGAGTTGGAATTAACTCCAGGACAACTTTTTTTATTTTTATTTTCATAAAGTGCTCTCTATCCTATTAGCCCTTATTATGG
This sequence comes from Orycteropus afer afer, assembly GCF_000298275.1. NCBI lineage: Eukaryota > Metazoa > Chordata > Mammalia > Tubulidentata > Orycteropodidae > Orycteropus > Orycteropus afer. The sequence continues at coordinate 2,434,766 of NW_006921927.1, read as the reverse complement.
CATTTCTGTCAAGCTATTCATTTTTGGGATGAGAACTTTCTTCACCACTGTAAGGATAGGTTATTTAGAAGGATACAGGATTTCATCAGAAGCTAAGTCATCCCTCTGTGTAGCAGCTGATGCAGCATAGCTAACTCTGCTAACAGGTTACTCCTGTGGCTGCTGCTGCCCTTCTCCATGCCAAGGTTGGACCTTGCATGGCCAAGTGCATTGCTCTCAGCATTCAGTTCTTTAATGCATGGGGCCCATATCGCTGCTCAGAGAGGACTTGGAGCAAACAAACTATGCCTAAAATAAGAACAGTTTATGGCATTCAGAACTGTCCTGATTCCTGCAGCAGCATCCCTAACCTTGACGGCTTGAATATCTTAAATAATATGTCCACCTCCAGCTCTCTAGGATCCCAGAAAGCCCATGTACTGTGTTTTCCCTTTTTCCTCTTGTCATAGCTATGTACTGGATTTTTGACTCTGTTGCTTCTAGTTAAATAGAGTAATTATTTCATGGAGCATGCAGGATTTCATGCTAAGAATGATACAAAACAACTTAATGGACATAGAAGATAGACTCTAGAAACTGTATAACCTTGGATAAGTTACTTGATTTCTCTTTGCTTTGTTGTTGTTGTTGTTTGCCGTCAAGGCGGCCCTGACTCATAGTGACCCCGCCTTGGGTTTCCGAGGCAGTATCACCACGGAAGTAGGATTGCCCAACCTTCCTTCCGAGGAGTGGCTGG
>NW_006921927.1:2426098-2433930 GCF_000298275.1 Orycteropus afer afer | reverse complement strand
GGTGGGTTTGAACCGCCAGCCTTCTGGTGAGCAGTCAAGTGCCTTAGGCACTATGCTACCAGAGCTCCTTGCTTTAGTTTCTTCAATTATAAATGGGAATGATAATAAGATGGGAAGAAATATCTCTGAAAATTGTCTCAATGTAGATTAATTGGGATTCAAGAGAGCTCTGTATGGAACAGTGTGGTAGTTTCCTAATTCTGCTGTAACAGAAATGCCACAAGTGAGTGACTTTAAAGAACAGAAATTTATTTTCTGACTTCTGGAAGCTAAAAGTCCAAATCAGGGTTTCAGCCATGGAGATTTCTTCCTTGTTGGTAGCTCCAGGCATTGCATGTCTTTACTTGACTTATAGATGATGGTCACATGGTATCTGTCTTCCACAATTTGTGTGTGTGTGTCTCTGTCTCATCTGCTGTTTTACAACTCAGAAGTGATTTGATTTAGAAGCCACTCTACGTGGATGTGATCTAATTAACATATATGAAAAACAGCTCAGGGTGGCATCTGATCTCTTCTAACTTCACAAAGGGGGAGAAGAATCAAGATCAACAACCCGAGGCTGATTTCTACAAGGTAGAGGTCAGACACGACTCCACTCTCCAATCTTTTTACCAATTATGACACCACCCATCCTTCCCACCACCCATCCTTCCTACAGCACCCTCAACCCCTCTGGTGGGCTCAGCAATCTGTTGCAATGGCCACACAGACTCAGAGACAATATTTATGACCATGGGGTTTACTAGAGAAGTAACAGATTACAAGCCAGGACCAGGAATGCTCAGGATACAATTCCTCAATCAGGACATCCTCTCTTCAGCCGTGTCTGAAGGCAGGTCTTTCTCTGGTCCTTAGCCCCTTGGCCTGACCTCTATCCTACTTGGACTAGTGCCACAAAGCACCCTCAAGTCTGCTGCTATGTGCCCAGGGACACCCCATTATGCTAGCAAGCCTCCACCCAAAGGACTCAACTTTCTTTCTCCACAACAATCTTTCTTGCTCAACTTTCTTTTCTTTTCCAGAGGCAACCCACTCTGCCAGCAAGCTCCCTGCCAGAAGGCATTCAGGCCTTTTGTTCCATAGGCCAGGAAGCCCACTGCTCTGTCTCATGTTCATCTCCTTGTTCTGCTACCAGTTCTACCACTGTTTTTCTGATGCTGCTTCTCTCTATCTCTGATGTCACTACTCTGTCTCCTGGATCGAGCAGGTTAAGTGCAGAGATCTGGGGTCCAAAAGATGTGCTCTACTCCCAGCTCCACTTTCTTGTAGGTAATGATATCCCCCCTGCTTTCTGCTTCTGTGATGGCTAATTTTAAACCTAGTAGGATGGCAAAACTGACTAATCCCTATGTTAGGGTTCCATATACCTTAGTTGCATGGTTCCACCCACACAAGGGTGCCCTTAACCTTTTTTTTACATTATTAGCAAGCTATCCAATCCCCATGGTGGGCCACAAGCACATTTGCATAGTCCCACCCAGTCATCCCATGGGAGTCACAAAGACCGTGATGAGAAGGGCCATACCAAGCAATATACTACACTGTACATAACAAAGAAAACCCTATTTTAAGAGGCTTAAATCCACAGGTATAGCAGTTGGGGTTCTAACACACATTTTGTTGTTGTTAGTACCATTGAGTCAGTTCTGACTCATAGCAACCCTCTGTGCAACACACTGAAACATGGCCTGGTCCTGAGCCATCCTCACAGTCATTGCTATGCTTGAACCCATTGTTGCAGTCACTGGGTCAATCCGTCTCATTAAGGGTCTTCCTCTTTTCCATTGACTATCTACCAAGTGTGATATCTTTTTCCAGGGACTGGTCCCTCCTGACAATATGACCAAAGTACAAGAGGCAAAGTCTCACTATGCTTGCTTCTAAGGAGCATTCCAGCTATACTTCATCCAAGACATGTTTGTTCTGCTGATAGTCCCTGTTCTTCCCAAATATTTGTGGCAGTCAATAGTCTTCACCAGCACTGTAATTCAAAGTATCAATTCTTCTTCAGTCTTCCTTATTCATTGTCCAGTTTTTGCACGTTGTTGTTGTTGTTAGGTGCCGTCGAGTCATCTCTGACTCATAGCGACCCCATGCACAGCAGAATGAAACACTGCCCGGTCCCATGCCAGCTCCACAATCCCTGCTATACCTGAGCCCGTCATCACAGCCACCGTGTCAATCCATCTTGTTGAAGGCTTCCCTCTCTTTCGTCGACCCTCCACCCTACCAAGCATGACATCCTTCTCCAGGGAATGGTCCCTTCTGACAACATGACCAAAACAGGTGATATGAAGTCTGGCCACTCTCGCTTCCAAGGAGCATTTCTGGTGCACTTCCTTCAGGACAGATCTGTTAGTTCTTTCAGCGGTCCATGGTACTTTCAGCATTCTTCGCCAGCACCACAACTCAAAAACATCAACTCTTCTTCTGTCTTCCTCATTCATTTTCCAGCTCTCACATGCATATGAGGTGATTGGAAATATCATGGCTTGTGTCAGGAGCACCTTAGTCCTCAAGGAGACATCCTTGCTCCTCAGCACTTGAAACAGTTCCTTATTGGTTGACTTTCCCAATGCTACACATCGTCTAATGTCCTGACTGCTGCTTCCGTTGGCATCGATTGTAGAACCAAGCAACATGAATTCTTTGACAACCTCAATCTTCTCTCCATTTATTGTGATGCTTCTCATTGGTCCAGTTGTAAGGATTTTTGTTTTCTTTATATTTGCATACATATGAGGTTATTGAAAATACCATGGCTTGAATCAGGTGCCTGTTAGTCTTTGAAGTGATATCTTTGCTTTTTTAACATTTTAAAGGGGTCTTTTGCAGCAGATTTGCCCAGTGCAATATGTTGTTTGATTTCTTGATTACTGCTTTTGTGGGCTTATTTGTCCAGTTGTGAGGATTTTTGTTTTCTTTATGTTGGGGTGTAATCCCTATTGAAGGCTACCTTTCATCTTTATCAATAAGTGCTTCAAGTACTCTCCACTTTCAGCAAGCAAATGTGTCATCTGCACATCACAAGTTGTTAATGAGCCTTCTTCTAATCCTGATACATGCTTCTTCATATAGTCAACTTTTTGGATTATTTGCTCACATACAGTTTGAATAATGAATGAACGAATGAATGCACTGCTGTCTGTTTGAGTAAGATGGTGAAAGGATAAAACCCTGACACATATCTTTCCTGATTTTAACCCATGCAGTATCCCCTAGTTCTGTTCAAATGACAGCCTCTTAGTTTATGTGCAGGTTCCTCATGAGCACAATTAAGTGTTCTGCAATTCCCATTCTTTGCAATATTATCAGTAATTTGTTATGATCCATACAGTTGAAAGCCTTTGCATAGTTAATAAAACATAGGTAAACATCTTTCTGGTATTTGTTTCCAGCCAAGATCCATCTGACATCAGCAATGATACCACTCATTCATGCCCTCTTCTGAATCCAGTTTGAATTTCTGGCACTTTGCTATCAATGCACTGCTGCTACCATTTTTGAAGTATCTTCAGCAAAATTTTACTTGCATTCGATGTTAATGATGTTGTTTGATAATTCCTGCATTCTGTTGGATCACCTTTTTTTTTTGGAATGGGTGCAAATATGGATCTCTTCCTGTTGTTTGGCCAGGTAGCTCTCTTCCAAATTTCTTGCAAAATTCAAAGATAATGTCTTCAGTGCTACATCCATTTATTGAAACATTGCAATGAGTGTTCTGTCAATTCCAGGAGCCTTGGTTTTTGTCAGCTTCTTCAGTGCAGCTTGGACTTCTTCCTTCCATATCATCATTTCTTCTTTCTTAAAAAATTTTTTTTATTGTGATTTGAGTGAAAGTGTACGGAGCAAATTCATTTCCCATACAATAGTTCACACACATTTTGTTTCATGACATTGACTGCAATTTCCATAATGTAACAGCTGTCTTTCTACTGCCTCCCTGTGATAACCTTTTCCCTGTGTCCTTTCTTATAGTCCTCTGAGCTATCTTCCTGTGAAAATACTGCCCTTCTGATCTCCCAGAGTTGATTGTTCTAAAGAGTATACCTACCCGGTGTAAATGTTCACTTTATACACCTGTCTATTGTTTGGCTGGAAGCCATGGGAGTGAGTTCAATTCCAGACCCAAAGGGTGACTAGGGGCCATAGTCTCAGGGGTTTCACCAGTCTCTATAATACCATCACTTCTTAATCCATAACAGTTGGAGCATGTCTTTTCCATGAATTTTCTTTTTTCATATCTGGTTGGGAAAATATATGCCAAACTTGAGTGGTACAGACTTCTTCCTGTAATTTTACCAGTCCCACATTTTAGAAATGTTTTCCTAGAACTGAGCCATTCTGGTCCATGGTCAGTATGACCTAGTTTGTCTTACTGGAGCTTGCTCGGATGTTAATGATCACTCAACTTTGAAACCAGGGCTTATAGCACTAGCAAGTCATATTAAATGATGCCCATTTCCTATATAATGTGAGAGCATTTTCCCGATCTCTCTTTAATCAAAGCAGATGTGTTTAAAGAAGCCTAGAATAGGATGTGGAAAATTTGACTAATGATCAAATGTGGGCTCAAAGGGAAATCTTTTATAGCTCCCTTTGAGCTGTGGATGTTGTTTAAAAATAGCAAATTGATATAGTACTTTTGAAATGTAACCAAATACTAGTTGTTGCTGTTGAATTCTAGAAAGCTGTCATCAATTTCAGGAAGATGCTTCACATGTGAACTGTGAGAGTGAACATGTGTGGGCTTCTTTCCTGTGGGATTCTGACATGTCAACGTTGTCTCTGTATCTACATAGCACTTTCTGTGCAAGACTGTAATGTATCTCTCATAACCTCAAATGTTAGAAAGAAGAGTCACTTCCTTTAGTTTACAGTCCAAGAAACAGAGAGCATGTACCTTATATCAACCCTGGTTTATATTGAGTAAACTTAGTTCATTGCCATAAATGCTAAGTAAAGCATGTAAGTGCTAACTTGCTACTGTGATAGATTCAAACGCATACAAACAAAGCAAAATGGTAGATCAGATAATTTATTAGTGTTGTGTTGTTGTTAGGTGTTGTCAAGTCTGTTCCAACTCATTGTGACCCTATGTACAACAGAGTGAAACGTTGCCTGGTCCTGCACCATCCTCACAATTATTACTATGTTTGAGCCCATTGTTGCAGCCACTGTGTCAATTCATCTTCTTGAGGGTCTTCCCCTTGTTTGTTGACCATGTACTTTAGAAGAATGATATCCTTCTAAGGGAGTGGGGTCTCCTAATAACAAAGTATGAGAGATGAAGTGTCACCATCTGCACTTTTGAGGATCCTTGTTACTGTACATTTTCCAAGATGTATTTGTCAGTTCTGCCTGCAACCCATGATATATTCCACATTCTTCACCAACATCATGATTCAAAGGCATCAATTCTTCAGTCTTCCTTATTTATTGTCTAGTGTTTGCATGGATATTAGATAATTGAAAATATTATGGGTTGGGAGCTCTGGTAGCATAGTGCCTAAGGCACTTGACTGCTAACCAGAAGGCTGGCGGTTCAAACCCACCAGCCACTCCTCGGAAGGAAGGTTGGGCAATCTACTTCCGTAGGGATACGGTCTCGGAAACCCAAGGAGGGGTCGCTATGAGTCGGGGTCGACTCCACAGCACATAACAACAACAACAACATGGTTTGGGTCAAGAGTACCTTAGTTCTCAAAGTGACATCTTTCCTTTTAACACATTTTTTTTTTTTTTGGTGAAAAAGTGACATTAGATACAAATCTAATTCATTATTCAAAGAAAAGCTGCTTTGCAACAGATTTGCCCAGTGCAATAATACATCATTTGATGTCTTGACTGCTGCTTTCATGGTTGTGGATTGTGGATCCAAGTAAGATGAAACCCTTGACAGCTTCAACCTTTTCTCCATTTATCACAATGTTGTTTATTCGTCTGTAGATCCATGAATGACCCTCCTAGTATTTGAAATACTGGTGGCATAGCTTTCAGCAACAAGCAAGTCACCACATTATCTAAAACTGACAGATGAGTGATGGAATTTATTAGCAGAATTATAAAATTAGAAGAGATTTTACAGGTAGGTATTACAAAACCCTCATTAAAGTGATGGTGCAGTGGTAAGGGAGGGAAAATAAAATGAAAAACAACCATTTATTTTGTGTCAGGCATGCATATTGTGTTTATTCTCCCAATAACAGTATGTGGGAAAAAGAAGGAATATATGTAAACACACACACACACACACACCCCCATATGAGCTCTGGTACCGTAGCACCTAAGGCATTTGACTGCTAACCACTAACCAGAAGGCTGGTGGGTCAAACCCACCAGCCACTCCTTGGAAGAAAGATTGGGCAGCCTGCTTCTGTGGGGATACTGCCTTGGAAACCCAAGGAGGGTTTGCTATGAGTTGGCACTGATTCGACAGCAGTGGTTTTTTTTTTTTTTTTCTGTGTGTGTATATAAATTAAGCACAATGAAGACATTGTTCTGAGCCCCTTAAAGTAATTTGAATTCTCATAAAAACTCTATGAGATAGACAATATATGCTTCATTTTAGAAAAACAGAAAGTGAAACTCAGAGACATTAAATGGCTTTGCTAGAAAGTGGTTGAATTGGGGTTTGAACTTAGGTTCATCCATCATCAAAGTCCTTGCTCTTTGTATTAAATACACTACTTCCTCATCTCCATGTTTCAGATAAGGACACAAAGGTGCAGAGAAATGATGTGCTTCAGTGAAGCCTTCTGAACCATTACTCAGCTGTCTTTCTCCTATTTCATATTGAATGCACTTCACAATTAGGAACTAAAAAAAATCCAGTTGCCATCAAGTTGATTCTGACTCTATGCTCCATAGAGTTTTCAACAGCTGCTTTTTCAGAAGTATATCTCCACCTTTCTTCCAAGGCACCTCTGGGTAGACTTGAGTCTCCAACTTTTCAGTTAGCAGCTGAGATCACTAACAATTGTCCTCCCTAGGGACTCCAACTAGGAACTAGGATGAAGCAAATGTCAGCTGAGCAAGAGCACTAGGCCTCCAACTAAATTGTTCTTCCCACATTACATCAGCAACTTCAATTCCAAATGGTCCACTAGAATGAATTCCAGAGACAAACAAATATTGTTTTTCAAAAAAGTGTTTCCAAAGTCGTTGATGAATATTCCTTGGAATATTCCTGTATGTATTGTTGTTGTTAGATGCCATCAAGTCATCTCTGACTCATAACAACCTCATATACAGCAGAACAAAACACTGCCCAGTCCTGCCAGCTCCACGATCCTTGCTATACCTGAGTGCATCACTGCAGTCACTGTGTCAATCCATCTCGTTGAAGGCCTTCCCCTTTTTCGTTGTCCTCCACTTTGCTGAGCATGATATCCTTCTCCAGGGAATGGTCCCTTCTTATAACATGACCAAAGTAAGTGAGACAAAGTTTGGCCATGCTCCCTTTCGAGGAGCATTCCGGCTGCACTTCTTTCAGGACAGATTTGTTAGTTCTTTTAGCAGACCATGGTACTTTCAGCATTCTTCACCAGCACCACAACTCAAAAGCATTGACTCTTCTTCTGTCTTCCTTTTTCATTGTCCAGCTCTCACATGCTTAAGAGGCAATTGAAAATACCATGGCTTGTGTCAAACTCACTTTAGTCTTCAAGGAAACATCTTTGCTCTTCAGCACTTGAAAGAGGTCCTTTGCAGCAGATTTGCCCAATGCTTTTGCTTGCTGAAAGTGAGGATGACTTAAGGCACCTACTGATGAAGGTTGAAGAATACAGTCTGCAGTATGGATTACATCTCAATATAAAGAAAACAAA
>NW_006921927.1:2416979-2424993 GCF_000298275.1 Orycteropus afer afer | reverse complement strand
TCTTCTCAATGTTATTCATAATTTGTTATGATCCACACAATCGAAAGCCTTTGCATAATCAATAAAACACAAACATCTTTCTGGTATTCTTTGCTTTGAGTCAAGATCCATCTGACATCAGCAATGATATCCCTTGTTCCACATTCTCTTCTGAATCCAGCTTGCGTTTCTGGAAGTTCTCTGTCAATATACTGCTGCAACTGTTTTTGAATTATCTTCAGTAAGATTTTACTTGCATGTGATATTAATGATATTGTTCAGTAATTTCCACAATCTGTGGGATCACCTTTCTTTGGAATGCATACAAATATGGATCTTTTCCAGTTAGTTGGCCAGGTAGCTGTCTTCCAAATTTCTTGGCATACACAAGCGAGTGCCTCCAGCGCAGCATCCATTTGTTGAAACATCTCCATGGGTATTCCTTCAGTTCCTGCAGCCTTGTTTTTTTGCCACTTCCCTCAGCACAGCTTTGCCTTCTTCCTTCAATACATTGGTTCTTGATCATGTGCCACCTCCTGAAATGGATGCACATCAGCCAGTTCTTTTGGTACAGTGACTCTGTGTATTCCTTCCATCTTTTTTTTTTTTTTATGTTTCCTGCATCATTCAATATTTTACCCATAGAATTTTTCAGTATTGCAACTTGAAGCTTAAATTTCATCTTCAATTCTTTCACCTTGAGAAATGCCAAGTGTGGTCTTCCCTTTTGGTTTTCCAACTCCATGTCTTTGCACATTTCATTATAATAATTGATTTTGTCTTCTTGAGGTGCTCTTTGAAATCTTCTGTGTGGCTCTTTTTCTTTTTTTAAATTGTGATTTGGGTGAAAGCTTAAAGAGCAAGTTCCATACAGTAGCTCACATATACTTTGTCTCCTGACATTGATTACATTTTACAATGCTACAGCTCCCCTCACACTTCCTCTCCATGGTTACCTCTTCCCTTTGTACTTCCCTCTAATGCACTCCTGCCCCCTGAGCTATGTTCCTGTGCATACATAGCCCTTCTATTCTCCCATGACTGTTCTCTCCAAGGAGTGTATTTACTTAATGTAAATGTTCACCTCATATGCCTGTCTTTTGTTTGGCTGGAAGCCACAGGAGTGGGTTCAATTCCACACTTAAAGGGCAGCTAGGGGGCGTAGTCTCAGTGGTTCCACCAGGACCAACAAAACTGGTCCCCCTTTTTTTTTCCCCAAAGGATTTTGAGTTTTGTTTCACATTGTTCTCCCTTTCTATCCAGGATCTCCTACAAAGATCTCCCTCTGAGTGGTTGACAGTGGTAGCTGGGCACCATTTAGTTCTTCCGTTCTCATCGTCACATAGGCTGAGGATTGCATGGTGTACCAGTTGCTTGGACTAATTGTTTCCATGAATCTTTGGTTTTCTCCATTCTTCTTTGCTCTGAATGGGGGGAGTCCCATCATTGCATCTAGACGGCTGCTTGCAAGCTTTTAAGATCTCAATTGCTACTTGCCAAAGCAGGAGTTGGAACAATGTTTTGTGTAGTATGTTATGCCAGTTGGGCTTGATGTCCCCTGTGACTATGGTCCTGAGCCCACAGATCCAACTACTCACTACTTCTGGGTAGCTGGCTATGGCCAAGAAGTGACTACAACCTTGTCCCTTGTCAGCTCTACTATACACCTAGGAATTCTTACAGAACATACAAATACACTTGTAGAAACATTGTCTGCCAACCCTATACATGGCTTTGGGCACACTTCCCCCTGCATAGACATACCTAATAGTTCAGCCTGTCCACCCATCTATCCACCCACATATCCATGTTTGCCTTCACTGACAATGTAGTACTGTATGTGCAAAAGGGTTCATCTTTGTTGTCTGTACCTCCCATGTACCTCTCTATGTCTTCCTCTTACTCAATGCCACTATGTTGATCACTCACATTTGGTACATTGCCATTCTCTTCACCCAAATCAATACTTGTCTCTACCTATCTAACAGTGTTCCCTCTCCTACCCTCCCACCACTGGTAACCAACAAAAAGAATTTCCTTCCATATATGAACCTTTCCTTGACTTTTTACAATAATGGACTAGTACAGTATTTGTCCTTCTGTGATTGACTTATTTCACTCAACATAATGTCTTCCAAGTTCACCCACATTATGCAGTGTTTCACAGATTCTAGGTTATTCTTTAGGGTTGTATACTTTTTTATTGTGTGTATGTACCATAGTTTGGTTATCCATTCTTCAGTTGATGGGCACCTAAGTTGTTTCCATTTTTTTGCTATTGTAAATAGTGCTGCGATGAACACGGGTGTGGCATATGTCTGTTCTATTCCTGGCTCTCACTCCTTTAGGATATGTACCTAGTAATGGAATGGCTGGGTCAAATAGTATTACTAATTCCAACTTCTTAAGGACTCACTATACTGCTTTCCACAGTGGTTGTACCATTTTACAGCCCCACCAACAGTGTATGAGAGTCCCAATCTCTCCATATTCTTGCCAGAATTTGTTATTTTCTGACTTGTTGAAGTTTGTTACTAATGCTGGGGCAAGATGGTATCTATTGTTGTTTTGATTTGCATCTCTATTGGCTAATGATTGTGAGCATTTCTTCATACGTTTGTTGGCTGCCTCAATATTCTCTTCGGTGAAGTGTCTATTCATGTTTTCTGCACATTTTTAAATTGGATTATTTGTCTTTTTGTTGTTGAGGTGTTGTTGGAGTTTTCTATAAATTCTGGAGGCAAGTCTCTTGTCATATATGTCATTGCCAAATATTTTTTTCCCAATCTGTAGGTTCTCTTTTGACTCTTGAAGAAGTCTTTGGAAGCACATAAAAATTTAATTTTGTGAAGGTCCCATTCATCTAGTTGATCTTCTGCTGTTTGTGCATTTTGGGTTATGCTTGATAGTCTGTTTATGCCATATATTGTTGTTATTGTTGTTATTTGCCGTGGAGTCGGCCCTGACTCATAGCGACCCCTTCTTGGGTTTCTGAGGCAGTATCACAATGGAAGTAGGATTGCCCAACCTTCCTTCCGAGGAGTGGCTGGTGGGTTTGAACCGCCAGCCTTCTGGTTAGCAGTAAAGTGCCTTAGGCACTATGCTACCAGAGCTCCTATGCCATATATTAGGGCCTCTAAATTTGCCCCTACTTTTCCCTGGAGGAACTTCATTGTTTTAGATTTCACATTGAAGTCTTTGATCAATCTGGAGTCAGTTTTTGTGTTTGGTGTGAGGCACAGATCTTGTTTCATTTTTCTGCAAATGGATATCCAGTTTTGCTAGCACCATTTATTAAACAGACATTCTCTTCTCCATTTAATGAATTTCAGCCCTTTGTCAAAGATCAGCTGACCATAGGTTGATGGATCTACTTCTGGGTTCTTAATTCTATTCCATTGGTGTTTGTGTCTGTCATTGTACCAATACCAGGCAGTTTTCACTACTGTGGCTGTATAGTAGGTTTTGAGATCTGGTAGTGTGAGATCTCCTACTTTGTTCTTCTTTTTTAATAGGGCTTTGCTTATCTGAGGTCTCTTTCCTTTCCCTATAAAGTTAGTGATTGCTTTACAGAACATGTTGTTGTTGTTGTTATGTGCCATCGAGTCAGCCCTGACTCATAGCGACCCCTCCTTGGGTTTCCAAGGCAGTATCACTACGGAAGTAGGATTGCCCAACCTTCCTTCCGAGACAGAACATATTATATATATGTATAATACTTACACACACATACACACACATAGTCATATGTCACTTAATGTCCCTGATATATTTTGTAAAATAGGATGTTATGTGTTTTGGATGTTGTGTGAAAACCATATTGGTTATATACAGGCAGTCCTTGGATTACAAAGACATTCCATTCCTAAGTCTGTCTTTAAGTTGAATTTGTATGTAAATCAGAACAGTATGAGCAGTATGGTATGATTCATATTTAATGTAAGCTACTCAACTATTTGTCTTTGTTGTTGGTGTTAAGTGCCATTAAGTTGGCTCTGACTCATAGTGACCCTATGTACAACAGAATGAAACACTGCTCATTGCTGTGTCATCCTCACAATCCTTGCTATGTTTGAGCCCATTGTCACAGCCACTGTCAGTCCATCTTGTTGAGGGTCTTCCCCTTTTTCTCTGATGACCCACTTTACCAAGCATGATATCCTTCTCCAGTGACTGGTCCCTTCTGACACCATGACCGAAATACATGAAACAAAGTCTTACCATGCTCTCTTCTAAGGAGCATTACAGCTGCACTTTTTCCAAGACAGATTTGTTCATTCTTCTGGCAGTCTATGGAATTTTCAGCATTCTTTGCCAGCACCACAATTCAATTGCATCATTCTGAGGTCTTCCTTATTCACTGTCCAGCTTTCCCATATGTATGAAACTATTGAAAATACCGTGGCTTGGGTCAGATGGACCTTAGCCTTCAAAGTGACGTCTTTGCTCTTTAACACTTTAAAGTGGTCTTTTGCTGCAGATTTGCCCAGGGCAAATCATCTGATTTCTTGACTGCTGCTTCCACGGGTGCTGACTGTGGATGCAAGTAAAACAAGATCCCTGACAACTTCAATCTTTTTTTCCATTTATCATGCATGATGTTGCTTATTGGTCCAGTTGTGAGGATTTTCATTTTCTTTGTGTTGAAGTGTCATCTGTACGGAAGGCTGTGGTGTTTGGTCTTCACCAACAACTGCTTTAAGTCATCCTCACTTTCAGCATGCAAGGTTGTGTCATCTACATATCACAGGTTGCTAATGAATCTTCCTCCAGTCCTGATGCTGCACTCTTCTTCATATAGCCAGCTTCTCAGATTTGCTTAGCATACAGAATGAATAAGGATGGTGGAAGGATAAAACCCTGACACACACCTTTCTTGATTCGAAACCATTCAGTATCCCCTTGTTCTGTTCAAACGGCAGCCTCTTAACCTATGTGCAGGTTCCTCATGTGCACAATTAAGGGTACTGGAATTCCCATTCTTTGCAATGTTATCTATAACTTGTTATGATCCACACAGTTGAGCGCCTTTGCACAGTCAATAAAACACAGGTTAACATCTTTTTGGTATTCTTTACTTTCAGCCAAGACTCATCTGACATCAGCAATGATATCCCTCTTTCCTTGCCTTCTTCTGAATCTGGCTTGAATTTCTATCAGTTTTCTATCAATGCACTGCAGCAAACCATTTTTTTGAATTATCTTCAGCAAAATTTTACTTGTATTTGATATTAATTATACTGTTCGGTAATTTCTGCATTCTGTTAGATCAACTTTCTTTGGAATGGGCACCAATATGAATCTCTTCCTGTCAGTTGGCTAGGTAGCTGTCTTCCAAATTCTTGGAGTAAACGAGTGAGCACCTCCAGCTTTGCATCCATTGGTTGAAACATTTCAGTGAGTATTCTGCCAATACCTGAGCTTTGTGTTTTGCCAGTTCCTTCAGTGCAGTTTGGACTTCTTCCTTCACTGCCATCAGTTCTGGATCATATGCTGCCTCCTAAAGTAGCTGAACATTGACCAATTCTTTTTGGTACAGTGACTCTGTGTATTCCTTCAATCTTTTGATGCTTCCCATACATTCAGTATTTTGCCCATAAAGTCTTTCAGTGTTGCAATTCAAGGTTTGAATTTTTTTCTTCAGTTCTTTCAGCTTGAGAAATGCTGAGCATTTTCTTCACTTTTGGTTTTCCAATTCCTGGTCTTTTTACATTTCTTTATAATACTTTACTTTGTCTTCTTGAGCTGCCCTTTGAAATCGTTTGTTCAGCTCTTTTATTTCATCATTTCTTTCATTAGCTATAGACCAAAATGAACGTCAGAAGAGATGAAATGTTTGTTTTAGTACGTAGTATGTAGTGTGCCTTGATATACATAAATAAATTAAAGAAATACTTCCAGATACACTAAATCATCTTTAACATAATAATATAGTAATAATTTTTTGATGCCTGCTGCAAAGTATCATTGTTTGTTATTATGAACCATTGAATGTAGTTTGTATTTTTAATATAATAGGCTTTATAGGGATTGGGACCATGGTTGTATATGTGGTTGGATGCTCAATCAGATGTTATGTGGTATATGACTTTATCTCTCTCTCTCTCTCTCTATCATCTATCTATCTATCCATGTATAGAGAGAAAGAGCAAGCATTCACAAGAGAGAAAGAGGGTAAAAGGGTATATGTATAAAGGGCAAATGGGAGGTCTTTAGGTCTTCTTATATTCTGGCACCTTCTTTGGACAGGTAAAGTTATATCAAATAAAAAAGTAATAAAAAAATTAAAGAAACTGAATATGTAAAGAGGCAAAATACAAATGTAATTGATGTGTGGTAATTATAAGATGTGATTGTATTGCTTATGAAACCAAAACTGTATGTACTTTTATTTAAACTTGTGACTTGAGTGAAAGTTTACTCACAACAATTCATACACATTTTGTTTCATGACGTTGATTGCAATCCCCATAATACAACAGCTCTCTTCCCACTTCCTCCCTGTGGTTACCTTTTTCCTATGTCCTTCTTTCCTATGCATTCCTGCCCCCTGAGCTATCTCCCTGTACAAAAACTGCCCTTCTGATCACCCATGATTGATTGTTCTAAGGAATATACCTATCTAGTGTAAATGTCCACCTTATATACCTGTCTATTATTTGGCTGGAAGCTATGGGAGTGAATTCACTTCTAGACCCAAAGGGTAAGTAGGGGCCATAGTCTCAGGGGTTTCACCAGTCTCTATCAGATCAGCAAGCCTGGTCTTTACTTTATGATTTTGAATTTCGTTCCACATTTTTCTTCAACTCTATCCACGATCTCCTGCATTGATCCCTTTCTGAGTGGTTGATAGTGGTAGCCAGGCACCATTTAGTTCTTCTGGTCTCAGGGTCATGTAGACTGAGTTTCGTATGGTCCACGAGTCCCTTGGACTAATTGGTTCCATGTGTCTTTGATTTATTTCATTCTTCTTTGCTCCAGATGAGAAGAGACCAATTTTTGCATCTGAGATGGTTGCTTGAAACATTTTTAAGACCTCAGTTGCTACTTACCAAAGTAGAATGTAAAACAATGTTTTTGTGTAGTATGCTGTGCCAGTTGAGCATGATGTCTCCTGCAACCATTGTCCCAAGCCCACAGGCCCAACAACTCACTTCCTCAGAGTGGTTGGTTAT
Source organism: Orycteropus afer afer (assembly GCF_000298275.1). Lineage (NCBI taxonomy): Eukaryota > Metazoa > Chordata > Mammalia > Tubulidentata > Orycteropodidae > Orycteropus > Orycteropus afer. The sequence goes on along the minus strand of NW_006921927.1, from coordinate 2,417,839 downwards.
AGCTAAGAAGTTATCATAACTTTAAAGCTGTATGTACTTTTAAGCAGTTAAGACTGACTAATGAAAGCAGAAAAAATAAAATCTTCTAGACTTAACAACAAAGAGAGTCTACACCCAAGCAATACTGACATGGTAGTCCTCAGTGATCCTACTGGTTTTATGTCCTAGTTCATTACGACTCACTCTTTAAAATAGGAAATGGGATCAAGATATTTCTCTATCTTACTAGCTGTGATAGAGAGAAAATGGATTTTACCTGAAAGGCATTTGAAATCCACAGGAAGAATAAATGGGTAGAAAAGAAAAAAGTTCCTTGGTAACTTTTCTTAATGCCACATAAAAGAATAGCACAATCTATTCTGGTAGAGGTTTTAGAAATAAGACAGGAAAGTTTGCTGTAATGGAAGGACGTTGATTTTGGAGGGTATGGTAGCAGTGGAAGTAGTCAAAACAAAAGAATTAATTCCATCGGAAATTGTTTCTTGGATCAGGCCTTGTGTGAGTAAGCCACCAGGAAAGACAAGGAAGTTGAGCATTGGACCATTTTAAAAGGAACATTTGAACACTTGGATACTCTCACTTTTCTCTTGCCTTCAGCTTCTATTTCCCCATTTTCTTCAAATCCAGGCAAAACAAGGCCCACTGATACCATGAGGCCTCACGCTGTGACTATCGAGCCTCTGTTTAGAGTCAGTTCTTTCTTCAAAGCTGTGTATTCTCCAGGGACTTCTCTGATTCATCTTACTTTTCAGCAGATGTTGGCAAAGACATAGCTGTTTCAAAATACACTATTTATTCCTTGCCTACATTTATTTCCCACTCCTTATTTGTAATGCATAATGTATGGGCTATATGTATGT
>NW_006921927.1:2402784-2416709 GCF_000298275.1 Orycteropus afer afer | reverse complement strand
TATATATATATATATATATAATATATACACATATTTGTTTTGTCAGTGGCAGAAACATATTATCTTGCTCTTACTTAAAGTAGCTAACTACATAAACTTTATTTTGAAAATATAGCTAATTATATGGACCTTAGTTTTTAATTTTTTAGTGCTGAAATCCCTGTTGTCATCTTTGATGAAGCAGTAGGTGGAGCTACAGGCTTTTTATCAAGAAAGAATTTGTTTCAGAAGCTGCCCACTGCTGGAATAACCTGAACAAGCACACATTTCCAAAAATAACAGAGGCATTTCCAAGTATTCCAGAAATATACGCAAGACTGTTTAGTCATTCATAATCACCGCTTTGCAAGTACTAGAGAGATTCTGTAGAAAATATTTCAGAAGGAGAAAAAAGATTCATAGAATTCCTTGTATTTTTAGAAAAGAGATTTTTTTTTCTTTAAAAAAATGGAATTCAGGAGGGAGGGAGAGGTACTTATTCTGCTCAATCATGTCGCACTATTTTTTTCCAGGTGGTGAAAGCGCCCGGAGGGTGGAAAAAAATCTTTTCCATTTGCGTCAGAACTCTGAGAAGCTCTTCATTTCCCCACTTGATGAACTTTTTCGAGGTACTAAACTGTGGTTTTGATTTTCTCTGAATCACAGAGGGGTGGCCTAGGTTAAGTGATTCGGAGTAGACAAGAAGGCACTTATAATAAGTCACTCCCAAGGCTCATTCCACTCACTGGATGCCCTAATGTCCTTGACTATTTCCACTCTGTAAAAAGTGGATTTTCTTCACGTAACATCACAAGTTCTGAGAAATGTTATGATCTGGTCTCAGAGAAGCCCCATAGAGAAGTATGGTAAACATCATTTAAGTGAAATGTTCAGGAAGGCCACAAGAACAGGCGCTTAAGGGTGACTGTGCTGGAAGCTCTCAAACACTCACCTTGATCCTAAGCCTCTCAGCCCTGTTGAGAGGGTTGGGTCCTACTAACTCTCTCCCAGGGACAGTAAATTGTGACATGAAAGCGGTGATGAGACAAAAGGGAGATATTGGTATAATCTGATGTCAACTGTTCTAGATGCTGCTGTTGGTGATGACTTAGAGCTGGGACAACAGTAGCCATGATGCCTTATGACTGGATAGTAGTAGACAGACAGGGCCATCTCAGAAGCCCCTTCCTTTACATTGTCTTTTTCAGTCCTCAAAGCAAACCTCTGATTGATGGATGGTGATCAGGTTCAGAATGGTTCATTGATTTATCAAGTGTGGAGCTATGTCTTTGTATTGGGTACTGCTCTGGATGCTGGGAACATGCACAGTGTGATTAAAACATACAGGTTTCTTTCTCTTGTGGGTCTAACATTTTAATGTTAATTCTAATAACATTCTAAAAAACAAGACAAGTGAATAGACAGAGAAATGAAAAAGTGGAGGTGATGGCAAGTCATAGGAAGGAAACGAAGAAAGGGGCTGAGAGAGTTTATTGGAGAATGAGTGAGAAATTTACTTAAAGTGTGTCTTAACAGAAAGGAGACGTCTATGGGGTGATGATATTTAATCTGTGATGTAAATGAATCTAAGGGACTTGACTAGATCACTCATTAATAAGAAAAGGCTGGATGGAGCTGGTGTATACACTCAGTTTTTTTTTTTTTTTTTAATTATTCCAATCTATTAATCCTTATCCATCACAGTGTCTCCTCATTTAGAAATTGTATGAGGAAAAAGGTCTGGTATTCCTCTCCAAAACTTAAGGAGAATCATGAATGCATAAGGGCAGGTATGTACACGTAAATGATTAGGTGTTTCTGATTCTGAGGAGAGGAAATGCCAAACCATCTCAACCACTGAGATGTGGTCTCTCCACTCCTGTCAGGCAACTCTTCTTCTCTTTTGCCTGTGTTTGTCTTTCTGTGTCCGAAGGCTTTTGCTTTGCCCTGGTTCATATGGAGAGCTGTTGCTTGTTGCCCTCTGTATGAAATATATGTCTTATACTCCTTGCTGGATTCATTCATCAGGCTTCTTTGTAAGCTTGTTCTCCTGGGTCTTATTCGTTGGCTGTCTAATTATTTCCCGGGGGTTACACAAAGATTGTGTAGATTGTCCATGGCACAATCCCTGAAGACGCCATTCACATTGTGGGCATCATAGTTGCCTACAACAATTTATTCATACAAAAGTCTTGAGGAAGGGGCACAATGCATTCTTATGAGCTAGGTGGCTTCATTTTTTTTCTCTCTCTTTTATTTTCAATAATGTATTATAAAACATTTCAAAGAGAAACAAAGACTAGTACAATGGATATCTCTCTGTCTTACTTATCAACCTTACTGTTTCTTCTCATTCCAAAAAGACACATAGGAAGATAGGAAATATGTTTATTATTATTTTTTGTCCTCCTCTCAGTACTGTGAAGGCACAGGGAATGTATTTTATAGAAGGGCATGGTCTCTTTTCCTTCTTTTTACTTCTAACAACACTGGCTTTTCATTTGTTATCTTCTGAAGTTTTTTTTTGGGAAATTTTCTTTCTGTACACCTTTGTCTGAGGTTAGGGTCCATTGCTTTCATCAGCTTCTCAGAATAACCTCCCCTAAATTAAAAACATTCACACGGAGGAAATGCAGGACACACAGGAGTGCATAACTATGGGGGACACAGGGGACAAAAAACAAAAAACAAAAACACTTCTTACTTTCAGGTTTCCATTAAGTGTAAAAGGGGCGGTAAGGCATTATTTCCATTTTGCAGCAGAATGAATGTTCTTCACTTAAAGACATTTGTTGTTGTTGCTGTGATGTGCCATCAAGTTGGACCAACTCATAGTGACCCCTCCTTGGGTTTCCAAGACAGTATCACTAGGGAAGTAGATTGCCCCATTTTCCTTCCGAGGAGTGGCTGGTGGGTTTGAACCGCCAGACTTCTGGTTAGCAGTCAAGTGCCTGTAGGCACAATGCTGCCAGAGCTCCTTGAAGACATTTGGAGGGTCTTTAAGACAATGGCTGTGTGTAACCACTAGGCTCAGTGTATTTGGTCCTTCCTACATCACTTCCCATTACTTCCTCTCACTCTGCCTACTGGTAGTCTGTTAGAGGCTTGTAGCAATACTGCTTCTGATTGAGCTCTTCTGAGAATTTCCTGAAGTCTCATCTGTTGTGTTTTTTTTTTTTTTCCCCTCACTTCTTCTCAACTGAAAATGCAGCTCCTAGGTCTCTTTTTCTCAGAAGGAAGATTGGACAATCTATTACTGTAGAGATACTGCCTTGGAAACCCAAGAAGGGGTTGCTGTGAGTTGGGAACAACTCGATGGCAGTAACTTTGGTTTTTTTGTTTTAGGTCTCTTTTTGCTGTTATTCAGTAGGCAGTGAAAAAAAATCTGCATAGTGGCTTAGTGGCTATTTATGTCACCCATTCCATTCTACAAGCTTACTTTTATTAATAATAATATAAACAATTGACATTTGGAAAGTATTCTCAGTAGAGGCAGGGATGCAGCATCTTAAACCAAAAGGAGGGATGTCAGATAGGAGAGTTAGCTCAGAGCAGAGAAGATATTGGACAGGACAGCAGGTACTTCTCAAAACTCTACCTTTGTGTATAGTAGAGTGAATCAGGGACCTTCTAGTTCTGTCTTTTATTTGTCAATGTCATCATTGGAAGGTGTTCACTTGTATTTTATTGACTGTCTTTAAAAGCCCAAATTGAAAAATTTAACTGAAGATAAGATTATAACAACAACAACAAGATTTTAATCTAAGAGTGCAATTCTAAGAGACTTTTGCTTTCTGGGATGTGATTTAGTCAAATAGTGGCTACTTGACCTCCTTAATCTTCAGTTGTTTTTTTTTTTTTTAAATTTTAAAATTGCAGATAATAATAGTTCTTATTTTTATAAGATTATTGTGAGGATTAAATGACATCATTTACATAAAGCATTCAGCACACTACCTGGCACATAATAAATATTAGTTATGACTGTTATAAATTGCTCTAATGTTTGAAGTTTTGAAATCAATTTGTTTTATTTTTATAATCCTAAAAATTAATGTGAGAAACAAAAAATATAAAGTCTTGGCTGTTCAATTCAGGCAGGTTTAAAAATTTTCACACTCTTCCTTCTAAAGGAGAGCACCTTGCATCTTTTAGCACTCCTCATATTGAGGAGGAAATAATGCTGAATGATTACTTAAAATATTAAATGAAACAACAAAAGAAGGCAGGCTGTTTTCTACAAGTTGAAAAGATAAGTTTTGTGGTTGGTAAATGACATTGGGAGTGAGCTCTTTGTGAAGGTTTTAAACTTATGTACTTTCAAAATGTGAAGCTCAAACTATATCTCTTCATTTAATTAGAGCAAATTACCATTGGAGAAGAACTTTGAGATAAAGTTATAAAGGGAGGTTGAGCTTGAAGGGCCTTGTTTGCTTTGATGAAATGTATGAAACTGGCAATTTTTGGAGAAGGAAGTGTGACTCAACCAGAGTGTTCCTGAGAAAAGTTGCTCTTACTGCAGTGTATTAGGTTGGATGGGGCCATATCAGAAGCAGAGGCAGGTACAACTAATTAGGCAAGGAAACAACTGGTCCAAAGGACTAATGGACTATGTGAACCCCAGCCTCCCTGATCCTGAGAACAGAAAACTAGATGGTTGTTTTGGTTACCTAGTGCTGCTCTGACAGGAAATACCACCAATGGGATGGCTTTAATAAACAGGAGTTTATTCTCTTACAATTTGGAGGTTAGAAGTCTGAGTTCCAGGTGCCAGGCTCTAGGGACTGAGTGAAAGCCCCTCAAACTTGGGCTTCAGCTCTGCTTCTTGCTTCCTGCCCACTGAAGCCAGAGACATCTCTTCTCTTGGGCAGCTGCTGGCTGCTGAGGCTGACAAACCCAAGGTCGACAAGTGAAAAGGCACAGTTCTGATATTACCGAACCACACGGTAGGCCATTAATTCAAGTCCATTGAAAGCCCCAAGATTGTCAGGGCAACATGGCAGGCTGCTGAACAATGACTCTGCTACATGCAGCTTTCAAGAGTACCATCAGCCAGAGACCTTCCTTAACGTTGCTTCTTATATACAGGAAGCAGCCCACATCTCTAAAGCAGCTACTCAGCTGCTCCAGTAGATTCCACCATGGAGTTAATGACCAATCTCACATGTGGAATAACTACATCCAGCTGCCCAACCACTCAACCAGGCCCAGTTAAGTTGATGTACAACCTTAACTACCACAATGGCGTTCAGCTACCACTGCTAACTGCTCTGAAAGGGATCAAAATAGGAGGTCTCAGATACAGTGGAAAAAAACCTCAAAATCATAAAAGACAGGGCTTACTCTTCTGATAGAGACTAGTTGAACCCCTGAGACTATGGCCCTTGGACACTCTTCAAGCCTGGAACTGTACTCACCCTGTAGCTCAACTTTCAGCCAAATGACATATAGACCTATAAGCTGAACAATAATACCACAGAGGCATGCGTTCATTAGAATTATCAACCACACAGAGATCAAAAGGGCAACATTTCCCCAGGGATAAAGCTCAGAAGACAGGAAGAAATAGAAAAAGACTAAGGGAGATGGTAAAACAGGGAGGCTGTGGGAAGAGTGCTGTTACATTGCGGGGATTGTAATGACTGTCACAAAACAAAATATGTATGAATTTTGAATGGAAAACCAATTTGTTCTGTAAATTTCCACCCAAATCACCATTACAAAAAAAAAAAAAAAAAGTTAAGGTAGGCGATAAGGTTAAGAAGTTGGGGTTTTGGGGATGGTGGAATCAGGTTATATGAAATGGTTTCCTAGAAAAATTCTTTGAGGAGAAGGGATAGAACTTGAATAATTTAGTGTGATAGCTTTGGGGTACTAGAAAATAAAAATTTTAATGACTATCTTTTTCTATAAGGCAATTAAGGTATAACATTTTGTAATTAGAAGATAAAATGAAGATAATTGGAGTAAGAGGGGAAAAAGGGTAGGAAAATTGTTTAGCAGGTGTAAGAGGGATTAACAGGTCCTGGTGATCATGGCAAAGTAAGAAACATCATAATGTAAGAAATGAACTAGTTGTTATGGAAAGCAAGTAGAACTATTCCTGACTATGAGGTCTGCTGGAAATGTCTAACAGGGGGGTCTGCAAACTTAAGAGTACTGTGATTTAGAGACTAAATCGCAGGTAAATAGGTAGGAAAAAATTTTAGCCGAACAAACCAGCCAGGAGGAACTGAGAGCTATTTCTCCAAACAAAACATAAAAACTGGGGAATAAAATATATTCATAATTCTTTGACCTAAAAGTTGCCATGTGAGGGAATCCATGATATAATATTACTAAGGTATAAAGAAAAGTTTGAGACAAAATGGAGAAGATAGTTTCTGGGCATTGGGTTTGTTACACACCACTTTGGAGTTTTATCTGGGGAAGAAGCATGAGAGTTTTACTGCTGTTTTGCTGTGTGTTTGCATGAATATATGGAGCGACTTTTGGTAACTTTGAAAGAGTAACATACAGCTGATGCATTGCTTTAAAAATCTTTCCAACCTTAAGATAGATATGCCAGTAGCAATAAAAGTATTTATTGTTAAGTACTAATGGATATCCATGATAGATGTTTCTCAAAGGAGCGACAGTTCACTGAAAAGGTGAGATAATTTTATAGTTGAACCAAATGACCAGAAAGCTCTTTTATAGCTACTTAAATACGTTAATATTGATTTTATGATGCTTTTTCTATTATTTTATAAGGGAAAGTAGTGAGAATATGAGGTGTTGGAGTCTGTTGCCCACTTTTATGAACTGGCCTGCTTGCTTTTTTTTTTTTATTAACTATTTCCTGCTTTCTAAGGCGATTGGGCAGACTGTTCATGGGCCAAGCACTAGGTCAGAAAACTTTTTTTTTTAAAGACAGAAACATATAATCTGACTAGAGACTCTATGCCATCTATTTCTGCATAATTTTGCTCTGAACTTGGGTTATTTTACTTACCTGTCAACAGAGCCAGACCTCTTGTTGAAATGCTGACTGGGGTCTCTTAGTCAAGGCCTCAAACATTTCTATAAAACTATCCACCCCCTTCCCCCATTTAGTATTCACTCTGTATTGTATCCAGAACATTCTCGGTTACTGCTCTCTGAATGTTGCCTAAACATTTTATTGTACCATTACTGTGGCCACTGGGTAACTAAAAACAAAAAAACCCAAAAAAACCAAACTCACTGCTGTCAAGTCGATTGGACTCATAGACCCCTCCTTGGGTTTTGTAGGCGGTGTCTCTATGGAAGTAGATTGCCCAATCTTCCTTCTGAGGAGTGGCTGGTGGGTTGGAACCATCAGCCTTCTGGTTAGCAGTCAAATGCCTTAGGCACTACACCACCAGAACTCTGTGCAATTCACCTTTAATTCATGTCCTTGGAGGTGGCTGTGACCTGATTTAGCTATTGGCTTCACCATACTTAGTTCCATATTTTTTGATACTCCTCTTAAAAAAAACCCTTCTATTTTAGTTACAAATCTCCTGAAATCAGGCATTCAACCTCCTAAAAATTGAACCAATAGTCATCATTATATTCTTAGATTTGTGAGTCCCAGATATTTTATTTTCTCTAGATTTCATGACTTAAGAGGATACATATATATTTTTATCTTCTAATATGGCTTTCCACTTAGAATGATATGTCAGCATAGGTATTTTCCCAAGTTGTTGGGGCCTGGCAGATCTTTGAGTGAGCTAAAGAGTCAGGCTGCCGAAATGGGATTTAGGTGTTCTTGGATTTTTATTCATATAATTCTAAGGAACTGAGATTCAGTAAAGCAAGGTAGATTGAAGCTGCTTTGTTTTCTAAAATTGGGCCTTTTCAAAACCTTTGTTTTCTTTTTCTTTTAGGATTTCCCAGTTCTTTTAAAAATAATCAGCTCTGGCGGGAAATTTTGGCTAAGATTTTTTATTTTGAGAGTTTTGCACTCAGCATCTCTTTTTTGGCAAAGTGAATAAATGTTTCATCAGACAGCAGGGCTTAGCCATGGGTATATGATGGTTGCCTTTTCAAACCATGGTAGGTGGGGATTTATTTTAGATTAAGGCAGTAGGCTGTGGCATCTTGATGTGATATCAAAAGCCCTATTGCTCCTCTAACCATTTTGACGCTGAGGCCAAAGTACCAATGGAAGCCTATCCATTTGATCCATTGTTAGAATATTCAGCAGTTAGAAATCAAGCTAACAAGGTGGTAGGAATAAACATAATTTAGCCTTCCATTTTGACAAATAATACCTTCAGAATTACTTGGAGGCAAGGTTTGGATTTAGTAATCTCAGAATCCTTAGATTCTGTGTTGGATTATACTGGTTGAAGAGAGCTGACTTCAGTCTCTGGCCTGTACCCTGCAAGGATTTTCTTCCCATCTCCAGCACCCTCCAGCATAAAGTAATTTGTGTGCCAGTTGGTGTATCCCCCAGCTGACATACCCAAGCTCTGTCTACATGCCATATATACAGCTGTCCATTAGCCATCCCTTGGGTTTAGGGAGACATATAGGCAGATTGGGCAATCTACTTTCTTGGTGATATTGCCTCAGGAACCCAAGGAGGAGTCACTATGAGTTGGATCCGACTTGACAGCAGTGAGTTTAATTTTTTTTTTTTATATATACCAATGGTACGTCCAGTCCTTGGGGTGATGGGCTTGGAGAAGAGTGTAGCCTAGAAAGGTGCTCAGGGAATTTGGGATCCTAGATACTGCCCTGAGGCCTAGAAAGAAGGCAAATGTGAGCACCAGCGGGCATACCCCCTTGACCTCATGGACTGCTCATCCTATGGAGAAAGATATGGCTGGATCAGGGCCAAAGTGAGGCAGAGACCCCTCTGAGGGTAGTGCTGGATAAAATGTATTGTTATTACTTTTTATCATCAGTATCATTGTAGGCTGTCATATGAGTTGATGGTTAACAGTTTTAAAACTATAGAAAGGACATGAACTTAAATTTCCTTTAAATTTCACCAGTTGGCCATATTAATTGAGGCTCTTACCCACCCTCTCAATCTTCCTTCCAACCTAAGCTACCCTCTTAATTAATTCCTACCTCATCTCTGATTTTCATTACATCTCACTTAGTTCATTTTATGGTTATGCATTATTGCTTCTTGGAGTGTGGCAAGTCTTCAACAAAAATGTGTTGGTTTTCTAGTTCCTGACTTTTTCTTTTTTAATTTTATTTTTATTGTAATTTGGGTGAAAGTTTACAGAGAAAATTGAATTCCATACAGCAGTTCATACACATTTTGTCTCATGACATTGTCTGCAATTCCCCACAATATAACAGCTCTCTTCTCACTTCATCCCTGTAGTTATCTCTTTCCCGTGTCCTTCCCTCTCATGCACTCTCGCTCCTGCCACCAGCTATCTCCCTGTGCAAACACTGCCTTTCTGTTCTCCCATGATTGATTGCTCCATAAGTACAAATGTTCATATGCTTGTCTATTGTGTGGCTGGAAGCCACAGGAGTGAGTTCAGTTCCAGATCTAAAGGGTAACTAAGGGCCATAGTCTCCAGGGACTCACCAGGCTGTATCAGATCAGCAAACCTGGTCTTTCTTTATGATTGTGTTTTGTTCCACATTGTTCTCCCACTCTCTCTAGGCTCTTTTGCACAGATTCCCCCTCTTAGTGGTTGACAGTGGTAGGTGAGCACCATCTAGTTCTTTGAGATTCATGGTCATATAGGCTGAGAATCACAGGGTCTACTAGTTCTTTGGACTAATTATTTCCACTTGTCTTTGGTGTTCCTCATTCTGCTTTGCTCTGGATGAAGAGAGACCCATTGTTGCATCTAGATGGCTGCTTGCAAGCTTTTAAGACACCAGTCACTACTCACCAAAGTAGTATGTAGAAAAATGTTTTTGTTTTTCTTTTAGTTTTTATTGTGATTTGGGTGAAAGTTTACAGAACAAATTTATTTTCCATACAACAGTTCACATACATTTTGTTTCATGACATTGACTGCAATTACCCACAATGTAACAGGTCTCTTCCCACCTCATCCCTGTAGTTACCTCTTCCCTGTGTCCTTCTCTCCCATGCACTCCTGCCCCCCAAGGAATCTTCCTGTGAAAACACTGTCCTTCTCTTCTCCCTTGATTGTTCCTCGATTGATCACTCCACTAGTGTATCTACCCGATGTTCACCCCATATGCATGTCTATTGTTTGTCTGGAAACCACAGGAGTAAGTTTAGTTCCAGACCTGAAGGGTAACTAGGGGCCAGGATCTCAGGGCTCTCACCAGGCTCTATCAGACCAGCAAACCTGGTCTTTTTTTAAAAATGATTCTGAGGTTTGTTCCACATTGTTCTCCCACTCTACCTAGGATCTCCTACACTGATCTCCCCTCTGAGTGGTTGATTGTGGTAGCTGGGCATTATCTAGTTCTTCTGGTCTCATGGTCATATAGGGTGAGGATTGCATGGTCTACTAGTCCCTTGGACTAATCATTTTCATGCATATTTGTTTTCCTTCATTCTTTATTGCTCTGGATGAGGAGAGACCCATTGTTGAGTCTAGATGGCCACTGGCAAGCTTTTAAGACCCCAGTTGCTACTCACCAAAGTAGGATGTAGAACAATGTTTTTGTGTAGTATGTTATGACAATTGAGCTTGATGTCCCCTGTGAGCATAGTCCTGAGCCCACAGGTCCAAGTCCAAGTGCTTCCTCTCTTGGGGTAGCTGGCGGTGGCCAAGAAGCCACCACAACCTTGCCCCCTGTCAACTCTACTATACACCTGGACATTCTTACAGCACATACAAATACGCAAGTAGAACCATTGTCTGGTAACCCTATACATGGTCATGGGCCCGTTCCCCCGGGTAGGCCTCTGAATTTGGTTTATTGCATATTTAGTGCATTAACTTTGATTCTGGACAGTGTATTTCTAATTTTGAGGCAGTTAGGCCTTCAGTGTTCTGTATGTGGGCTATTTCTGAGCCCGCATTTTAAAAATAATCCATGGTGGGAAGAAGGGATATTCAATTCTGTGACTAAAAACAATCTCCTGGGAGCCAAAGAAACACACAGATAATGTTTATTCTCCATGCTAAAAATAGATTGGCTAGTATTTTTAGTCATTCCCCAAAATATGGTGTCTGGACTCAAATTCAGCTGTGGAGGCCTGCCTTTATGGGATAGAATGAGACTGGTAGTGTAGGGAGGAGCCATTGGGGTAAGATGTTAGAAAAAAAAATGTTTCTAGGAGAGAAGCTGAGTCTTGCTACCAATTTAAGGTTTCCAGCTAATGAGGGTGTAGTTCAATTTCAAACATTTTTAGAGTTAAAAAAACAAAAAACAAAAACAAAAACAAAAACAAAAACAAAGCAACCTCAAGGAATTATCGGGAGCCTAAAGACCAGCGACTGTTACATCCCAGGCTGTAAAAATGAGCTACTGCTTCCCCTTATATGAGGGCAAAAGTGGTCTGGAATCACAACAAAATTAATTTGTTTGCTCAGGTATAAATTTAAAACGACTCACCTGATTTTTTTTTTTTCCTATAATTTGCCAGTAATTTTCCTGTAGTTTGTAATTTCAACCCCAAGAGATTTGCTTTTACCACCTTGTTATAAAATCTGATTTAGCTTCATACAGTTTTTTCCCTTCACTAATGCCCAGACAAATGCATGCTTTAAGAAAACACCAGGGCTGGGGCTTGTGTTTTAACCATGTTCCTGGTATAGATTTTTTGGACTCAGGTGTGGGAGGGGGAAGGGGGTTTTCATGGACACTTAAATCGTTTAAGAAATATTTGCCAATTGACATGGTATATTTATTCCTCCTTCTTTAAATGTCAAGGGATCTTTATTTCACCAGATTTTGCATTTACTGAAAAATGACTGGAGTTGAGATCAGTTAAGAGTTTCCAAAAGGAATGGGAAGACACACACTCAGTGAAAAAAGGTCAAGAGTTAAGTGCCAAACTTAAAAATAAAAACCATTTTAGTTGTTCTTATTGTCCAACCAAGCTATCTGCCTTGCTTCAAAAGTTTAAGATCAGGAAATACCTAGAAGTCTACCTCCAGAATCAAAAGGCAGTGTGTGGGATTCAAACTAAATCTATTTCACAGTAGGAATATTTGGAAGATATTTGATGTTGGAAGTAGCAGAACTAGCAGCATTTATTCGCTCAGTGTTCAACAATGTGTAAGCCATCTTTGTGCTAGGTTCAGAGTGAGGACATTGGGATAAAACAGGAGATGTCTTACTAAGATGTTCTTATTGTATGTTAGGATGGAGTAACCCATTTCTGGGCAGGGACCCCTCTAAGGGTAATACAGTACATAAATTCTTTATCATCTGCAGGCTTTGACATGAGGTGACCTAATAGCATTATTTGAGCTGCTTGAAGATTCATGTTGTGACAATGAGTAAACTCAATATCAGATTATATTTCTTACATGCAAAGAAGAAAACCATGCCCTTGGTTGCATCATCATGTCATCACTTTTCAGGTTATATTTTGATGACATTGAGGATAGGATCTATGGCCAAATAACCATGTGGCTGGAAAAAAAAAAAAAGTAACTGCCATCTATAACATGTTATCTACCAAGAATATATGATTTTTTAAGATGCTATCTCTTATATCCATCCCAAATTAATTCCCTCATTTATAGTGAAGAGTTCCAGGTTGCTCATGAAGGAAATTATGGTCATTTTTAAAAATTTACTTTGAGGGTAGTTACTTTAGTTCTCAGACTAATTTTCATTTTTAGTGTACTCTTCATATTATAACATTCTGAGATCAATGACTTCTACTCTTTTTTTAAATTGCCAATTCAAGTTTTTACAAGTGTGCAACTTATTGACAGCACTTAACAGTAATCAGCTGTGCAATCCTACCCTTAATCAATATGATTTTTCCATCATTGTGAACCAAAACTCAATACTCCGTAAGCAGTAACACCCGCCTTTCTCTTCCCTTCTCCCCCAAATAAACTTTGGTCTCTATTCATTTGCCTTTTCTTGTATTTTTATATAAGTGAGGTCATACAATGTTAGTCATTTTGTGATGGACTTATTTCACTCAGCATAATGTCTTCCAGCTTCATCCATATTGTAGCCTGTAGCACATAAGGGACATTTATTGGTCTACAGTTTTCCCCCCCCCTTAGATTTCTTTGTATGGCTTTGCTATCAAGGTAATGCTGAATTCATAGAATGAGTTAGAGAGTATTCTCTCCCTCTCTACATTTTGGAAGAGTTTGAAGAGAATTGGAGTCAATTCTTTAAATGGTAGAATTCCCCAGTGAAGCCATCTGATCCAAGACTTTTGTTGTTATTGTAGGGAGGTTTTTTATTACTGATTCAATCCCTTCACTTGTTATTGCTCTGTTGAGATTTTCTACTTCCTCCTGAAACAGTTTAGGCAGGTTGTGTACTTCTAGAATTGTGTCCTCCTCTTACTTATGAAATTTGTGTGTGTACACTTGTTCATAATATTCTCTTATGATTCTTCTGATTTTTATTGGGAATGACCACTATTCTGGAACCATTACCTTCTAAAACACAATGTATGACTTCCTTTCCTTTAGGCATCATGACTTGGTTACTCTGTGCCTCAGAATCACTCGTTCTATATAGAGACAGGGAAACTAAAGCCAGTCACATAGAGAATTGATGGCAAAAATAGAACCTGTTTCTAAAGTTTTGTTTTAAATCATTTGTCATTAAAATACAAAGAGTTGACATTTTTCTCTGCTTGATATTCTCCACACAATATTTTGGGAGAAGATTGAGGATTTTTCTGGATTCCTGGTGATGTCTGGCTACCTCTCCTGGCAGTCCTGGACACAGCTCTGTGTGTGTCTTTTGCCGTCAGCAAGGCAATGAGTGGCAGAGTCCTGCTGTGATTTCACAGTCCAGCCTTTCTTCTCAGGCATCCAGGCTGGGAGATA
>NW_006921927.1:2371352-2402684 GCF_000298275.1 Orycteropus afer afer | reverse complement strand
ACACACACACACACACACATATGTATATATATATATACTATTACCACATCATTCATAACATGTTGTCAGCAAGCCAAGAATCACATCACCTTATCCCACATTCACATTAGCACAAATAATTTAAATCAACATTTCTGCTTGGCTGCATTGGGAGATACCGTTGTTTGGGAATTTGGGTGCATCCAGTGAGCTGGCTGACATTGTTAGGTTTTCCTTGCTCTTGGTGGGTTCATGTGCTTGTCTAAATACAGCCCCTTAACACTACCTTGTTGTCTCACTCCAGCAGGCAGCAATTTTAGCTTACTACATCAGACAGAGCCCATGGTGTCAACAAAGCCCCGTCTTTTCAGCTTCCCTGCTTTTACATGGAGGGATGTATGCTTCTGTATATGAGTGTTTGCTAGGAAAACTTTCCTTCCCTATGGAGGAAAGGGAGAACAGAAATAATCTACAGGGTTCCCTAGAAATGACCAAAATTCATTCAAATTACATTGTGAGGTTTTCTGCTCTTCTTCTTCCCTCAATCTCTTGAGGCCCAATTTGGCATACCCTGAAGAATCACAGTCATCACTGACCTCTAACTTTGAGAGCCCCTTAGAAGACAATCCAAATCTAAATACTTTTCCAATAAGAAGAACAACAGTGAGCTTCTCTACTTTCCTGGGTGATAAGGAGAGATGGACAATGCACAAGACCTTCAAGATGACCCATCTCCTGGTATTTACATTCTTAAATTCTTTTCAATTTGAGGTGTGACTTTTAAAAAAAGACAATTTCAAGTGCAATATTAGGTATATTAGTAATGTATATGTGAGACAGAGAGAATTTTTGGAAAAACTTATAGAGTAGAATGATGTTGTTGTTGTTAGGTGCCATTGAACAAGTTCTGACTCACAGTCACCTTATGTACAACAGAATGAAAAGTTGTCTGGTCCTGTACCATCCTCTCAGTTATTACTATGTTTGAGCTTATTATTAAAAAGACCCTCATTTTGTTGATGGTCTTCCTTTTTTTTTTTTTTTTTTGCTGACCCTGTATGACCAAGCATGATGTACTTCTCCAGGGACTACTCACTCTTTATAACCTGTCCAAAGAACATGAGATTAATTCACTATCTTCACTTCTAAGGAATATTCTGGCAGATTTTTTCATTCTGCTGGCCAAAAAAAAGAAAAAGAAAGAAACCTCACCAAACTCACTGCAATGGAATGGATTCTGACTAATAGTGACCCGCACTGGGTTTCTGAGGCTGTAAGTCTTTATGGAAGTAGATTGCCCCATCTTCCTTTCATGGAATGGCTGGTGGGTTTGAACCACTGACCTTCTGGCTAGTACTCAAATGCCTTGTCTACTACACCACTAGAGCAGGCCATGGTATATTCAATATTCTTTGCCAAGATTATAATTCAAAGGCATCAATTTTTCTTCATTCTTCCTTATTCATTGTCTAGCTTTTGCATACATATGAGGCAATTGAAAATATTGTGTCTTGGGTCAGGTGCACCTTAGTCTTTGTCTTGGTTCTCTAGTGCTGCTATAGCAGAAACACCACAAATGGGTAGCTTTAACAGACAGAAATTTATTCTTTTCCAGTTTAGGAGGCTTTAAGTCCAAATTGAAGGCCCTTCAACCTTGGGGTTCAGCTCTGTCTCTTGCTCCAGGCCCACTGGACCTGGAAGCTTCTTCTGACTGATGTAGCTACTGGTTGCTGAGGCTGATGAACCCAAGATCAGCAGGTAAAATGGCACAATCCCAAGACAAGCAGGCAACATTGCAGGCTACTGGTTCAAGCCCAGGAATTGGAGATGAAGACTTGGCCAAATGCAGGATCCAAACAATGCAAACAAAATAAAACAAAACAAAAAACCATGCAAAGAGATCTTCCCCAAAGTTTTTCCATATATACTGCAAGCAGGCTGCACCCAAAAGGTGACTGATTAACTGCTCACAGCAGATCTTATCATGGTCTTGATTAACCACATTCAATCTCATCATCCATTTGCCAAAGCACATAAAATCACAGCCCAGCCAAGCTGATACACAGCCTTAACTACCACAATCTTCAAGGTGACATCTTTGCTTTTAATACTTTAAAGAGTTTTTTTGCAGCAGATTTGCCAAATGTAATCTGTCATTTGATTTCTTGATTGCTCCTTCTATGGGTGTTGATTGTGGATGAAAGTAAAATGAAATCCTTGACAATGAGAATAAGATAATGAGAAGACTTCAGGTAATATGGCAGAATAGGCAGCAAGCTACACAGACCCTCTTCAACAAAGAAAAGAGAAAATGATGGACACAGATACAGGAGATAATCCTGGAGCCCTGAGCTTTGAAAGGAAGGATACAGAAGTAGATTAAACACCAATTAGTAGAAGAACCTGAGTGAAAATAGTGAATAAAGAGATAAACAGAGCTGCAGACAGTCAGCTATCCTGATGACACAGACAATCTGAATATTTCCAAGTGGTGTTGGGACCTGAGAATTAACCTAAAAATCAGCCCTTCTCTCCAAAGTCTGCATAGATGACTGCACGGGTGGCCCATTACTAAAACGGGAAACAGCAAAGAAAGAGACAAACTGAGCTGTGAACTTTCGGCTGTCCAGAAGGTGCAGCCATTTTGAATGTTTGCAAGCTGCAGCCATTTTGAGTGTTTAAAGTGACAGTGTTCTCATTCAGATTCCAGGGACCTAAGAACAAGCTGTGCCAGCAAAATACAGGACAGACATACTGGAGACTAATAACTGGAAAGGTGTGATATACATCTTGTTACTCTTATACCTCACAACATCTTGGTGAATGGAGGTGAGGCCATCCCTTACTTCTCCTCAGGTTCTGGGCTGGATCCCAGTTTGTGTGCTCTGATGGAGCCTGGGTGCACTGCCCTGCCCAGCAAGATTTGCTTTTTTGTTTGTTTGTTTTTTCTTTGTTTTTAAATTATTCTTTTTCTTCTTCTTTTAAATTTGTATTCTTTCTTTTTCCCTTCCCACATTCTAAGTTTGGATTTTATTTTTCTCTTCCCTTTTCCTGGTTCCCATTTTTTCTTTCTTTCTGGTGGTTCTCGCCATCCCTTGTTTTTCTTTTTTCATTTTTCCCTCCTTAATCTCTTACTCTACCTCTTTTATCTTATTCCCATGTCCCCAGACATTTTTTTTTTTAATATTTCTATTTCCTTTGTCCTTTAAATTATTTCTTCAAATATTTCATTTCATTTGTTGTTTTCCTCTCTCTCTCTCTCTTTTCTTTCTTTCCCTTTTTGGTGATTGTTCCTGTGTGTTTATGTTCTCTGTGTTTTTTGCCTTCACTTTTACTTTTTTGGTGTTTTATTTTTATTGTTCTTTTTATCTAACTGAGTGAGAGACAGCAAGCATGCCCATATGGCCAAATCATACCCACACCTGTTGCAACCCTACCTATGGAGTGAGGGCCACCACTTGCTTCTGCACTAACTGGCCAACAATATATGACAGTCAGTGTGAGCTTGACTCACACTTAGCTGTTCTTCACTAACAGCTAACACAGATATGTGCACCAACTCTCAACTCTCTATCACACCCACCAGGAGACAAGTGGTGAGTGCATAAGTATTGCCAACTAGTGAATAGAGAAGTACAGTACCCTGCTTACTCAGATACATCCAAACTAAACAAAAAATGAAAACCTTGGGTAAATCACTCGAACATACAATGATCAATTAAATATAAACACAACATTGTCACAGTGTCTTGAAGATGACAGACCATCACAGTACACACAAAGAACAAGAAAAAAGCAGTAGAAACAAGGGACCAAGATACAGACCCAGAACACATCCCTGAGGAAGAAGCAGCATTGGAATTCCCCAATAAGAAATTCAAAAGAATTATATTTAGGTACCTTCAACAGATTGAGAAACAGATTAAGGAAAACACTGACAAAATTAAGGAAAACCCAGACAAAAGCCTAGAACAATTTCAGAAGAAAATATAAGAACAAAATGACAAAATAAATGAAAAATTATAAATGATACAAACTCTACAGATAGAAATCCAGAAGATTAATATAAGTTTTTCAGAAATAGATAACACATTGAATGGGAAAGGAGTAGAATGGAATCAGTTGAGGAGTGAATTAGTGAGATTGAAGACAAATACCTCAATACTTCTTTGGAAAGGGATCAATCAGAAAAAATTCAAAACAAAATGAAGAAAGCCTAAGATTCATGTGGGATACCATCAAGAGGAACAACCTACATGCAATTAGAATTGCAGAACAGGAAGAGACAAATAAAACCAAGGGATAATTGTCAAAGATTTGGTGGAAGAGAATTTCCTTGATATATTGAAAGACAAAAATATATGCATTCAAGGAGTCCAATGAACCCCAAACAGGATAGGCCTCAAAAGAAAATCAGCAAGACATGTCATAATCAAACTCACCAAACCCAAAATAAAGAAAGAAACCTGAAAGCAGCACAGGAAAAATGAAAAGTTACTTACAAAGGGCAACCAGTAAGACTAAGCTGATTTCTCAGCAGAAACCATGTAGGCAAGAAGGCAATGGGATATAGTATATATCAAACGCTGACAAAAAAAAATTACAACCAAGAATTATATACCCAGCAAAACTGTCCCTCAAATATATTGGTGAAATTAGGACATTTCCAGATAAACAGAAATTAAAGGAATTAGTTAAAACCAGACCAATCTTACAAGAAATGCTAAAGGCAATCCTTTGGACAGAGAACCAATAACAGCAAACAACAACTGACCATTAACACACATGATGATATAACCCAGAAACCAACCAAATTATGGAAGTATCCAAAGTAAAATAAACTTACAAAACTGTAAACAGGGAACCAGAGACATCAACCAGCAAATGAGGACAACCACAAACCAAAAAGAGGGAAAAAATAGTGTAGATACAGAACTTCTAATTGGTGAGGAAGTCAAGACAATTGCAAAATAGAATGGACTCTTTTAAACTTGAGAAGAAAATTATAACTCACAGGGTAACCTCAAAGAAAAATGATATACTTTCACATCAAAATAAAAAAGAAGACAAGCACAAATACTTTAAAAAAACCCAAAAAACAATCACACTGCAGTTGAGTTGGATCCAACTCCTAGAACCCCTCCTTGGGTTTCCGAGGCAGTATCACTATGGAAGTAGATTGCCCAACCTTCCTTCCAAGGAGTGGCTGGTGGGTTTGAACTTCCAGCCTTCTGGTTAGAGGTCAAATGCCTTAGGCACTACGCTACTAGAGCTCATGCACAAATACTTAGCAAACAGTAAAACAGTAGCAATGAAGGAAATGACAACATGATTCATAAACAAAATGAGCTCAGCACAGAAAATAATATGGAACAAAGAAACCAGGGACACCATGAAAAAACACCTAAAAAAATGACAGTAACAAATTCATACTTGTCAAAATTACTGAATGTCAATGGGTTAAATGCACCACTGAAGAGATGGAGAGTTGCAGAATGGATAAGAAAATATTTATCTACCAATATACTGTCTATAAGAGATACATCTTAGAGAGAAAGACAAAAATAGACTGAAAATCAAAGGGTAGAAAAAGATATGTCAAGCAAATGGCAATCAAAAAAGAGCAGGAATGGCAATATTAATTTCTGATAAAATTGACTTTAAGACAAAAACCACCATAAGATACAAGAAAGGAGATTATATAATGATTAAAGGATCAATTGAACAAGAGGACATAACCATAATAAATATCTATGCACCTAATGAAAAAGCCTCAGAATACATAAACCAGAGTTTAACAGAATTGAAAAGAAAAATAGATGACTCCACAGTCATTGTAGGAGACTTTAATATATCACTTTCAATCAAAGATAGAACGGTTGTAAAGAAATTCAACAAAGATGCAGAAGAACTAAACAATACAATCCACCAACTTGACCTTGTAGACACCTACAGAGCACTTCACTCAACAATAGCAATATACATTCATTTTCAGTGCACATGGAACATTCTCCATAATAGACCATATGTTAGGCCATAAAGCAAGCCTGAATAAATTTAAACACGTTGAATACTGCAGAGCATCTTCTCAGATCACAGTGCTCTCAAATTAGAAATCAACAATACGAAGATAAATGGAAAAAGAGCAAACTCATGGAAACTGAATAACATTCTCCTTCAAAACAACTGGGCAATAGAAGAAATAAAAATGAAATTAAAAAATTCCTTGAATCAAACGAGAATGAAAACACAACATACCAAAACCTTTGCGACACAGCAAAAACAGTGACCAGAGGCCAATTTATAGGAATAAATGCACACATCAAAAAAGAAAAAAGAGCCAAAATGAACTCCTTAACCCAACATCTCCAACAATTAGAAAAAGAGCAACAAAACAAAACAAAACAAACAGACAAACAAAAAACTTACAGTCACCAGAAGAAAAGAAATAATAAAGATTTGAGCAGAAATAAATGTAACAAAAAATAGACAATAGAAAAAATCAACAAGACTAGAAGTTGCTTTTATGAAAAGATTAATAAAATTGACAAACCACTGGCAAATTTTACAAAGGAAAAGAGGGAGAAATACAAGTAACATGAATAATGAACAAATTGTGTGAAGTCACAACAGAACCAACTGAAATAAAAAGAATAATATCACTTCTCAGAAGGAAGATGGGGCAATCTACTTCTGTAGTGATACTGCCTTGGAAACCCAAGAAGGGGTCGCTATGAGTCGGGTCTGACTCGACAGCACATAACAACAACAACAACATGAAGAACTATACTCCAATAAATTTGAAAATCTAGAAGAAATAGACAGATTTCCAGAAACATGCTACTTACCTAAACTAACACAGACTGTGGTGGAAAATTTGAACAGACCCATAACTAAAGAAGAAATTGAACAGGTCGTAAAAAAATTATGAACAAAAAAAAAGCTCTGGCCCATACAGATTAACTGGAGTTTCTACCAAGCACTCAGAGAAGAACTAATACCAATCCTACTCAAACTATTCCAGAAAATAGAAAAGGATGGAATTCTCCCAAATTCATTTTACAAAGTGAGCATAACCTTGATACCACAACCAAGCAAAGACATTACTAAAAAGGAAAACTACAGACCAATATCCCTCATGAATATAGATGCAAAAATCTTCAACAAAATCCTAACCAATCAACTCCAACAACATATCAAAAAAACCCACAAAAAACAAAAAACAAAAAAAATTTTGACCAAGAAGCATTCTTAACAGGAACACAAAGATGATTCCACATTAGAAAAAGAGTCAATATCATCCATCACATAAATAGAACAAAGGAAAAGAACCACATGATCATATCAATCAATGCAGAAAAGGCATTTGATAAAATTCAACACCCATTCCTGATAAAAAATCTTAGCAAAATAGGAATAAAAGGGACATTCCTCAACATAGTAAAGGACATATATGTAAAACCAACAGCCAACATTATTCTCAATGGAGAGAGACTGAAACCATTCCATTTGAGAACAGGAAACAGACAAGGATGCCCTCTATAACCACTTCTATTCAACATTATATTAGAAGTCCTAGCTAGGGCGATGCAGTATAGCAAATTACTTAGTATGACTTTTCTACCCATAAGTCATTGTAAACTCAGTGGTGGAATGAGCAACTGAGGAGCTCCTGATTGTAAATGTTATCCACCTGGGCTTTTCTGTTGGGCGTGGCACAATGCAATGTTATGGGAGGCTCACTCTCAGGTGCTTCAAATTCTGTTGTTATGATTGGTTGGTTTGGTCACTGTGCCAAGCTCAAAAGGAGGCCTTCTAGAGGCAGGACTCTCTCTCTGACTGCTGGTTGAGGAAGCTGTGCTGCTGAAAGAGACATGTGCTACTGAAAGAGACACGTGCTGCTGGGAAAGAGAAGCAAGAGACATGTGTTGCTGAGTAAGACACCGAGGGACATGCACTTCTCGGGGAGAGACTGTGAGAGGCTTGGCTGAGAGACAGTGGGCTAGGAGAGAGACTGAGCATTTTCCTGAACTTGAATCATAGCCCTGTAATCTGTGAGTTCTGCATGGCCACTGCAGTGAATTATTGAACCCAGGAGAGAGGTGGTGGGTGCTTTGGGAGGAACGGTTGGAGAAAGGGCTGGAGGGAGGCAGCATGTCTGGCCTTGCAGTAATAGGCCTTGGGCTATTGATGGTGATTCTGCCTTCCTCTTGTGGGGTTAGAGGAGGTCAGAACATGTGGCCTCCTTGCCATTTTTGCAGGCAATAAGAGAAGAAAAGGAAATGAAAGGCATCCAAATTGGTAAGAAAGATGTCTAACTATCCCTATTTGCTGGTGATATGATCCTGTACCTAGAAAATACAAAAGACTCAGCAAAAAACAAAACAAAACAAAAATACTGGAAGTAACTGAGAGATTTATCATAATGGTGGGATACAAGATCAACATTCAAAACTCAGTTATATTCCTCTACACCAGTAAAGAGATTGCTGAAAAAGAAATAAGGAAATCAATATCAGTTACAATAGCTACCCCAAAAATAAAATACTTGGGAATAAATCTCACCAGGGACACAAAAGACCTACACAAAGAAAACTGCAAAACACTACTTCAAGAAACCATAAGAGCACTACATAAATGGAAGAACATACCATACTGTGGATAGGAAGATTGGATGTTGTGGAAAATGTCAGTCCTATTCAAAGAAATCTATATATTCAATGTAATTCCAATCCAGATCCCATCAACATTCTTTAAAGATGTGGAAAAACCAATTACTAAATTTATATGGAAAGGAAAGAGACCTCGGATAAGAAAAGCACTATTGAAGAAGAACAAAGTAGGAGGTCTCACACTCCTGGATCTCAAAACCTGCTATACAGCCACAGTAGTCAAAACAGTCTAGTTTTGGTACAGCGACAGACACAGACCAGTGGAATAGAATTTAGAACCCAGAAATAGATCCATTTTCTATTAGCACCTGATTTTTGACAAAGGGCTGAAATCCATTAATGGGGAAGAGGAGGTCTTTTTGACAAATAGTGCTGGTAAAACTGGATATCTATTTGCAGAAAAATGAAACAAGATCCGTATCCCACACCATATACAAGATATAATTACAGATGACCAAAGACTTAAATGTGACATCTAAAACTATAAAGTTCCTCAAGGAAAAAGTAGGGGCTAATTTTGGGGCCCTAATTTATGGCATAAATATACCATCAAATATAACCCAAAATGCACAAAGAGCAGAAGATAAACTAGATGAATGGGACCTTCTAAAAATCACATTTTTATGTTCTTCAAAAAATGTTCTCCCAAAGAGCAAAAAGAGAACCTATAGATTGGGAAAAATGTTCAGCAATGACATCTCTGACAAGGGTCTTATCTCTAAGATTTATAGAAAACTCCAACACCTCATCAACAAAAAGACAAACAATCCAATTAAAAAATGGGCAGAAGACATGAATAGACACTTCACCAAAGAGATATTCAGGTGGCCAACGAACACATGAAGAAATGTTCATGATCATTAGCCATTACGAAAAAAACCAAACTCACTGTCATCGAGTCGGATCTGACTCAAAGCGACCCCTCCTTGGGTTTCTGAGGTGGTATCAGTACGGAAGTAGATTGCTTCATCTTCCTTTCGAGGAGTGGCTGGTGGATTTCGACCTCCAGCCTTCTGGTTAGCAGTCAAATGCCTTAGGTACTACACCACCAGAGGTCCCCATTAGCCATTAGAGAGATGCAAATCAAAACAACAGTGAAGTACCATCTTGCTCCAGCACTAGTAGCAAAGTTCAGCACGATAGAAAATAACAAATGCTGGCGAGGATGTAGAGAGATTTGGACTCTCTTTCACTACTGGTGGGACTGTCAAATGATCCAACCACTGTGGAAAGCAGTATGGAAATTCCTTAAAAAGTTGGAATTAGAAATACCATTTGACCCAGGCATTCCATTGCTAGGTATATATCCTAAAGAAGTGAGAGCCAGGACAAGAACAAATACATGCACACCCATGTTCTTTGCAGCACTATTTACAATAGCAAATAGATGGAAACAACCTAGGTGTCCACAGCAGAAGAATGGATAACCAAACTATGGTACATACACACAATGGGATGCTATGCAACCCTAAAGAATAATGTAGAATCTGAAAAACACTGCATAACATGGATGAACTTGGAGGACATTATGCTGAGTGAAGTAAGTCAATTACAGGACAAATATTATATTAGTCCATTATTGTAAAAAGTCAAGGAAAGATTTTTATATGGGAGGAAATTTTCTTTGTTGCCTTCCAGGGGTGGGAGGTGAGGGGAGGGAACATTGCTAGACAGGTAGAGACAAGTATTGATTTTGGTGAAGGGAAGGGCAATATACCAAATGTGAGTGATCAACTTAGTGGCATTGAGGAAGAGGAACACAGAAAGAGGTGCATGGGAGGTACAGACAACAAAGATGAACCCTTTTGCACATACAGTACTGCATTCTCAATGATGGCAAATGTTGATATATGAGTGGATAGATGGGTAGACATACTGAATGATTAGGTATGTCTATGCAGGGGGAGTGAGCCCAATGTATTGAGTTGGCAGACATCATTTCTACAAGTGTATTTGTATGTTCTGTAAGAACTTCCAGGTATGAAGTAGAGTTGACAAGGGACAAGGTTGTAGTCACTTCTTGGCCACAGCCAACTACCCAGAGGGAGCAAGTAGTTGGACCTGTAGGCTCAGGATTATGGTCGCAGGGGACTTCAAGCTCAATTGGCATAGCATACTACACAAAAACATTGTTCTACATCCTACTTTGGTAAGTAGCGACTGGGGTCTTCAAAGCTTACGAGCATCAATGATGGATCTTCTCATCCAGAGCAAAGAACAGAAAAAAACAAAGACACATGGAGACATAGTCTCCTGCTTATTTCTCTGAAAGTGAGGGGATTTTGTAGTGTCGTTCATCGAGAACAAAAGAGAGGAGTTGAGGGAAAGATTGCTGGAACACATAATTTTTATGCTATCCAGCTTCCTCATCTACGGAAACAGCCCGGAGGGGAGAGAGAAGAGGAAGGAGAAATAGCCTCTGCTTTGCAGCTTTGGAGGAGCTCTGGGCACAGTAGTTAAAACTTTTGGCTGCTAACCAAAAGGTTGGTTGTTCGAACTCAACAGTTACTCCACGGGAGACAGATGAGGAAGTCTGCTTCCACAAAGTTTTACAGCCTTGGAAACTATGGGGCAGTTTTATTTTTCCCTGTAGGGCCACTATGAGTTGGAATTGACTTGATGGCAGTAGATTTGTTGGTTTTACAGCTTTGACCAGAGGCAGCTGAGCAGAGATAAACAGATATTAATCATCAAACCAGAGAATTAGGGCTGTACTCCAAGTCCTGTCCAATTCCTACCTGGGTGATCAGCTTACTTCCCAGCAGGGAACTTTGACCACTGAGGAGAGAGAAATCCCTAAGGGCAGAGTGTACAGTTGGTTTTGGGAAAAGTGTTCTGAGACAAGAAACTTGAATTGAAATTTGAGGTCTCACCAATGAATGCTACCATTTCTTCTCCTTATTTTGCTTTAGTTGCTTTTAGTGGTAAAAATACATAGAACAGAACATGTGCCATTTCTTTTTTTTTTTTTGTGTGTGTGTGTTACAATCCAGCAACATTAATTATGCTCATCATATTGTACATCCATCACCGCTATCCATTTCCAAATTATTTCATCACCCTTAACAGAATCTCAGTGTCTCCTAAGCAATGACTCCCCTTTCTCTCTCCTATCTGCTCCTAGTAACTACTAGTAGACTTCGGTCTCTATATATTTGCCAAATTCTAGATATTTCATACACGTGGAATTATACAATATTTGTCCTTGTGACTGACTTATTTCATTCAGTATAGTGCTTTCAAAGTTGATATGTTTTGCATGTATCAGAATTCCATTTCTCTTTATGACTGAGTAATATTCCACTGTATAGATATACCACATTTTGTTTAACTAGTCTTCTATTGATGCGTATTTAAGCTGTTTCTACCTTTTGGCTATTGTGAGTAATGCTGCAATGAACACTGGTGTACAAGTATCTGTTTGTGTGCCTACTTTCACTTTTTTTGGGTATATACCTAGAAGTGGAATTTCTGAGTCATGTGGCAATTTTATGTTAAACATTTTTCCTCATTATTTTAGAACAAACTGTAGACCCAAGTAGATGTGAATCCATTCAGTTTGGAATAATAAAGAGAACACGGCTCTACAACATGCATACAACTTGGATTCTATGCATAAATTATTACAGAAAAAGAGGAAATAAACAGTGAGAATAATTGCTTGTTCCACTGTCCCAACCTCCAGCCTGTCCTTTGCACTCCTCCAGCTGGCTGAGTTACATGCTGCTTTTTTGCATGTCTCCCTTGGGATATCTTTTCCTAAGTTGTTACATGTTACTTTTTTTTTTTTTTTTGGTTTAGTTAGTCACTGCCTCACTATACTCTAAGGACATGGAGGGCTGGGACTGTGGTTTTTATTTCTACATCCTCAGCAACTAACACAATATGTGAAGCAGACTAAGCGTGTATAAAGTTTAATAAAAGAGTGAAAAATGCATCAATACCTGTTGGACAACACAGAGAATAAACAGTAAGATTTAGAAACTTTCATTCATTGACTAGATTCCAATTCCTAAAATGGATTGGAGAATTAAAGCACTTCTGCAGTGAGTAAATCTGCTGCAAGGGACCTCTTTAAAGGAATAAAAAACAAAGATGTCACTTTAAAGATGAAGGTACACCTAACTCAAGCTACGGTATTTTCGGTTGCCTCATATGCATCTGAAAGCTGGACAATGAATAAGGAAGACCAATGAAATATTGATGCCTTTGAATTGTGCTGTTGGTGAAGAATACTAAAAGTACCAGAAGAATGAACAAATCTGTCCTGGAAGAACTGCAGCCGGAATGCTCCTTAGAAGTGAAAATGGCCAGACTTCGTCTTACCTACTTTGCTCATGTTGACAGGAGAGACCAATCTCTGGAGATGGGTATCATGCTTGGTAAAGTGGAGGGTCAATGGAAAAGGGGAAGGCTCTCAACAAGATGGATTGACACAGTGGCTGCAATGATGGGCTCAAGCATAGCAAGGATTGTGAGGATGGTGCAGGACCAGGCAGTGTTTTGTTCTGCTATACATAGTGTCGCTGTTTGTCGGAATTGACTTGATGGTGCCTAACAACAGCAACTAGGTCAAGGCTTTCCAATAGAAAGATAATGTGAACCATACCTACAATTTAAAATTTCCTAGTAGCCACATTAAAATAAAAAATAGGGGAAATCAATCTTAATAACATTTTAACTTAATTTATCCAAAATAGTATAATTTAAAATATTATGAGATATTAAAAAATATTAATAAAATATTTTATTATTTTTTTTAAATTGAATCTTTGAAATCAGTGTGGATTTTTCACTTAAAGTATATTTCACTTGGCAGTCTAAATTTATATCAGAAAAATGTGCTCTGTATTTTGGTAGTGCAATGATTAAGTGCTTGGGTGCTAACTGAAAGGTTGGTGGTTTGAACCTACACAGTGGCTCCACAGGGCAATGACCTGGCAATCTGCTTCCATAAAGTTAACAGCCAAGAAAATGCTACTGGACAGTTTTACTCAGTCATGTCAAGCCATTATGAGTTGGAATCCACTTGACGGCACCCAACAAGAGCAACAGTTTGAATGTATAAAATTTATAGCAGTAAAGTAGATTCACATACCCAAGTTGTCCTAAACACACTTAAAATTTTTCCAATAGTTGAGTGAAGCATTGGTTTTTACATTTTGATTTAAATAAATGAATTTAATTTATTTTAAATTAAATTTAAAAATTCAGTTTTTCAGTCACACTGGCCACATTTTATGTGCTTCACAGACACATGCTGTATTCGATAGTGCATTTCTAGCTAATGCAGATCCCAAATAACAGGGTATATAAGTAAAGATGAGTCCTTGTTTTTGAATTAATCAGCCAGTTTTCTTCTTTGGTAGTGTCACTCTATTCAGGGAATCACATTCATCAGATTTGCCTGTTTAAGACAGCAGATATAGTGCTGTCATTAGGAAAAGGTTTTTTTTTTTTTTTTTTAATTTATTTTTTTTATTAGGATTGGAAAGTTGTTCTTTTTTTTTATTACTAGGAAAAGGTTTTTTTTTTTTTTTTTTTCCCCCCTTCAGAACAAATGCGTCAAATCTTTGATTTTTCTCATGGGGTTGAATTTAGTCATGCTAGCCTGTACAAATGATGCAGTTTTGTTTTGTTTCTGTCTCAGGGGGGACCTGGGTATTTTTTCAGCTTACAGCTGCATCATTGTTAAGTCAACAATTAGCCTAGTCTTTTGAGTTGCATAACAAATATATTGGCACCCAGGAAGCAAGTGATGCCAGGATAAACTCATGCCACTTTAGGTGGACTCTACTTTAATATGGCCTATTCTTCACTTGTGAGTTAGGGCTGTAAGATAATGTGCTGCCCTTAAATAGCACATCAAAAAAATGTATCAATAAATCTTCACCCAAATCAAAATAAAATTAAAAAAAAAAAAAAGTATCAAAGAGGAAATCTGTGGGGATTGGACTTCTTTTTTTTATACCATACTGAAAAATCTCCAAACTGAAAAATTAAACAGATCTTAGAACTGAACTCTGAGTGTAACTAAATTTAAGCATTAATCAAACTCTACCCTCTTCAGAATTCCAGATGTTCACAAGTAGGACAAAGCAAGGAAGTCACAATTGAAAAAGGAAAAGGCCCATGCTTGAGACACAGAATTAAACCATCTCACTTAGCATTGAGCTTGCCTTAAAATACATAATTTAATTTTTATTTCTAATATCTTGGCCCAAAATTTATCACAAACCAAACCAGTTGTTGTTGAGTCAATTCTGACTCATGGCAATCCCATGTGTTGTAGCCTAGAACTGCCAAACTTTGACTAAATGTGTTAAAGCTATCTCTTGGTGGAAGTGTAGTAAAATGATTAGTCATCTATTGCAGTGTAACAAACTGCAGCAAAACTTTGCAGCTAAAAGTAGTATCCATTTTATTATAACTCATGATTTTGTGGGTCAGGAGTTTGGGTGAGCTTAGCTGGGTGATTCTTCTGTTCCATGTAATGTTGACTAGGATTACTCAGAGGTATTCAGCTAGTGGTTGGGATTGTCTGGAGGGGACAAGATGGCTTCACTAACACGTTTGTGCCTTGCATGTCTGTCTGGAAGGCGGGTGCATTTGGGTCCCTTTTTATTGCCAAGTCATCTCAAGACCTCACCATGTGGTCTCTCCATCAGGCCATGTGGAGACATGGTAGCTCAATACTTCCAATAATCTATTGGCCAAAGCAGTCACAAGGCCTATCCATTTTCAAGAAGATGTAGAATTAGACTCCATCTCTTGATGACAGGAAGGACAAGGTCACGTTTCAGAAGAGCATGTGGAATGGGAAAATAAAATCTGTTATAAAGGTAACAGAAAAAACATCATGAAATAGAAAATAAGGAAAATTGTGATTTATTAGGTAAATAGTAGGGTCATTGGCTCCAGAATAAGTAAGAATTAATTGCTTGACTCAAAGCGATAAAGATGATTTACTAAATGAAAGGAATTAGGGCTGCTTAGCTCCTTATTTTTGTTTGATGTGATTGCATTTCTAAGACTTATTTTTTGGTTGGACACCTGTCAGATTTTGTCTGAAAAACTTACTTTGAAAGTACAAACTTTGACTAAGTGGTTTACCTTGAATGTTAATGAAACATGGATGTTAAGTTTTAAAAAGAAAGAAGGGGAGGAGGAAGATGGTGTTGTACATATAACCTACACGTTTGTTCCCTCGAGCAATGTAATCTCTGAATAACTAGGTAAAGCAGATAGAAATAATGATACTGGAGTTATGAGCAACTAAGGAGAAGCTAAAGTATCAGATTTAGTGAAGGCAGAGAAAAAGAGCAGGTTAAATAATGGAAAAATGAACAAACTCGCATAGCTGGTGGAGACAAAGAGATGGAGAAGGAGAGGACATTAGAAATACAAAAGAGGTTGGCAGAGGGAAAGAGGAGAAAAACACAGAGGAACCCACAGAGTCACTGGGGTCTCAGAATACCCACACTGGGAATTTTTGGTGGTGACCTTGGCAGCTGAGGGAGTGGATCATCTTACTGGGAAACAGATCAAAACCCCCTTTGGCTTGGGCTTTTGCGGAGTCCAAAAAGGAGTGGGGGAAAAGGAGAAACTCTTCCAAGTAGGTGGAGTCCCAGAACCAGTTCACAGCAGTGGGCTAGGGTTCAATTCTTCCATCATCACTTTTTAGCACTGAGTGGATTAGGGTACTGTTTTTTTTTTTTTGCAGCTTCCTGATCCAAGTGGAAAGTAGTGGCTCTCTACCCATTGGGGTTTCTATCAATTTTGAACCACAGGGCTTCGATTGCCAATAGGACATCATCATTAGTAGATGGCTCAGGAAGACATAAACTACACTGCTTGATCTGGCAGAGCTGTCTGAACTATCTTGCTCAAATGTGGAAAAGAGGGACTTGCTCCTGGTACTTTTTTCCTTTTCCTTTTTCTTTTTTCCTCTTCTTTCCTGTCTCATCCAATAGAAAGAATACATTAAACCTCCACCCGGTGGCATAGTGCCTAAGGCATTTGACTGCTAATCAGAAGGCTGGCAGTTCAAACCCACCAGCCACTCCACAGAAGGAAGGTTGGTTAATCTACTTCCATAGTGATATCACCCTGGAAACCCAAGGAGGGGTCGGTATGAGTTGGATCTGACTCCATGGAAGTGGTTGCATTTAGGCAAAAGTAGTTATTACACTGAACACCTCAACTAATAGATAACATCAATAAATTCTGCAGTACAGAAACAACAACAGAGGGTGGACAACACATGCCCCAAATCCCATTCATGACGAACAGAGACCTGCACCCACATCCCCACCCATGATTCCACCAACATAGAGCTGGAGAACAACCCAGTATAATCAAGTTAATAACCAAAAAAGTACACCTGCTCCATAGTTTCAGATATAGTAAAACATAAAATCAGGGTGAAACAAATCAATACATAGTTAACAATTAAAGACAACAAGTTCAAAATGTCTAGGAAACAACAGGCAACCTCAAATCAAATTAAAACAAACAAACAAACAAACAAAAAACAGGACAAGACAATAGAAATAAAAGCCCAATCTAAAAAATTTTCTATCATGAAAGTTGAACAAGCAATAGAACTATCTGAGAAGGAATTCAGAAATTATATACATAGGACCTCCAAGAGCTCAAGGAAATCACAGAAACAATGAGAAGACAGTACCCTGGAAGAATTCAGGAAAACCATTCAAGAACAAAATAACAAGATAAATACACAATTAAAACCCATACAAAAACAACAATTAGAAATCCAGAAGATGAACACTAAAATTACAGAGTTAGATAACACAGTAGAAGGACAAAAAAATTAGACTAGAACTGGCTGAAGAACACATTTCCCAACTAAAAGACAAATCCCTTGATACCAGCCTGCATGAAGAAAAATCAGAACAAAGATTTAAGAGAAATGAATGGGATGACATGAAAAGAAGCAACATACACCTCACTGGAATACCAGAACAAAAGGAGGCAAACAAAACAAAACAAACAAACACAAAACCACTGAGAAAATTGTGGAAGACTTACTAATAGAAAATTTCCCCCATATCGTGAAGGAAGAAAAGATATCTGTCCAAAAACCTCAATGAACCCCATACAGGATAGGTCCCAAGAGAAAGTCATCAGACATATCATAACTAAACTCTCCAAAACCAAAGACAAAGAAAGAATCAGAGAAGCAGCTTGGGAAAAATGAAATGTCACCTACAGTGGACAACCAATAACACTAAGTTCTGATTTCTCAGCAGAAACCATGCAGGCAAGAAGGCCATGGGATGGCATACATAAAACATTGAAGGAAAAGAACTTCCAACCAAGAATTATATATCCAGACAAACTCCCTCACATATGAGGGTGAAATCAAGACATTCTCAGATAAACAGAAATTAAGGGAATTTGTGAAAACCAGACCAACCCTACAAAAATATAAAAGGAAGTCCTTCGAATAGAGACTTCATGAAAGAGAACAACAAATTAAAATCAGGACACTTGACATCACCACTTAGAAGCCAAATTTTGAATTTGTTGCCTTTAGTTGTTAGCTATGTATTGATTTGTTTCACCTTGATTTTATGTTTTACTATATCTGAAAGCCTCAATAAATTTTAAAAAAACTTTGAAATCCTACAAAGCATCTTCTTGAATCACACTGCCATAAAATTAGAAATCAATAATAGGAAGATCAAGGAAGAAATATCAAATATATGGAAACTGAATAATATGCTGCTCAAACACTACTGGGTAACAGAAGAAATAAAGTGTAAATAAAAAATTTCCTAGAAACAAACAAGAATGAAGATATGATGTACCAAATAAATGCTTAAAATAAGCTCATAAAATAATGTACATGGAGAAATAAGTGAGTCAATCTGCAGATGACACCAGCAACAAAGCAGATAGAGGGAACAAAAGCTTTAATTACAAACCTTCTAAATGGAGAGGAAGGCAGGACAATGTCTTTAAAGAACTGACTGTTCCAAACTTAAGGAGATAAGAATTTACTTCAGGGTAACCACAAAGAAAAGTAACAATCCCCCTAAGCAAACTCAGAAAGAAAAAAAATACAGGCTTAGTAAGCACAAAACCAGCAATAACAAAATGAGCTCAGCACAGAAAAATATTTGGACCAAGGAAATCACCAACAACACAACAAAAACCACAATGAATGACAGCAATAAATTGATACTTATCACTAATTACACTCAATGTGAATGGACTAAATGCACCAGTCAAGAGAAAGAGAGTGGCAGATTAGATAAGAAAAGAAGGCCCATGCTTCCCACAAGAGACACACTTCAGATACAAAGACAAAAACAAAAACAAATTAAGGGATGGAAAAAAGTATACCAAGCTACTGGCAACCAAAAAAGAGCAGGAATGGAAATATTAATTTCTGGTAAAATAGACTTCAAGGTGAAAAACAGTGTAAGGGATAAAGAAGGAAATTATGTAATGGTAAAAGGATCAATTCACGAAGAAGACATCACCATATTTAATATCTATGCACCCAATGAAAGTGCTCCAAAATATGTGAAATAAACACTAACAGAATTGAAAGAAAAAATAGACAACTCTACAATAGTAGTAGGGGACTTTAACACACCATTTTCAAGGAAGGACAGAACGAGAAAAAAACTCTACAAAGCTGCAGAAGAACTCAACAACGCAATCAACCAACTTGATCTCATAAACATATACAGAACACTCCACCCAACAAATGCACAATACACATTCCTCTCCAGTGCACATGGATCATTCTGCAGACTAGACCATATGTTAGAACACAAAACAAGCTTCAATAAATTAAAAAACATTGAAATATACTACTAAGCATCTTCTTGAATCACAATGCTATAAAATTAGAAATCACTAATAGGAAGATTAAGGAAAAAATATCAGATATGTGGAATTGCTCAGAAACTACTGGGTAACAAATGAAATGAACTGTGAAATAAAAAAAAAAAACTCCTAGAAACAAATAAGAATGAAGATACAACATACCAAAACCTTTGGGACACAGTGAAAGCAGTACTCAGAGGTCAGTTTGTAGCAATAAATGCACACATAAAAAAAGAGAAGAGAAACAAAATCAACACTCTAACTCAACAACTCCAACAATTAGAAGAAGAACAAAAGAAGCCTACGGTATCCAGAAGTAAGGAAATACAAAAGATCAGAGCAGAAATAAATGAAACAGAAAACAAACAAACAAAAAAAAAAAACAATAAAGAAAATCAGCAAAACAATAAGCTGGTTCTTTGAAAAGATTAACAAAATTGACAAACCGCTGGCAAATTTAACAAAGGAAAAGAAAGAGAAGGTACAAAAAACACAAATAATAAATGAAAAGGGTGACATCACAACACAACCAATTGAAATAAAAAAGATAATAACAGAATATTATGAAGAACTGTACTCCAACAGATTCAAGAACATAGAAGAGATGGACAAGGTTCTAGAAACACAAGACCTACTTAAACTATCCTAGTCAGAGATAGAATAGACTCATAGTAAAAAGAACAGACCCATAGTAAAAGAAGAAATTGTGCGAAGGTCATAAAAAACTTCCCACCAAAAAAGTCCTGGCCCAGATGGCTTCAGTGGAGAATTTTACCAAACATTCAGGGAAGAGTTGATACCTATACTACTCAAACTATTCCAGAACATAGAAAAAGATGGAATACTCCCAACTTCAATTTATGAAGCAGGCATAACACTGATACCAAAACCAGGGAAAGACACCTCTAAAAAAGAAAACTACAGACCAATATTCCTCATGAATATAGATGCAAAAATCTTCAACAAAATCCTAGCCAACAGAACCCAACAATGTATCAAAAAGCAAAGCAAAGCAAAACAAAACAAAAAAAACATTTTGACCAAGTGGGATTCATACCAGGTATACAAGGATGGTTCAACAACAGAAAAAAAATCAATGTAATCCACCACAACAAAACAAAAGAACATAACCATATGATCATATCAGTTGATGCAGAAAAGGCATTTGAGAAAATCCAACATCCATTCCTGTTCAGAAATCTCAGCAAAATAGGGATAGAAGGGAAAATCCTCAGCATAATAAAGGGCATATACACAAAGCCAACAGCCAACATTATTGTTAACAGAGAAAGACTCAAAGCATTCCCCTTGTGAATGGGAACTAGACAAGGGTGCCCTCTCTCAACCACTTCTATTAAACATTGTATTGAAAGTCCTAGACAGGACAATAAGGCAAGAAAGAGAAATAAAAGACATCCAAATTGGCAAAGAGGAAGTAAAGCTATCTCTATTTGCAGATGACATGGTCCTACACACAAAAAACCCAAGAAACTCAGAAAAAAAAAAAATAGTGGAACTAATAGAAAAGTTCAGCAAAGTGGCAGGATACAAGGTCAACATAAAATAATCAGTTGGATTCCTGTACATCAACAAAGAGGCATCCGAAAAGGAAATAAGGAAAACAATATCATTTACAATAGCTACCAAAAAGATCTCTGGTAGCATAGTGCCTAAGGCACTTGACTGCTAACCAAACGGCTGGTGGTTCAAACTCACTAGCCACTCCTCAGAAGGAAGGTTGGGCAATCTACTTCCATAGTGATACCGCCTTGGAAACCCAAGGAGGGGTCACTATGAGTTGGGTCTGACTCCACGGCACATAACAACAACAACAACAACAACCAAAAAGATAAAATATTTGGGAATAAATCTTACCAGAGACACAAAAGATCTATACAAAGAAAACTACAAAATATACTACAAGGAATGACAAGGGATCTACATAAATGGAAGAACTTTCCTAGTTCAGGGATAAGAAGACTGAATATTGAGAAAATGTCAACCCTACCCAAAACAATCTACACATTCAATGCAATCCTGGTCCAGATACCAGCAACATTTTTCAAGGACATAGAAAAACCAATTATTAATTTCGTATGTAAAGGAAAGAGACCTCAGATAAGCAAAGCACTGCTGAAGAAGAAAAACAAAGTAGGAGGTCTCACACTCCCGGATCTCAAATCCTACCATACAGCCACAGTTGTTAAAACAGTGTGGTACTGGTACAATGCTAGACCAGTAGACCAATAGAACAGAATCGAAAACCTAGAAATGGACCCATCCATCTATGGACAGCTGATCTTTGACAAAGGACTAAAACCCATTAAATGGGTAGAGAGATAGCCCCTTTAACAAATGGCATTGGCAAAATTGGATATCCACTTGCACAAAAATGAAACACGACACATACCTCACCCCATACACAAAAACAAACCGAAGTTGGATCAAAGACATAAATGTAAACCCCAAACTATAAAGCTCATCCAAGATAAAATAGGGGCAAATCTAGGGGCACTAATTTAAGGTATTAATAGACTATCAAGCATCACCCAAAATGCACAGGCAGTGGAGTAGAAGCTAGGTGACTGGGACCTTTTAAAAATTAAATTCTTATGCACATCGAAAGACTTCTTCAAAGGGTAAAAAGAGAACTTACAGATTGGGAAAAAATATCTGGCTATGACACATCTGACAAAGGACTTATCTCTAAAATTTATAGAAAACTGCAACACCTCAACATCATAAATACAAACAATCCAATTCAAAAATGAGCAAGGGACATGAACAGACACTTCACTAAAAATGATATACTGGCAGCCAATAAACACATGAGGAAATGTTCATGTTCATTAGCCATTAGAAAGATGCAAATCAAAACAACAATGAAATATCATCTCACCCCAGCAATAATAGCAAAGCTCAACAAGACAGAAAATAACAAATGCTGGTGAGGTTGTGGAGCGATTGGATCTCTCATACACTGCTGGTGGGACTGCAAAATGGTACAACCATTGTGGAAAATGGTGTGGCATTTCCTTAAAAAACTGAAAATAGAAATACCATTTGATCCAGCAAATCCATTACTAGGAATATATCCTAAAGAAGTGAGAGACAAGACGAACAAACATATGCACACCCATGTTCATCACAGGACAATTCATTATAGCAAAGAGATGGAAACAACTTAAATGCCCATCAACAGATGAATGAATAACCAAACTAATGTACATTCACACAATGGAACATTATGCTACATTAAGGAATAATTAACATGAATCATCTCACAATATGGATGAATTTAGAGGACATTATGCTGACTGAAATAAGTCAATTGCAGAAGGGCACACATAGTATGATCCCATTATTGTAAAAAGTCAAGGAAAGCTTTACTTTCGGAAGGAAACTCACTTTGTAGATTACCAGGGATGGAGGGAAGGGGAGGGACACTTTTAGACTAGTAGGGGGTCACATATTGATTTGGGTGAGGGGAGGGACAGTATGGAAAGAGTGTGTGACTTACATGATGACCTTAGGGAAAGGAAGTACACTGAAACATGCACATAAGTTATAGACAACAGGACAAATACTAATATATGCACAATACTGCATTACCACTAACACTAAACACTAGGCTATGGATAAATGCATAGACAGGTGAGAAGATCAGGTGGGGATTGGCGAACAGGAATATACCCTAGACCAAGGATAGATTTAGATGAAGATAATCTTACATATATGTCCTTGTGCTACAAAACTAGCCAGACACATTACAGAAGCAACAGAAGACAGAGTAAGAGTAATCTCTCAGAGACAAGCATATACCTAGAGACAGAGAATCCCTGGGTCTGCTGACTCAAGACCATAGTGTCAGGGGACACTAAGCTCAATTGGCACAACATAGTACATAAAAGTCTTGTTCCACAGTCTACTTTGGTGAGTAGCGAATGGGGTATTAAAAGCTTTTGAGCGGCCATCTCCTCTCATCTCAATCAAAGAAGAGTAAGGAAAATCAAAGTCATCTGGAAACAATTAGTCCAAGGATATGTTGGACCATGAGGACTTCAGCCTTCATGACTCCGAGATCAGAAGAACCAGATGGTGCCTGGCTACCAATGCCAACCACTTGGAAAGGGATCAAACCTGGAGATCCTGGATAGAGTGGAAGGGAAAAATGTGGAGCAAAATCCAAAAACATAATAATGACCAGAATTACTGGTAGATAGAGTCTAGTGGATCTCCCAAGATTATGGCCCTTGGTTACCCTTTGGGCCTAGAAGTATACTCATTCCTACGGTTGGCTCTCAGCCCAACAGCAGAAAGACCTCCATGCAGAACACCTATTCCAAGGCAACGTATCCACCTACTCTAGGGAGATCTACCCCTTGGAGCAATTGGCCATGGGGCACCAAAGGGATGTTGTTGTTGTTGTTGTTGTTATTTGTCGTCAAGTTGGCCCTGACTCATAGCGACACCTCCTTGGGTTTCCAAGGCAGTATCACTATGAAAGTAGGGTTGCCCAACCTTCCTTCCGAGCAGTGGCTGGTGGGTTTGAACCGCCAGCCTTCTGGTTAGCAGTCAAGTGCCTTAGGCACTATGCTACCAGAGGGAACACTGGGAAGATGGGATTGCACAGTTAAGAAGGGCACCGGGAGGGGGTAGTCACAGGGACGGGAGGGGAGGAGAGTTTGTTATGGTCTGGGATGGTAATCGGGGCATGAAATCAAATGTACATGAACTGTTGAATGTAAAACAACTTTTGTTCTGTAAATTTGCACCGAAAGCACAGTAAAATAAATAAAATAAAAGGAAGAGGGTTTCCATCATCTACCCATTTACTGAGTATTTAGTTTTCAGTGTCTATTTTGTACCCTGGGTGGTGGAAATAGTTAATGTGTTCAGTTGCTAGCTGAAAGGTTGGAAGTTCAAGTCCACCCAGAGGCTTCTTGGAAAAAAGACCTGGTTATCTACTTCTGAAAAATCAACTACTGAAAACCCTATGGAGCACAGTTCTGTTCTGACACACATGGGGTCACCATGAGTTGGAGTTTACTCAACAGCAAGTGGTACTGGTATTAATAGTACGTACTAGACACTGTCCCAGGTAGGCGTCACACTAAGTCTCTGGGTTTATGGAGTTCACATTCACCATGTTTCTAGATTGCAAAGTAGCTCAGAACAAGGCAAAGAGAGTTATTACTAATGAGAATTGGGAATAGAGAAAGGACGTCTGTAGGACTCTAATAGTATGAGAAGAAATACTTCCCTCTTAACTGGCACATAAACACATTGAGGGGAAACCGATTTCTTTTTCACATATGGGAAAAATAAAATCTATCAGTGAATGTTAAGGAAACTCTTCTGGAAATCTGGAGTGACTTTAAATTCACCAGCAGGTTGTAAATGAAACAATGTGTTCACTGGGTCAGAGGAGAAATCATTCAGACCAGAAAGGCCTGTGGAGTTATTCTCACCAATCCAGGTGACTTTAGGTCCTTTTCACTTACCTAGCACTAGAAGACTGTGAAATATGGGATTCTCTTGATTATGTTGTTGTTGTTATGTGCCATCGAGTAGGACCTGACTCATAGCAACCCCTCCTTGGGTTTCCGAGGCAGTATCACTACGGAAGTAGATTGCCCCAACGTCCTTCTGAGAAGTGGCTGGTGGGTTTGAACTACCAGCCTTCTGGTTAGCAGTCAAGTACCTTAGGCACTATGCTATCAGAGCTCCCTCCTGATTATATACTATACTAATTTTTGAAAAGTCAGAAAAGTATAAAAGAGGAAAGAATGATTCATAATTTTTCTATTCAAAGATGACCTCTAAGAATTTTTAAAAATATTTTCTCAGTTTTGTTCTATGTAGTCATAGCCACACCCACAGCCATGTATCTAACAAAATTGGGATCAGTGCACACACAATTCAGATCCTGCTTTTTCATTTAACACCATAAAATGTTAGTTTCCCATGTTACTAAATACTTCTGAATTCATGAGTTTTGATGGCTGTGTAAGATCATTGTATGAGTATACCAGTCGCCAGGGAAGCAGTTCCAACTCATGGGGGCCCATGTGTGTCAGGATAGAAGTGGGTTCCATAGGACTTTCAGTGGTGGAGTTTCTGGAATTAGATCAGGCTTCTCTTCTGAGGTGTGTCTGGATGGACTTGAACTTTTGGTTAGCTTCGGTGAGCAGCTGAATGCACCGACAGTTTATACCACTAGAGGAAAAAAAGACACAAAACCGAACTTGTTGCTGACTCAAGGCAACCCTATGTGTTATATAGAGAGTAGTCCTGAGCCCCAGAGGGTTTTCTGGGCTGTCATCTGTTACCGAAAATCATCAGGCCTTTCTCCTTAGGTGCCACTGGCTGATTTCAAACCGCCAACCTTTCAGCTAGTTGTTGAGGGCTTAACTATTTAAACCACCCAGGGACCTTTGCACCCCTATACCAACGCCTGACTTTAGATATTTACATACCTTCTTTTGTTATTAATACTGTTGCAGCAAACATCTGTGTGCATAAATGTTTGTATATTTCTGATTTCTTCCTTAGGATAAGCTCCTAAAAGTGGAATTTCTTGCTCAAAGGCATAAACTTTTTTTTTTTTTTTTTTTTTTTTTAGGGTGAGTAACTCTATCTTCTCCAGGTTGATAAAAAAAGGAAATTTGCATACAATATTAGACCTGAAATGGTATCTGATGATGATGTGACTGAGGGCATTGTTTTGGGGAAACCTCAATGATAGCATTTTAGTGGCAGTTTGAGATCAGCTCAGTAACAAAACACCCAGACAAACCAAGGTGGAGCTTTGCTTTGTTTTCAATAATTTGGTTTTTTGTTCCCAAGTCAGAGCAAGACTCAAGGAGACAAGTAAACTGGAGGTTGAATCTGTCATTTACAGCTGCTGCTGATAAAGAGGAGCAGCGCCAAGCGTCTTCCTGCTGGCAGCTGCCTCCCTGCTCCTATCAGTCCTTTCCCAGAAGCCTATATCCTCTCCTCTCAGGGAGCGGCGTTTCTCATTCTGTCCCAAGTGCAGAGCCAAGAGGGCCTCTGGTCCCAAGCCTGGGCCCACTCACCTTATCACTCATCTCTGCAGCTCATGAAGAGGGGGGATTTTCTGTTTCTTTCCCCCATTGCTCTCCCCACCCAACCTTTTAGCAGTTTATAACAAGCTGCTCTCTTGTATACAGGAAAAGCAGGCCCTCAGCAGGATCTGACTGTGCTGTTTGGAACTGTTTATGATTTATTTTGTAATCTCAAGGCAGGGCTATAAATACACAGTTAATCTCAGTGTCAGATTACCCAGTAAGCAAGGTAAGCACGGGTTTACGTGTGCTTACTTACTAATCTATAGTAAACTATTCCACATTTTTCATCACATCAAAAATTCTGCTTCTAGGTATGGCTGGCATCTGTCTCTCTCCAGCCCCACAGCACTTTCCTACAGAATCAAAACTTTTCAAATTTACAATCCCTGACAGGGATGGGAGAAGCTCTGGTGGCGTAGTGCCTAAGGCATTTGACTGTTAACAAGAAAGCTGGCAGTTCAAATCCACCAGTCACTCCTTGGAAGGAAGATTGGGCAATGTACTTCTGTAGTGATACTGCCTTGGAAACCCAAGGAGCAGTCGCTATGAATCGGATCTGATTCAATGGCAGGGAGTTTGGTTTTGGATTTTTGACAGGGATGGAGTACCAGTAAGCAAGGTAAGCACAGGTTTACTTATGTTTACTTACCAATCTATTGTGAACAGTTTCACATATGTTTGAGGTGATAAGATTTATGTGACATTATTCACTACAGATTAGTGAGTAAGCAAAAGTAAACCCATGTTTAACTTGTTTATTGGGTAATCATCCTCTGGATAATATGCCTGATAGCAATAAAAGCCTCATCGGCCCAAGAGATTAACCACATGCAGAAACACTGAGACCCTATCCTTCCTGCACTGGCCCTGAAAGGCAGCTGTCTGATCTGTAGATTGGACCAGGGTAAGAGTAGGAAGGGGACTGAGGACCCAACCACACCTTCTGGCAATTTCCTTTGCCTGCATGTTTTTTCAAACACCCAGTGCCATTGGTGATCCTTCCTTGCTCTTAGAAAAGTTCTGTCAGTTGCTTAAACCATTGTGTTGCCTCTCTTATAGACATTA
Source organism: Orycteropus afer afer (assembly GCF_000298275.1). Taxonomy (NCBI): domain Eukaryota; kingdom Metazoa; phylum Chordata; class Mammalia; order Tubulidentata; family Orycteropodidae; genus Orycteropus; species Orycteropus afer. The sequence goes on along the minus strand of NW_006921927.1, from coordinate 2,375,014 downwards.
GGAATTTAATCCCTATGATTGTGTAGAGGAGTCCCTGGGTCGTGCAAATGGTTAATATACTTGGCTGCTTAACCCAAAGGTTGGAAGTTTGAGTCCATCCAGAGGAAAGAGAAGTCTAGGGATCTGCTTCTGAAAAATCAGCTATTGAACATGATATGGAGCCACATTTCTACTCTGACACATGAGGTCTCCATTAGTCAGAGTTAACTTGATGGCAATCCATGTCAGCTTTGTGAGTGAAAGCCTTCTTACCTCTTTTTTGGTTACTTAGGGCTGCAATGTTCAATACAGGCTGCAGGTGACCATTTAAATTTAAATGGGTTAGAATTAATTAAAATTAAAAATTTAAGTTCTCGGTCACATTAATCACATTTCAAGTGCTAAGTAGCCACATGTGACCAGTGACTACTGGGTTGAATAACACAGATCTAGAACATTGCCATCATCACAGGAGGTTCTAGTGGCCAGAACTGATTCATGACATTAGCACTGGGGAAGGCAGAGGTAAGGAAAAATAGCCTCCCTACTTCATATTTTTGACTTTTCGTAAGCCTGGCCATGGAAAAAATTAATAACAGTAGTTGACATTTATTAAGCTCTTTGTGTGTGCCAGACAATGTGCTAAGAGCCTTATGTACTTGTTGAAACTGCAACACAAGCCTATAAGGTAGGGACTATGATCGTGTCCATTTCACAGATGAGAATAAGAAAAGTTGAGCAACTCCCTCAAGATCAATACAGCTTGATTTTGAACAGGTTTTCCTTCCTCCCAGCTAAAGTGGCTTCATCCAGTGGGAGAAGCATCATGTCTGGGGCTATCACTCCCGTGCTCTAGGAGATTTGGGGATTTCTGAAGCTCCCTGGGATCGCGAGTCTGAGGCTAGAAGGCTACTCTGCCCTAGAATCAGGCACTTCAGGTTGTGCACCCTCAGATCCAGCCATCATGGAAGATTTGCATTCTAGAAACTCCTATAATTTGCAACTTTTGGTCCACTGAGTGGTCAAAAGCTGGGGATTCATGGGCATCATCTTGACGGAGGTCGCAGAGAGTTCCTGAATTTTTCTAATTTAAGATAAGAACTGGATTAGAGACAGGTGGTCCTCAGAAGGCATAATTTGGTCTTTTCTAGATGCACTGAATGTACCCTCATATATTTGGGTGGGTGGGCACATTGAGTAGGACAGGGGCCATGAAAGGAAGGGAGCAACAAGGAGGCCTGGCTCAGTTCTATGGACAACTCTGTATTATGTTGCCAAAAGGTCCACTATAAAAAATCTGTCTCTTGCATACAGTATCCATCATTGTTCTCTGCTCCATTGCTGCTTCCTCCCTTTTGAGCACTGTGGGCACCAACATTTTTATCTCCAGACTGGACATGAGCCAACATCACACCACTTTGTGAGTCAAGTGTCAGGACAAGGTGTTACTTGATTCTGCCAGAAATCTCCCTTGTTCTAGAGATAGCCTTCTGGGCCAGGGAGCTCTGAAGGACCAAAGTTCAATTCTCACCATCCCCTGTCACACTGGGAACCTCAGGAGGTGTAAGTTCCACGTCTCCCGGTGGTGACAGATCAGAGAAGGGCCAGAGCCAACAACACAGCTGCTGCTAGAGGGGCTGAGAGGTGGCTGATTAGGTTAAGCAGGTTCAGACTATGTCTGGATCTGCCTCCTGGAGGAAGCACCCTTCCTGCCTTCTTGAGCAATGAAGCCAACAGTGGAAGATAGAGTCCCGGCTCTGAACACCTAAAGCATTGACTGTTTATAGAAAACTCTTTCTGGATCTTTCTTCCATTGTTGTTTGTGTGTAGAAGTAACTCTCTAACCAAATTGTGTGCTCCTGGAGAGTAGGAGATGTGTTCTAGTCTTTGTATTTATTAAGTGGGGGTGGGGCTATACTGTTACTTTACAGCCTTGATTTAAAAAAAAAAAAGATTTAGAGGAAGACTATGTTTTGCTTAAAAATGTTCATATTTTTCTTATTAAACACCATATTTTATTTAATAAAAAAGGAACTTACAAAGCAATTTATACTCTTCTATAACTTTTGGAAAAAAATTATGTTTCTGTGTAACCAGCTTTCCTTCCTTCCTTGATTTCATCTAACTTGTCTTTCTCTTTTAATCCATCAAAAGGAAAAAGAAAAAAACAAAAACAAAAAAACCCCCAGGATGTTACAAACAAAATGTTGACTGCTGGTTATCTCTAGACAGTGGGATTACCAGCAACTCTAACTTAAATAGATATGGATAATATTGGAAAGCCGCGAGGGCAGGTCACAGACTAAAGGAAATGCCCAATATCTGGGCACTGAAAGGTTAATATCAAAGGCAGCTTCCAGGACATGGGAAGTAGGACTTAAAGGGGAGCTCCTGATGCTGGAGGTCATCAGCTCCAAGCATTTTTCCATTCTTACATGTGTCCCTTCAAGATTCAGAATCCTAGGAAAGGGGAAGCTGACTGGCTTACTTTGGGGCCCATGGCTGCCCTTGGCTGGAGGAAGACAGGCCACCTTGACTGATGGGAAACTGGTAATATTACCCAAAGAAAAAGGAAGGGATGCTGGGAAGCAAAACAGTAAGAATACCACTGCAGATGATGGATACTATTATTTTTGTACATCTATGGTTTCTAAATTTTTTGTAACAAACTGATATTATTTTGTAATAAAAAACCTCGTAAATTTTGGTATTTTGATAGTTTAGGAAACCAAGGCTTAGAGATGTGTTAAGGTGACAAATGATAATTGGTGACTTTGGAATATTCATATCTTCATTATGTACTGTGTTAGACTGGGTTCTCTAGAGAAACAAAACCAGTAAAGCTTATATATATAGAGAAAGAGAAATTCATCTTAGGAAAATGGCTCTCACACTTACAGGAGCTGGCAAGTCCCAAGTTCTTGGATCAAACGTCAAGCTGGAGGTTCTTCCCGACTCACACAGCTGCAAGGGCTGAGGAGCTCAAGGTTGGCAGGCAGTATACTGGCTGTTGACTCCAGCGAATGCAAATCCAAGATCTCCAGGCTGAATGGTGGATTGTTTACTCACGGACAGTTGTAAGCAGCACAGAAGAATCCCGATCCACAGAAGAGTGTCTCTTTTCCCAGGATGTCCATAAATATACTGGAAGCAGGTGTTGTGCCCAGGTTATGAAGGAGTTGCTCGGCAAGAGAAATATGCTAACACATGACAATGCAAAAGCAATAGGAGAGTTTATTAGCTAACTTAAGTTAGGGCTTTTGCTCTTACCAGATCAGTGGCTTGAGCAAAAGACCCCGTGCTCCGGTATATTCACAAATTTATGGAAAATTATGGGGTGGAGCGGCACTAGGGCGAGAGGATACAGATGATTGGTTGTTGCTAAGGAATTTAGGGTAGTGATCTAAGATGTTGGGGGATGTAAAGAAACCCCCCGGCTTCAAAGTCCATTTAGGAGAATATTATCTAGGGAGGATGCAAGGTTCAGGTATGCAGAAGACTTTCAGGAGCTGAGCAAATCTCTGATATGTGCTGAATCCGGATGGTTTTTGTGATGCGTGCTGAGTTCGGAGGAAGTTCCTTGATACCTGCTGAGACTGGAGGGCAGATAAAGGCCCTAAGGAGTGTTTAGAATTCCAAAAGTCCTGTTAGTATTGCTGACACTAAAAGGTTTCTGGTTAAAG
>NW_006921927.1:2357485-2364092 GCF_000298275.1 Orycteropus afer afer | reverse complement strand
CAGGTTATGAAGGAGTTGCTCAGCGAGAGAAATATGCTAACACATGACAATGCAAAAGCAATAGGAGGGTTTATTAGCTAACTTAAGTTAGGGTCTTTGCCCTTACCAGATCAGTGGCTTGAGCAAAAGACCCCGTGCCCCGGTATATTCACAAATTTATGGAAAATTATGGGGTGGAGTAGAACCAGGGTGAGAGGATACAGATGATTGGTTGTTGCTAAGGAATTTAGGGTTGTGATCTAAGATGTTGGGGGACGTAAAGAAACCCCCCAGCTTCAAAGTCCATTTAGGAGAATATTATCTAGGGAGGATGCAAGGTTCAGGTATGTGGAAGACTTTCAGGAGCCGAGCAAATCTCTGATACGTGCTGAATCCAGATGGTTTTTGTGATGCGTGCTGAGTTCGGAGGAAGTTCCTTGATACCTGCTGAAACTGGAGGGCAGATAAAGGCCCTAAGGAGTGTTTAGAATTCCAAAAGTCCTGTTAGTATTGCTGACACTGAAAGGTTTCTGGTTAAAGATTTTCCTGGAGGCTACTAGAACTCTGGCTTCAGATTGACTCACACAGGCCACATCCCTTTCAACAGATTGGCTGCTCAAAACATATACATCTTATCCCATCATTGGAACAACCAACATCACAATTGCTTAAACCACACAGAATTGTGGTCCAGCCAAGTTGACACCCAACACCAACTATCACAGTCTACCCCTTGTCAATTGGCAGTTGTATACATCTTCTTAACCATATATAATCTCTAAATAAGGACATTTATAAAGTCATATTTACACCTAACATGATAGACTAACATGTGTACAACTGAAATGCTTTAATCTTATTTACATTTCACAGTTCATAACAGAAGGAAAGAAAAATATTTGATGCACATATACAATGAAGAAATATAACAATCACAGTCCTCGTTTCTGCAACTGGTCACTTGATCATAGCTGATATTCAGAGCTACCTTCTTCCACCACCCATTCTGTATTTCCCTTGCCCTCAGCAAACACCTCAGCTGGTTGTGGTCCTTTGCCTGGTGGGGTGACCCAAATCTTTATTCCTAAAGGGTCAGGGCCATTAGCAGTCATATCAGAACTGAGTTGCTATAATTTTCCATTGATTTTAATCACAGGGCATGGTAGTACTAAGAGACATCCTAAAGAATCTCTTGTATTCCAGACATATTCTTCTTTATCTCCATTGTGTAATGTCAGTCTAATTTTCCCTTGGTAATCAGGATCTACCACACCAGATAGTACAGTAATGCTCTTCTTTGTCAGTTGATCCAGAGGCATGAGGAAGCCAAAATGGCTGGGTGGCATTCTTAATTTCCAGTTCAATGCAATCAATATTGTGTCTCCAGGTGAGAGTGTTCCTCCCTTTGGGACTAAGATCTCCAGACCCACAGAGCATAGGGTAGCAGGGATAGGAAGCAAAAATATTTTTAGTGGATCACTAGGGGTAATAGTGAGTTGTACCACTCCCATTTCCACCCTTTGGTTCCTGGACCCATGAATCCTGGCTATTAGAGAAACAGAACCATATACTGGATGCTGGTTTTGAGCATATACAGCCTCCTGGAGAACATTGCCCCAACCCGTCAAGGTATTACCACCTAGCTGGCACCATCATTGTGTTTTCAGTAGGCCATTCCATTGTTCCATCAAGCCAGCTGCTTTAGGATGACGGAGAACATGGTAAGACCAGTGAATTCCATGAGCATAGACCCTGCCGCACTTCATCTGCTGTGAAGTGAGTCCCTTGATCTGAAGCAATGCTATGTGGGATACCATGATGGTGGATAAGCATTCTTTAAGTCCACAGATGGTAGTTTTGGCAGAAGCATTGTGTGCAGGGAAGGCAAATCCATATCCAGAATAAGTATCTATTCCAGTAAGAACAAAATGCTGTCTTTTCCATGATGGAAGTGGTCCAATGTAACCAACCTGCCACAAGGTTGCAGACTGATTATCCCGAGGAATGGTTCCATATTGTGGACTTAGTGTTGGTCTCTGCTGCTGGCAAATTGGGCACTCAGCAGTGGCAGTAGCCAAATCAGCCTTGGTAAGCAGGAATCCATGTTGCTGAGCCCATGCATAACCTCCATCCCTGTCACCATGGCCACTTTGTTCATGAGCCTGTTGAACAGTGACAAGAGTAACTGGAGAAAAAGGATGGCTGGGTTCCACTGAACATGTCATCCTATCCACCTGATTGTGAAAGTCCTCCTCTGCTGAGGTCACCTTTTGGTGGGCATTCACATGAGACACAAATATCTTTACTCCTTTGGCCCATTCAGAGATCTTTATCCACATACCTCTTCCTCATACATCCATGTCACCAATTTTCCAATCATGCTCCTTCTAACTCCCAGACCATCCAGCCAAGCCATTAGCCACAGCCCATGAATCTGTATATAATTGCATATCTGACCATTTCTTATTCCATGCAAAGTGAACATCCATATGCATGACTTGAAGTTCTGCCCATTGAGAGGATTTCCCTTCACGACTGTCCTTCAAGGAAGTCCGATAAACGGGCTGCAGTGCTGCTCCTGTTCACTTTCGAGTGGTGCCTGCATATTGTGCAGAACTATCTGTAAACTAGGCACAAGTTTTCTCTTCCTCAGTCAACTGATCATCAGGAACTCCCCATGAGGCCATAGGTGCAGACTGGGAGAGGGAAGGTAATGTGACTGGAGTGGAGACCATAGGCATTTGGGCCACTTCCCCGTGCAACTTACTTGTGCCTTCAAGTCCCGCTCGAGCCTGATCTCTGATAACCACTCCCATGTAATGATGGAGTGCTGCTGTGCACGTCCAACTTTATGACTCTGTGGGTTGGACAACATTCAGTTCATCATGGGCAGCTAAGGCCTCATGGTGACTTGGTGGCCCATGGCTATGCATTCACTCTTGACCAAAGCCCAATAACAAGCTAAAAGTTGTTTCTCAAAAGGAGAGTAGTTATCTGCAGAGGATGGCAGGGCTTTGCTCCAAAATCCTAAGGGTCTGTGTTGTGATTCACCAGTAGGGACCTGTCAGAGACTCCAAACAGCATCTCTATCTACTATAGACACTTTAAGCACCAGATCATATGGCCCAACTGGCAAAGCAGCCTGCACGGCAGGCTAAATCTGTTGCAGAGCCTTCTGTTGTTCTGGGCCCCACTCTAAACTAGCACCTTTCTGAGTCACTTGATAAATAGGCTGCAGCAACTTACCCAAATGAGGGATATGTTGCCTCCAAAATCCAAAGAGCCCCACCAGAAGTTGTGCCTCCTTTTTAGTTGTGGGGGAAGCCAGATACAATAACTTATCCTTAACTTTAGTAGGGATATCTTGACATGCCCCACACAATTGGACCCTTAGAAATTTCACTGAGGTGGAAGGTGCCTTAATTTTTGTTGGATTAATTTCCCAACTTCTAGCATGCATATGTCTCACCAATAAGTCTAGAGTCATCAATACTTCTTCTTTACTAGGTCCAATCAGCATAATGTCATCAATATAATGGACCAATGTGATGTCTTGTGGAAGGGAATGTGATCATGATCCCTACGGACTAAATTATGACATAGTGCTGGGGAGTTGATATACCACTGAGGAAGCACTGTGAAAGTATACTGTTGGCTTTGCTTCTGATGGTCCTTTGAAATTGGTATCAAGAAAAAGACATTGGCCAGATCAATCGCTGCATACCAAGTACCAGGAGATGTACTAATTTGCTCAAGCAATGAAACCACATCAGGATCAGCAGCTGCCATTGGAGTCACCACTTGATTAAGTTTATGATAATCTACTGTCATTCTCCAAGATCCATCTGTTTTTTGCACAGGCCAAATAGGTGAATTAAATGGGGATGTGGTGGGTATCACCACCCCTACATTCTTGATCGTGGCAGTAATCTCTGCAACCCCTCCAGGGATGCGGTATTACTTTTGATTTACTATTTTTTGTAGGTAGAGACAGTTCTAATGGCTTCCATTTGACTTTTCCTACCATAATAGCCCTTACTCCACGTGTCAGGGACCCAATGTGGGAATTCTGCCAGTTACTCAATATATCTATTCCAATTATGCATTCTGGAACTGAGGAAATCACTACAAGATGGGTTTGGGGACGCACTGGACCTACTGTGAGATGCACCTTAACTAAGTCTCCATCAGTAACTTGACCTCCATATACCCCACTCTGACTGGAGGGCCACAATGATGCTTTGGGTCTCCTGGAATTAGTATCAGTTCAGAGCCAGTGTCCAGTAATCCCCAAAAAGTCTGATTATTTCCTTTTCCCCAATGAACAGTCACTCTAGTAAAAGGCCTCAGATCCCTTTGGGGAAGGCTAGGAGAAAGATTGACATTATAGATTTTTGGCAATGTAGTGGGGTCTGTCCTCAAAGGGACCCAGCCTCCTCTTCATTCAAGGGGTTTTGGGTCTATAAACTGACTCAAGTCTGGGAATTGATTGAGAGGCCATGACTCTGTCTTCTGGGGATTCAATCTAGGCTGCTGTTCATGTGACCTAGAATTCTTCTGCCTATACAGATCAAGTAAATATTTAGCAGGTTTGCCATGTATTTCACTACTAGGAACACCATGTGCAAGTAGCCAATGCCATAAACCCACACATGTCAGACTATTCTGCTTTCTGTTCCAACTCTACTGTTCATTATGGTAACCATGCCCACCTTGCCTTTGTTGATTAACTGCTGCCACTTGGCCTCTGCTACCATGGGGTCCAATCAGCCCCATTGTAGTTAAGTGTCTTAGTTCAATTAGGGCAGTTCCCACTGTCAAATCTGGCTTATATAAAATAACAATCATAGCAGTCTTCAGGGATGCTGGAGCTCCTTCACAAATTTATTCCTCACTGTACTGGTGAAAGGCATGTCTTCTGGACTCTCCATTTCTGGCTCTAGGGGTCTAATCTGATAAATCCATTCTAACAGGCCAATTTCCCTAAGGCTCTGGATACCTTATTCTACCTTATACCAAGGCAGGTCTGGTACTTCAGCTTGACTTAAGGTAGGCCACTGCATAATTCATGCTTCAGTAATCCAATCAAATAAACTATTAGATACTTTCCTAACCTCTTGAGCTGAAACATCAAATGAAGAATCTGTACTTGTTGTTGTTGTTTTGTGCCGTCAAGTAGGACCCAACTTATAGCGACCCCTCCTTGGGTTTCCGAGGCAGTATCACTACAGAAGTAGATTGCCCCATCTTCCTTCCAAGGAGTGGCTGGTGGGTTTGAACTGCCAGCCTTCTGGTTAGCAGTCAAGTCTCTTAGGCATTGCACTAACAGAGCTCCCAATCTGTACTTGTTGTTGTTGTTGTTGGGGCAGTTCCTGAGAACATGCAGCAATGTGTTCCATGGCCTTTGCCTCAGGCAATGACCCAGCAGGAACAGTTGGATTCATCCCTTCAAACTGAGGTGGAGGGGATAGTGGTTTTACAGTAATCCCTTCAGATGGGAGGGATTCAACAGAATTTACAGGCTCCTTATCTTGATCTTCCTGACTATCTGCCCATATGTCCCCATTCTAGGTTTCAGGATCCCATTTTTTCCCAATTAATGCCCTCACTTTAACTTCAGATACCATTCTAGGTTGTTAATTTAATTGGTGTTTTAATTCAGCCACCCTTACAATAAGACTCTGTGTTTGGTTTTTGGCAATATCAGCTCTGTTAGTAGAAGAAATAAGGCTTTCTTTCAGAGCACACCTGGAAACATTGAGGTCTTTATGTGGTGCTTAAGCTGTGACTCAGCAGCCCTGAGCTCATCTCACTCTTTCACCACTTTGTCTAGTGTAATTAGGACCAACCAACCAGCTTTCTTATACTCCTCATGCTGACAAAATTGCAGAAAAGCATCAAACATGCGATCACCCAGAGCCTCACTTCTCACAAGTACTTGATCTATTGGTGGTGGTAATTTGCATATTAATATTGCCACCTCACACCATGGATTAGCAGGGCCCTCTTTACTAATGAAGGCAGAGTCATCAGTGCCTTTACAATTAATCAAATTGAAGAACCAATTTAGGAAGCCCATCCTTATGATTTTGTCTCTCTAGAACCACTCCCAAATGAGTTAGATGGGGTTCTCTAGAGAGATAAAACCAGTAAAGCTTATATATATAGAGAAAAGGAAATTTATTTTAGGAAAATGGCTCACAGACTTATAGAAGCTGGCAAGTCCCAAGTTCTTGGATCAAAAGTCAAACTGGTGGCTTTTCCCGACTCATGCAGCTGCAGGGGCTGAGATGTTCAAGGTTGGCAGGCAGTATACTGGCTGCTGACTCCAACGAATGATGAATCCAAGATCTCCAGACTGAATGGTGGATTGTTCACTCATGGACAGTTATAGGCATAATCCCGATCCACAGAAGAGTGTCTCTTTTCCGAGGATGTCCATAAATATACTGGAAGCAGGCCACGTCCCTAGGGAAACTTCCTTTCAACAGATTGGCTGTTCAAAACATATAGATATGATCCCATCATTGGAACAACTCACATCACAATTGCTTAAACCACACAGAATTGTGGTCCAGCCAAGTTGACACACAGCTCCAACTATCACATGTACAATACATTTTTTTTT
>NW_006921927.1:2312149-2355161 GCF_000298275.1 Orycteropus afer afer | reverse complement strand
GTCCCTTCTTACAACATGACCAAAATAGGTGAGACGAAGTCTGGCCATTCTTGCTTCCAAGGAGCATTCTGGCTGCACTTCCTCTAGGACAGATCTGTTAGTTCTCAAAACATATACATATGATCCCATCATTGGAACAACTCTCATCACAATTGCTTAAACCACACAGAATTGTGGTCCAGCCAAGTTGACACACAGCTCCAACTATCACATGTGCAATACATTTTTTTTTTTCCTCAGAGCACTTTGGTATTGAAGTTTTCATTTTGTTTTTAGTACATCTCTGTGAGTGAACCCCTGTACAGATGTGGCAATAAAGGTTAATACCATCTATATCCCAATGAATGGTCAGTGGTAGAAGTCTCACCTTCCATGTGGGAGACACGAGTTCAATGCACCTCATACACTGCCACCACCCATCTGTTACTGGAGGTTTGATTGTTGCTGTGATGATGAATAGGTTTCAGACTAAGATGGACTATGAAGAAGGGCTGGAAATCTATTTCTGAAAATCAGTCAATGAAACTCCATGGATCACCTGGCAGTGTTGTTTTGCTTTGTTGTGTGTGGGGTCACTTTGAGTTGGTGGCTGACTTGATGGCATCTGAAAATAACAACAACAACATATGCCAATAAAGTCACATAAGGTTTGATCTAAGTCACAGAAATATGGCTGAGGGAGGTAGAGTTCTTGATCCATCTTGAAATTGGTAATCTTTCCGATAGCTATGCCAGCTGCAAAGGCCAGTGTGAGCTCAGGGCCCAGCATGTGCTCTGTTGGCAGCTGGGTGAACAGTGAGATGCTCTGATGGGTCTCATGGCTGCAGAAATGATTGCAGGCTGCCATACTGCTGGATTATTAGGTAGTTTCTGAGAAAGCTCCAAATGATGCTTCTGTACATTGGTACATCCATTCAGTTCAAAATGGAGGGAGGAAAAATAAAATAAAAAGGGGGATAAACATTAAATAATTCAGAGCACACAACTAATTAGTTATGACCAAGAAAACAGTTTAAAAACCTTCTATTAAAATATCTGGAGATATGTTTAGTTAAAATTTGCAATTATCTTTACATTTTGACTCTGCTAGTGTTGGACATGGACCACAAATCTATCACTGGAACTATTTACATATTTTCACAAAACTACATAAAAAATAGACCCGCATCCATGTTTGGAGTTTCACATCAATACCCCTCTGTAGATTTACAGAAATTGTGTGTGATTTCTTAGAACTCTTCTAGAGGCTATATCACCATGCAGCTTCCAAGAATGTTTACTGCTTAAAAATAAACAGTAGAGACAGGAAACCAATGTGGGATAAACATGACCCTTATGTTCTACTCCTGCATTTCAGAAGGTCAGTGTCTTAATGTGACTTCATGTTCCACACTATCAGGAAGTTAATTTGGCTATTTCTCCCTCTGTGGAGGCTGAGTGGACATAAGATGAATAGAACATTGGTATTAAGTACTAGGCTTTCGAGCTTGACCAGTGACAGGCCTCCATAATAAGTAAGGCACATTTTTGTCATCAACAGCATGTACGGTACAGATGCATTTATCTTCATATGAAGGAAGTATACACAACACAAGGAAATGGCCAGGTTTTGGCAGCTGTTTGGTTTTGCTTTCAGTTCTGGTCAACAAAAACTTTCCTCCATTTCTTAATAGAGAAAGAGGTGTTCACATCACAAAAAGGCATATTGACAGATAAGGTCTTCCAAGGTTATAGCTTTCCCTCACCACTGACTAGGTGTTACTCATCTCGGACAACTATTCATTATAATCATTCTTCTGTCACACAGGACACTGATGCTTATGAGTGGTCAGGAACCCACATAAGTAAGTGTGACCATAGGCCTGTAGTTTCCTTGATCTGAAAATGAGAGCATCCTTAATTTTGGTTACTAATTTCTTTTTTCCAACCATAATTTCTTCCCTACCCTTTCTTCCTTCTTGTTAAGGTATGTTGTGCTCTCTGGTCACTGTGGACAAAGGGATACTAAGACCATTCTTGTTCATGAGAATGTTCTCAGTTTTTGGTTGGGAGAAGAACAGTTACTCTTTCAAGGTCTCACTAGGAAACCTCTTCAGTATTTACAACAGAGGATTTAGTGACATGGAAGATAACTATAGCAGAGAATTGGTGACACAGATAATGGAAAACCTGAGAAGTCAACCAAGGAGAGGTTCATGAAACCATCAGAGATTAACAACAGCAGGAAACCCTTGCCATACCTTGGCAGATGGGAGAGAGGGAGGGAGGAGAAAAGGCTGTCTTGGACAGATCACCTCATAGAAGCTGGAACCTCAGTGGTGATCAGTGGAGTCAGGAATCATGGAAGAGACTTGGTTGTACTGAAGTTTTTGTCTAAGGGTGACTAGAAAGACCTTGGCTTCTACCTCTCTCCTGACTTTTAATCTCCTATCATTGTCTTTCATTGGCTGAAACCAAGAACGATTCTATTGGGGATATTGATTGGTCCTGGGCCTATTAGCCCTCCACCCAATTCTATGCCCTCTTCTCTGTTCTGAGTCTCTGGGACCGAAAGAGCCTGGGAAATGCAGCCTATAAGAGCCAGTCCCTGAGATTCAGAACAGAGAAGGGGAAGATCCACATCTGGATGGAGGGCCATTAGGTCCAGGATGATCACAGCAGGTAATTAATATCCACAGTAGAATCTGTATCGGGCTGTTTCTTTTTCCTTCCAATTCTCTATCCTGTAGCTTCCTGCTAGCCTTTTATAATCCAGTTCAGTGTCACTCCTTCTGAAAAACTTTCACTTGACATTGCTAGTGTGGTTTGAAGTGCTTATGTCCTGTGCTCCCGTAATAACTGGGCACACTTTTATTAGGGCATAGATAGATAGAGAACTGACATTTAGTTGACCTTGACTCACAACAACCTTATGTACAACAGGCAAAATGTTACTAGGTCCTGCATCATCCTCAGTCAATAAGTTGCTAGCATGTTTGGGTCCATTGTTGCAGCTATTGTACAAATCTATCTCACCAACGTTCTCTCTTGCCTTCGCTGGCCCTCTACTTCACCGAACATGTGTCCTCCTCTAGGGAGTGATCTCTCCTGATGATGTGTCCAAAGAAAATGGGTTGAACAATGTTCTTTTGTGGTCAATAATGTTTTAATTGTCTACATTTTGGAAGTATATTGCCAGGCCTTTCTTCCCAGTCTGTGTTATACTGGAAGCTCTGTTAAAGCCTTTCCATATGGTTGACTCTGTTGGTATTTGAAATACCAGTAGCATAGCTTCTAGCATCAGAGCAATATGCAAACCACCACAGTACAACAAACTGACAGAGTGGTGGTTTATTAGGGCATAGGTTACACTAAATTGTAATTGAGTGTTTACTATACTGTCTTTTTCCATCAGTCCAAAATCTTGATGGCACAGACCATTTATTATTCATCCTGCTACCTCCAGTCCCTGGCTAGTAGGAAGTCAATAAACAAATGAAGAAATTCCCAAATCTTATTAACTGAGAAGATATATAAGACATTAACAGTTATCTTCACATGCTAGTTACTTGCTTTGTAAAATACAAAAATTTCACATTCAGAAAATGGTCTGATTAGCTTTGGCCCTTCTTTGAGAACAAATAGTTTATTTTTAGAGCCAAACCTAAACTCCATAGGTTGGGAGCTGGATATCCTTTATCATTCTTTTTGGATACTAAGCATGTGTCTTTGGCCGATAGAAATTGTTGACAGATTTTTGGAGAGGCAACCAGAGATGACAGAAGTGTGAAATAAATGGTCTTGGGAGCTGAAAGTTGATCTGTTGAATACTCCCTTCTCTTATGCTGATGGTTATCTGCCAGAATAATATGCTGATTTATCTTTGGGTCTCTCCCCGCTTAATTCCATCATAATCTCAGCATTGCTATTAGTCAAGAAATAAGAAAACAATTTTTATTTAGTCATTGGAATGGGAGAGCACATTTTCTTCATGTTTGAGAAGAACGGACTTTATTCCATCGGTCCTTGTTATTTCCAACAATTACTTCCCTTCGGTTCTGAGTTTGATCTGATGCCTTTTTTTGTTTTGTTTTGTTACTAAGATGACACTCTAACTAAAGTCTCCATGAGTTGACAGAATCTGTCATAAGAATTCCTTTCAAACCTTTGTAGACTTTGTCTACTCATGAAGTAAGTAGCAGTTTATGCCATGAAATTTATTTATTTGTTAATTTATTTTTTTGGATTATATAATGCATTCATAGATGAAGAATTTTTAAGGCAAGAACATTTTCATAATGAAAATATTTTTTATTTACCCAGTTTTGTCTCCCAAGCACTTAGCTTTCCCCTTCAGAATCAACTATTGTTACTTATTTCTTATTTATCTACATGAGTAGAGTCATTCCATGATTATAAGAGCAAAGCTCACAAACACACACATACACACAAATATAAGTGGTAACAATATTGTACATGCCATTTTGCATTAGCCTCTTGCATTTTTTTCACTTAATGATATACATATATACAACAATATACAATATACAACATTGGGCTTATCCCAAGCATGTTAGGGAGGCTCATCTTTCCCTTTAAATTTCCCAAATGGATCAATATCTGATGTCTGGAAAGTACATTTCTATTGGATAAGTTTCCATGGATAAAATCTGCAGCACTAAAGAGACAACACATTACATTTCTTTAGGTATTTAAAACAGTATGAGTTAATTAATAATCCACTTTCTAATCTGCTAAAGGCATGAGAATATGAGAGATTTAGGATTTGGGGAGAGAAAAGATTCATTGACTAGGATGAGAGATACTGGGAAGAAACATTACCCACTTCAATTTATCAAATGTCCTTTGCAAATGCAAACAATTTAGAGGAGGTTAAGTCTTGAAAGGCAGAGGGTCAAGAAGAGCAAAACTTGAATCAATATTGCAACACCAATGTGATTTTCAAAGACAAACATAATCTAATCCTGGAAGATAAGGATTGTTTTATAAATGCTATTAAGATTAGCTGGAAATATATATTGTTAGAGATGACTTAAAAGAATTTATTCAAAGAAACAGAAGTACTCAACAAGTCAGCTAAAAGTATGTTTGTTGATTTCTGCCTTGTGATGAAATAGTGAAAAAATTTAGATGACATCAGTGGGAAATTGGTCATGATGACATGTCCATATAATGAATGATTTTGTCAGACAACTTCTAATGATATGGAAAGAGTTTGCAATATAGTATTAAGTGAAAAAAAGTTAGCATGGAAGGATTATTCAATTTTGTTAAAAATATCTCCAAAAAAAACCAAAACCAAATTCACTGCCGTTGAGTGGGAGCCAACTCATAGCGACCCCTCCTTGGGTTTCTGAGGTGGTGTCACTACGGAAGTAGATTGCCCAATCTTCCTATGTATTTATGAGGATATATGCTTGGAGCTCTGGTAGCATAGTGCCTAAGGCATTTGACTGCTAACCAGAAGGCTGGCGGTTCAAACCCACCAGCCACTCCTCGGAAGGAAGGTGGGGCAATCCTACTTCCGTAGTGATACTGCCTCGGAAACCCAAGGAGGGGTCGCTATGAGTCGGGGCCGACTTGACGGCAAATAACAACAACAACAACATGCTTAGACAAAGCATAGATTTATATAAAACAAATCTGGTGGTAGGATTATAGATGATTTAATTCCTTTTTTGCTTGCCTGTATTTTCTAAATTTTCCACAATAAATATGTATTCATCTTATAACCACAGTTTTTAAAAATTAGCTGAAATGTACATGAAACATTTTATGTTGTCAATTTCAAGAAATTCATGGAAACAATATATAATATGTATGATTATAAAAATGATAGGCATTGTCGGTGTCCAGGGGAGTAACACTGAAGTAAACCCAATCTTTCTTGAATTTCTCTTCTAAGAATTTTATTCAGCATAATTTTTCTTCTTCTTCTTCTTCTTCTTTTTTTTTCTTTCCAACTTGGAAAATGCTATTTGCTCCACAGAGAGGTAAGTGATATCTAAAACTGTACCTGGCACAATTATATGATGCTCAGAGTTTTGGAAATTGTAAATGTGATCAGTCAGCTGGATTCTATTCCCATTTCAGTTGCCTGTGATTGAGCTACTTCTCTCAGAGCTCGGACAGTGGTATATGTTTTCTTTCTTTCTAGAGATGTGGGTGTTTTCAGAAGAGGTTGTCTTTTACTGCTTTAAGACATGTTTGTGGTGGGCGTTGGCAAGGTCTTAAGTTTATGTTTGACTCTGCTGATCCACATAGCAAGGAGGGCAGCTATATTTGCCTTTGTGGCCATCAGATGTCTGAAAACACAGATGATAGAGGCGAGCATCCTGAAACCACAGTCCTTCAATTTAAGTCCTCATGCAACACCTGTGAAGGAAGCAGGAAGAAAAATTATTTCCCCTGCCAAACAAACAAACTAAATACAAACTCACAAACATTTCAATAAAGCAGAGATCTTATTCAATAAAATAGAAACAAAAACAGTTGTAAAAACCAAATACATATGTGAATGAGTTTCATGAAAAGTGATGAACAGTTACATTCAGTATAATAAATGCTTTGGGAACTTTTCTAGTTACTTATTGCCACTACAATGCAACAAAACCAATGACCACAATACTTCAATACCATATAACAATAAATGCTTATTTTTCTCTTGAATCTATGAGATTGCTGGGTGATTGACTTGGGTGACTTTGTCTGGATCTGTACACATATCTATAGTCAGCTGGCAGGTTCTTCTGCTTCATAGGGTCTCTCTTCCTTCATCAGCTTATCTCACCTTGTTCTCTTAGTGGGGATAGGAGTCCAAGTCCAAGAGATAGTGGAAGTGTGCAAGATTTCTTGAGGCCTAGGCTCAGAACCAACAAAATCTGATTTCTGGCTTAATGTATCAGCTAAAGCAAGCCACAACACAAGGGCAGAAATAGACTTCCCTTCTTATCAGGAGTTGGTGAAAAGGTATTTTTCAAATGGCGAGGATTGGGAAGTGGTAAGAGAAGTGATGCCATTTTTGCAATCAATACACATAGAGATTTTACATTTTGAAAAATAAAAGATTGCCACTTGTTGATACCACTGATGAATTCTGACTCTTGTTCATTAGTAGGTTAGGCACTTGGATATAATATTCTCATAGTCTTTAAATTCATCTTTCACAAAGCTGAAGTCTACAAGAGATACTTGTGTTCATGCTATTTTTTTTTCTTTTTGTAGCTCCTTCAAAGGACAAGTGAGTAAGAAGAGGCAATGTGTTAATTTCCCAACTAGAACTTTGTGCTTTGGTTAGAAATGTGATGGTGTTTGAGGTTAAAACGATTTTAATTCTCTCTATATCTAACTTTGAGTAAAATTAGGAAAATGTGTACAATCATAAAATTAAAGCATACAGAAGGACAGGGGATTCCAATCTAATATCATCAATGAAAACACTGAGATCTGAGATAAACAATAATATCCTTTACTCTATTATTTCAAAAACGCAACATCCAAAGGCATAAAATTAAAGCTCCTAGAAATTAAAAAAAATTATTAGAAATAAAATAATTGTAAGAAATTTACAAAAAAAAATTAAAACTAAAATGATCAAGGACATAACGTATTTGAAGTTAATAGTCAAAGGGTTCAATTTAATAGATGCAGAGATATATGGAAAAATTTGTGTCCTACCGTACAAACAGAAAACACAAACAAGCAAAAGCACATTCTCTTTAATCAAAAAAAATTTAATAATTTTTTTTCTCTAAATCCAGTATTTGACTTTGTTAGTTATCTCCAAGAGTTCTTTATTTATCTTTATTATTTCTTTCCTTTTATTTTCTTTGTGTTTACTCTCTTTTTCTTTTTCTAGCTTCCTGAATAGAATTCTTAGCTATTAATTCCTAATCTTTCTTGTTTTCTAAAAATAAGCCTTTAAGAATATAAATTTTCTTCTTTTTGAAAGTATCGTTTATCTTGCTGTGCTATATCTAGGATAATTTCCTCAGATCTATTGTCTAATTCACTGTTTGTTTTTTTTCCTCAGCTGTCTCTAGTCTATCATACAACCATTTCATTTGCTGATAAATGAATAATTTCTTTTGTAAGGATCAGCACAAAGCTAGTTCCTATGAGGCAGAGGTTAAAAATGTCCCAAATGTCCAACTTTTCAAAACTGCTGAAACACTCCATTATTCTAACGTCAACAGCTACCCCCACCCCTCAGTACTCTCCCTCCAGTCCTTGGCTTTGGTAGTTTTCTGCATTGTCTCATAAAATTCGTGAAACATACTAACAGTTAAGTGGTTTATTAGGTAAGTAACAGACTCCAGCTCAAGATAGGAATGTCTCAGAAGTAACAGGAATAACTTA
The DNA here is from genome assembly GCF_000298275.1 of Orycteropus afer afer. Lineage (NCBI taxonomy): Eukaryota > Metazoa > Chordata > Mammalia > Tubulidentata > Orycteropodidae > Orycteropus > Orycteropus afer. The sequence continues at coordinate 2,346,803 of NW_006921927.1, read as the reverse complement.
TGATATAATTCTTGATCAGGACAGCTTCTTTTGGCTCTCTGCTGCGGAGCTCTGCTTGGGGCTAGTGTTACAAAGCTCTTTAGCTCCACCAGTAAATGCCCAGAGGCACCCCATTCCACTAGTAACCCTTGCTCAAAGGTACTTAGCTTTCTCGTTTGTTCGTTGGTGAGCCTAGCTCCATCAAGTACCTGGAGGCACTCTACTCTGCCAGGAAGTCTCTTGCCCCAAAGACACTCAGCTCTCTTGCTCCATGGGTCAACAGACCCACTGTAGCCACTTTGATCCATGGGCCTGGAAGCTTGTCTCAATTCACACAGAGTAAACTGACTAATCTCTGCAAGGTACGTAAAATAGACCAATATAGGGCAGACTGTGGTCCAACCAACCATTTTCGGCAACATTGTGAACTGAAGGAACCATTTTCGGCAACATTGTGAACTGAAGGACAGAAAGACCTGACATAAAGTGAAATCCATTGCACTGCAATGGCACACCAGGTGATCTCAAGTTGTTGTTGTTATGTGCCGTCAAGTCGGCCCCTACTCATAGCGACCCCTCCTTGGGTTTCCGAGGCAGTATCACTACAGAAGTAGGATTGCCCAACCCTCCTTCCGAGGAGTGGCTGATGGGTTTGAACCGCCAGCCATCTGGTTAGCAGGCAAGTGTCTTAGCCACTATGCTACCAGAGTGATCTCAAGTAGTGTGTATAATTCTTCTTCCTGAATCGCAAGTTGGGAACTGTGACCCTGGTTTGGCTTTGCTAGTCTTTTGATGAGAACTGCTACCATGATGTATGAACAAATCCAGAATTGAAGTTAGCCCAAGTCAGATGGTTACTGGATAGCACTCTTGGATTTAAAGACTGCCTTCCTTTGGTGTTTTATCTGTAGTGGTGGAGCTTTCTTTGTGATTAGCTCCAAAACTGTCTCATAACTTAGGGAAACCTTGTGGCAGTTATTACTAACATTTTTATGTTTTGTTCTAAATTAAAAAAAAATATTCTGGAAGTTGTGCATTCTATTTCTTGTCTTCCAGTGGTACCTACTGAGGTAGGCTGAGTAGATATACCTCGAAGACTATGTAATTATGTTTATAAAGCTTAAATAGAATGAACTCAATCTTACAAAGCCACAGATACTCATAAGTCTTTGTTTAACAGAGTTCCTCTTTTCAGCTATTAACAACCCACCAGGCCTTATATAAGAATAGACAATAAAGCAATAATATTTTATTGTGTTTTTGGTGCAAGTTTGTACAACAAATTAGGCTCTCATTTAACAATGTCTACACAAATTGTTCAGTGACATTGGTTACATTTTTTACAATGTGTCAACATTCTCATTATTTTCATTCTGATTGTTCCATTTCCATTAATTTAGTTTCCTGTCCTATTACCTTCTCATCTGCTTTAGAGTAATTGTTGACTATTTGGTCCCATATAGATATTTTTTTTTTTTAAAGGATCACAATATTCATGGGTGATATTCTTAATTTTATGTGTTTCTCTGTTATTTATCTAAAAGATGACCTCAGGGGATAGTTTCAGATCAAGTTTAAAGAGTATCTCAGGGCAGTAGTCTTGGGGAGACCACTAGTCTCATCCAATCTAGTAAGTCTGGACTTTTTAAGAATTTAAGTTCTTTTCTACTTTTTTCTCCCATTTTATCAGGATCCATGTATGGTGGCCCTGATCAGAATGGTGGTGGTATACCGCCAGGTCATCTGATTCTGGTCTCAGAATAGATGAGGCCATGGTTCATGTAGACTATTATTTCTGTAGACTAGATTCTTCTCTGAGTCTTTGCTCTGGATGAGTAGAGATCAATAGTTGTATCATAGATGGGTGCTCACAAGCTTTTAAGACTTTAGACACTATTCACTAAAGTGGTGTTGTTGTTGTTATGTGCTGTTGAGTCGGACCCGACTCATAGTGACCCCTCCTTGGGTTTCCGAGGTGGTATCACTATGGACGTAGATTGCACAACCTTCTTTCCAAGAAGTGGCTGGTGGGTTTGAACTGCCAGCCTTCTGGTTAGTAGTCAAGCGCCTTAGGCACTACACTACCAGAGCTCCAACTCACTAATGTAGGATACAGGATATAAATTTTATGAATTATATTATGCTAATTGACCCAGGTGTCCTGCATGACTATGGTGCTAAGCCTTCAAACCTAGAAAACCTATCTTGCGAGGTGTTTGCTTATATTTATTTATAACTGAAGTTCTTTACTATATATATGAATATATATGCACTCACACACATACATATGTAAATATATATATAAACCTATTGCCGTCAAGTTGAGTAGAACTTCCTCATAGGGTTTCTAAGGCTATAATCTTTATGGAAGCACACTGCCACATCTTTCTCCCATGGAGGAGCTAGTGGGTTCAAACCACCAACCTTTTGAATACCAGCCAAGTGCTTAACCACTGTGCTACCAGGGATCTTCATATATGTACATCTGTGTATCCACACATATACACACACATGTACATCCTTGTCTTAGACCTCTAGTGCCGCTATAACAAATACCACAAGTGGATGGTTTAACAAACAGGAATTTATTCTTTTATAGTTTAGGAGGCTAGAAGTCCAAATTCAGAGTACTGGCTCTAGGGGCTGAGTGAAGGCCTTCCAACCTTGGGCTTCAGCTCTGCCTCTTATTCCAGGCCCACTGGAGCTAAAGGTGTCTCCTAACTAAGACAGCTGCTGGCTGATGAGTCTGATGAATCCAAGGATGGCAGGTAAAATGGCACAGTCCCAAGATTTGTAGGTAACACCACACGCCACTAGTTCAAGTCCAGGAAAAGTCCCAATATAGGCAGGAAACATGGTGGGCCACTGGTGGCACAGCCAAATGGAGGATCCAGATTTGCCAAAAAGCTGGAGATCTTTCTCAAAGCTTCTCCTTATATCTTGGAAGCAAGCCACACCCCCAAAGCAACTACTTAGCTGCTCGAAGCAGATTCCACCATGGAGCTGATTACATTACATCCAATCTCTTCATGGGGAATAACTGCATCCAGCTGCCAAGATACCACAATACCTATACATGTATAGGTATTTGAATTTTTTGTTGATACATGCATACATTTGTAACCCCACACATATTTTTTGGTTGTAGTTGCTGTGATTGCAAAATTATATATGTCATGTACCCAAAATGTCCATTTTTCTTGTGTACTTCCCAGTGATATAATTTACCTTGGTCGGGCTGTGTGCACTTCACCTACATTCTATGTTACTTTTTCCATCAACAAGAAAAACAAATGTTTACTATCTATATAGTGATTCCCTCTTCTCCTCCCCTACCCATCCCTGGTAACCACCAATGATTTGGTGTATGGTTTATATATTTATGTATGTATGTATGGTGTATGGTGTATGTATACCTATTGTCTTTTTTATAAAAGTGAGATCATATAATATTTGACCTTTTGTGATTGATTTATTTCACTCAGCATAATATACTTCAGAGCAATCCATCTTACACAATGTTTACAGAACTCATTGTCAATCTTTATGATTGGGTAGTATTCCACTATTGTACACGTCTATCACATTTTGTTTGTCCATTCATCCATTGATGGGCACTTAGGTTGTTTCCATCTGTTTGCTATTGTGAATAGCATTGCAATGAACATAGGTATGCATATGTCTCTTCATGTCTCTCCTATTATTTTTCTAGGGTATATATCTAGCAGTGAGAGTGATGGATCATAAGGTAGTTCTATTTCTAGTTTTTTGAGGAAGTGCCATACTGTTTTCCATAGTAGTTGCATGGTGGAATTTACAAACACACCAACAGTGGATAAAGAGTCCAATTTCATCACATTTTCATTAGCATTTGCTGTTTCCTTTTTTTTTTTTTTAAATTTAATGCCATGTTAACAGGGGTGAGATGGTACCTCATTAGAGTTTTGATTTGCATCTCTCTGATTGCTAATGAGAATCTTTTCATGTGTTTGTTCACTGCCTGCAGGATATACTTGGAAGAGCTAACAGGACATGGAGTGTAAAGGAAAGAGAGTAATCAAGGATAACTACTTGACTTTTTCCCTGAATACCTAGTAGTGCCATTTGTGAAATGGAAAAAGACTTGAAGAGAGGGAAAGATCTACAGTTTGGTTTGTGGCATGATAAAATTGAGATGTCTATTAGACATCCAAGTAGCAATGTACAGTGGACAGTTCAATATGTTAGCCTAGAACTCAGAAGGGAGGCTGGGCTGGAAAATTTCCTTTAGAAGATACCAGCATATAGCTTTTAACCCTTTAATGGCTCAATTATTTTCTGCTTTGAATTTTTGTTGATACATGTTTTGTGGTAGCATAGTGTCTAAAGCACTTGACTGCTAACCAGAAGGCTGGTGGTTCAAATCCACCAGCCACTCCTCAGAAGGAAGTTTGGGCAATCTACTTCCATAGTGATACTACCTTGGAAACCCAAAAAGGGGTCGCTATGAGTCAGGTCTGACTCGACGGCACATAATAACAACAACAACAACAACATGTTTTCAGTAGTGGAAGGCATGCTGAGATCAAGGAAAGGAAAAAAAAACTTTCTTAGGTGATATGGATTTTTATATAATTATGTGGACACACATATCCCAAGTGTAGTCTAGTGGTAGGATTGGTGAAGGTGAGGCCTGTCTTCTCAGGTTCATGCAGTTATGCATGTCCCTACCAGGCAGTAGCATGGTTACAACTGGGAAAGCAGCTGTTCAAGAACTCTGAGAGGCTTAAAATGTTTGTGGGTGATATATATCCCATAAGGCATGAAAGAGTGAAATCCATAGACTGGGAGGAACCTATTCTTTTATACTTTTTACTCAGTGATAAATAAGACAGCCAATGTTCTTGCCCTAATGGAAATTTTGGTGTAAATAACTACAAGGATACTCACAATTATCTCTGTTGTTGTTGCTTTTCTTTCCACCACTATAAACATTCCATCATTCTTAGTGGCTTCATCATCTATGTAGGTGATATTCCACTACTCTTCCTCAAAATAATATTCACATCCAAACCAAACCAAACCAAACCAAACCAAACTCACTGCTATTGAGTCAATTCCAACTCATAGTGACCCTCTTTGGGTTTCTGAGGTGGTAAATCTTTACAGAAGTAGATTGCCCAATCTTCCTTCCATGGAGTGGCTGGTCGATTTGAACCACCAACTTCTGGTTAGCAGTCAAATGCCTTAGGCGTTATGCCACCAGAGTGAATATTAAATAATGGGCTCTTAATATAGTGCTCATAGATCCCCAAGAGGTCTGTGGATAGAATTCAGGAGGTCTGTAAACTTGGATAAAAAAATCACATCTCTATTTTTATAAACCTATAACTGAAATTCAGCATTTCCTTTCTTTATGAATGTGGGCTACAATCCATAGTAATATTTTCAGTACCTATGACTTTGTCACCAATGGAATTAAGAGATCTTTATATATCACATTACAGTTGTTACAGATATCCTGAAATATTATTTTCTTGGAAATTTATCATCACTACTTTGAAATAACAGTGATTATTATTGAACCTATCTCATGAGGATCTTGTAATTCAATACATTTAAAACACATGTCACATATAATAAAATAGATTTTAAAGTATTTTGATAATGGATTCTAGTATAATTTTTAAAAATTTTACATATTTCATTTGGTACTTTTAAAAACATTATTCTGAAGAAGAATCCAGAGCTGCCAAAGGAGCCCATGGCACTAAAGATTTGAAGGATCTCTTTTATAGACAGAGAAGAGAGAAGGCAAGGGCCTCAATTCTGGACCTCTCCGACATTTAGTGGCTAAACAGTGGAGAAGGAACCAGCAAAGCACATTCAGAGATCGCTAAAGTGACATGGAACAAACTATGTTTTCTGCCATTAGGTAGAATAAAGACTCAAATAGAGACTAACTTTAGTTATAGAAATGTTTTAAATTTACATTTTTGTACAATAGAGTTACTTGTCTGAAATATTGGAGCAAGCTGTGCAAGGAGGGTTTGGAGTCTCTGAAGTGAAGACAAGAAGAATTTCAAGGAAAGAGAGATCAACCATATCATGCTGTTGAGATGAACTCTTGCACTTGACTAAATGGGATTTGTGGGCAACTGGACAAGATCCATTTCAGTAAATTTTTTGAGAGAAATTACTGATTTGAATGGGTGGAGAAGAGATTGGGAGGTGAAGAAATAAAAAAAGAACAAGTAAAGATATTCTTTTGGAGAGTTTTGCTATAAAGACTAGCAGAGAAATTTAGAATTGGAAAAGTATATAGAGTCAAGGGAGGTTTTATTTATTATTATTATTTTCTTAAGATGGAGATATTATAGGATTCTTATTAGAATGACCTAGAAATTTATGATATGGAAGAGAGAGGGGATCACTGAAGAAGAAATAAGGGATAGTATCCAATAGAGGGGTTGGCCATCAATTAGAGCAGGGACAATTCAAACACTATAACAGGAAGTAAGTCATTACTGTGAGTTAGGTTTGTGTATTTGATGATCTTCTGATTGCTTCTATTTTTCAATGAAATCGGGTATGAGATCATCAAGTAAGAGTGAGAGCTTGGAGGGGTTTTGGATGTTTGAGGAGAGGAAGTGTAGTTTTAGAGATTAGAAGAAATGTGATATGATTGCTGGGCCAAGGGTCCACTGAAAATATGTAAATATAAATTTCAAGTGACATAAGTGCATAGCTATGAGTTTTTCTCCAAATGTATTACTGGAATAAGCAAAAGTGAGTTTAGGTTTAAAGTTTTCCAGGTAACTATGAAGTAGAGATTAGGAAATGGAGGGTATCTGTAAGGGAATAATTATAATGATGCATGGACTGTAGCTTGGATGAGGAGGGAATGGGAATATGAAGGGAGTAACAGACCATGGACAAATGGTAGTTAATGAGGTTGAAGAATTATTGGAATGGATGTATTACAGGGAAGAGGATGGAAAGATAGAAGAATGTCATTATGGAGATATATATTTTGGTATTGAAGGAACAAATTCAAGCTGCACTGAAGGAATTGGCAAAAACTAAGGTTCCAGGAATTGATGGAATACCCATTGAGATGTTTCAACAAATGAATGCAATGGTGGAGGCTCTCACTCATTTATGGGAAGAAATCTGGAAGACAGCTACCTGGCCAACAAACTGGAAGAGATCCATATTTGTGTCCATTACAAAGAAAGGTAATCCAACAGAAGGTGGAAATTACTGAACAATGTCATTAATAGCAAGTGAAAGTAAAATTTTGCTGAAGATAATTCAAAAATGATTGTAGCAATATATTTACAGGGAACTGCCAGAATTTCAAGCCAGATTCAGAAGGGGGTATGGAACAAAGGATATCATAGCTGATGTCAGATGGATCTTGGCTGACAGCAAAGAATACCAGAAAGATGTTTACTTGTGTTTTATTGACTATGCAGAGGCATTTGACTGGGTGGATCATAAGAAATTATGGATAATATTATGAAGAATGGGAATTCTAGAACACTTAATTGTGCTCATGAGGAACCTGTACTTTGACTAAGAGGCAGTTGTTGAAACAGAGCAAGGGAGTACCACATGGTATAAAATCAGAAAAGGTATGCATCAGTGTTGTACCTTTTCACCACAGTTATTCAATCTGTATGCTGAGAAAATAACCAGAGAAGCTGGAGTAGATGAAGAACAATGTGGCATCAGAATTAGAGGAAGACTCATTAATCCCCTGATGTGCAGCTAACATAACTTTGTCACCGAAAAGGAAGAAGACTTGAAGCACTTATGGATAAAGATCTGAGACTACAGCATTCAGTATGGATTGCTTCTCAATATAAAGAAAACAAAAATCCTCACAACTGGACCAATAAGCAACATCATGATAAATGGAGAAAAGACAGGAGTTGTCAGGGATTTAATTTTACTTGGATCCATAATCAATGCCCATGGAAGCAGTAGTCAAGTAATCAAATGATGTATTGCCTTGGACAAGTCTGCTGCAAAAACCTCTTTAAAGTGTAAAAGAGCAAAGATATTACTTTGTAGACTAAGATGTGCCTGACCAAAGCCATGGTATTTTCTTTTAAAAATTTTTATTATGATTTGGGTGAAACTTTACAGAGCAAATTCATTGTCCGTACAGCAGTTCATACACATATTGTCTTATGACACTGCAATTCCCCACAATGTAATAGCTCTCTTCCCACTTCCTCCCTGTAGTTACCTCTTCCCTTGTGCCAAGCCATGATATTTTCAATAGCCTCATATGCAAGTCTGAGTTGGACAATGAATAAAGAAGACGTCAGAAGAATGGATACCTTTGAATAATAGTGTTGGTGAAGAATATTGAATTTGTCATGGACTGCTAGAAGAATGACCAAATCTGTTTTGGAGGAAATATAGCCGGAATGTGTCTTAGAAGCGAGAATGGCCAGACTTCGTTTCTTAAATTTTGGTCATATTATCAGAAGACAGTATCCTCTGGAGAAGGATATCATGCTTGCTAAAGTAGAGGGTCTGCAAGAAAGAGGAAGTTGCTCAATAAGATGGATTGTCACAGTGGCTGCAATGATGGGCTCAAGCATAGAAAAGATTGTGAGAACGGCAAATGACGGGGCAGTGTTTGTTCTGTTGTACATAGGATTACTGTGGGTCAGAACCAACTCAACAGCACCTAACCACAACAGCATTTTTTGAAGGCAACACAAATACTGATAATGAGAACTTCCTGGGATGTGATGAAAGGTATGGATAGCCGAGGTAGAGAAAAATTTTACTGGAAACGAGGAAGTCAATCCAAAGAGAGGTAGGTTGGTGGAAGATGACCTACATCGATGCTGAAGCCACTAAGAATGATGAAGTAGTGGAGAGAAAGACATCAACAACAGAGATAATTGTGAGGATCCTTGTACTTATTTACACCATAATCTCCATTAGGGCAAGAGCCTTGGCTGTCTTATTTATCACTGAGTGAAAAGTATGAAAGGATTTTATGATGCTCAGAGGATCATCTCTGTTATATTATTGTACACATCTAGCCAAAACTTACTGTGTCCAGAGCAGAAATAATTTTACCCTACATTAATCCAAATGAATTTAGTCCCTGAGAAACTAGTCAATGCATTAGCAAAAAAGAGTGGATGGAATATATAAGAATAAGCTGTATTTCATGCATAGCATGATTATTCAATAGGTAGCATACTTGATGAAGAATTGCAAAAAAGAAATAGACAAATGGGAAAGAAGCCATTTGAGGAAACCATTAAACAAGTTAGGTTTTTTTTTTTTTAAATTGTATGAGCAATTTTGATTAAGATCAAAAGTATTTTATGTCTTATATACCAAGATATTCATATTTGTACACAGGATATTTGTTTTTGTCTGGACCCACAGATAGGCAACGAAACTCTTATTTTGAAAAGTAACACAAGTGAAAACGATAGTTTACAATGTAATGAAATGTAATGCAGTACTGGAGGTTGCCAGTAGATGGAACCATAGATTTTAGAAATTCAGAATGAGATTTTGTTTGGAAACAATGGTAACAAAACAGCTTTAAGAAAGCATAGCCTTTCTTTCATTAACACCTCCCGGGCACATATGCAGCATATTAAAGGATAGCAAACAAAGTTAACTTGTAACTATGAGAACTCAATTTTTGAGGTTACTTCTATAAAGGTAAGTTTTGAAAAATATTTAAAGAAATTTCATTATGTAGAATGTAAGATCTAGAAAATAGTCCTTCACAGACTCATCAAATAATCATGAATGATGTAGGCAGTGATGTAGAAATGCAGCATTTAGCTATTTAAATGCAGCATCATTAGCATGGACCACACTGCTCGTTTTAAAAATATTATTTAAATTCTTTTTTACTTGGTTGGAGAGTAAGGCTATGACTTATGGATCTGGTCTAATTCTCATGCTTAGTTTTGTGTAATGTCTTATCCTTACTAACACAGAGTGGAAGAGAAGTGAGGTGTAGATGAGGTCTGGTGGTCATGCAGTTTGGTACAGAGATTGCATCTCAAGTATCCGATATTTGGAAAAAGGATCTATGGGGAGGGACCAGTTGCCACCATGTCAAATCCACTGAGAACTAGTCAAGATCTAAGGGGAGCCTACTAAAAGAGATATTGCTAATCAAGGGTCTGTAACAACTGTTACACTGTCAGCTGAGTCACATGTTTTCCAAATGGTTTCTGGGGGCATTCCTACCTTGCTTAAAGGCAGCACTTTCTACCACCTCTGTTATTCTTCCTTTTTTTTTTTTTTTTTTCTTTTCTATTATTTGAGTACTATTTCCCTTCAAAGGCAGTTGAATATACACCATGGGCTGTCAGCAAAAGGAACACATCTGTCTTGGAAGAAGTAGAGCCAGAATGCTCCTTAGAAGCAAGGATGGTGAGACTTCATCTCACATAGTTTGGACATGTTATCAGGAGGGACTGGTCCCTGGAGAAGGACGTCATGCTTGGTGAGGTGGAGGGCCAGTGAAAAAGAAGATCCTCAATGATATGGATTGATACAGTGGCTGCAACAAGGGGCTCAAACTTATAATTGATTGTGAGGATGGTGCAAGACCGAGCAGTGTTTTGTTTTGTTGTACATAGGATTGCTGTGGGTTGGCACTGACTCAATGGCACATATCAACAACAATAAAATATATCATATGAGTTAGCCTGGGGTAACTTGATGGAGGTCAGGTAGAGCTAATTGAGAAGTGGCCCTCAGTAAGACAGTAAAAACCTAACCTTGAAGAGAAATTTACACATCAGCCCATATTGACTCCCACACATTAGGCCTTCCTGGCTCTTAACTAACAGAAAAATCTGGAAGCCACTAGAAATATTGTTTTCTTATCAAAGCTGAAGAATTCTGTCTTATACTTAACATTATTTGAATAATCCCCTTTGGGATTTCCTTTTTTGTTTGGCAAGATTTGCTGACATGTTATTTCTCTTTGATTCTTTTCCTTTTCTCTTTTTGTGGGGATCTCCCTCTTTTGCCTTTGGCTCTGGATTTTTCAGTTGGGATTTGCACCCTGTTCTATCTTGTTTGGTTATTGGCAACACTGCTTGGATTTTCTCTTTTGCTCTTTGGAAGGAGAATACTTCTTTTCTATAAAGGCAAATTTTATAATTAGAATGTTGATTTTACTCTTATTTTTCTCAAAAGTCAGTTTCTAACTGAGACAGTTAAAGAAAGTGTATATGTAGCATACATTAACAAGCAAACAAACAAACAAATAAAACTCCAAAACTATTTCCTAATTTCTCTAAAAGGAAATATACCCATTCCTCACTTATCGACATGGTTAGGTACCAAAGACCAGATCATTGTGTGATGGTTGGTGCCATGTGAAAATGAAGGATGACCACATCAGATCATAAGATGGAGAATGACTACATCATTACATAACTGTCAAATTGCATCCTGACATAACTGTCAAACCACTGGGAATCATGGACCAGCCAAGTTAACACATGACCTTAATCATCACGGCCAGCATTACTCTTGCCTCACACCTCAACATTCGCTACTGCCAGATGTACTTCTCTAACGCACAAAATAGTTGGACAGCAGATTTTTCCACTATTGATATAAATGCAAGATGTCAGATAACGAGATAGTCAACAGCTATTGTGTAAACAGGGTGACCATATACACTGGTTTACCTAGAACTGTCTGGCTTATGTTTATGTCCCAATATTGATAGCACTTTCTCTCACACATGGATGCTGAATTATATGGTCACTCTACTGATAACCTAAATGTCAGAAACAAAAGAAGTAAGTATTAACAGAGTGACTCCTCAAAAACTAGGTTTACACATAATATTAATATTAATTTAATGACTAATTTAATTAGATCTAGATAAAAACTATTATTTATTCCATTAATAACTTTGATTTCAAAGGCTATTATAGGCATCTCCTTCCTGTACTTGGTGACCTAAGCCATGCTTTAAATACATTTTTAAAATTTCAGAAGTTGCTTAAATTTATTACAGGGATTTTAAAAAAATGAAAAAAAAGTTAAAAGATAGAAACCTTGTATAAAATCTTTTCACTCAGAGATAATGCTAGTAGCATTTTATTTTATAGAATCAATGTTCCTTTTCTCTAAATGTCATATATTATACATATTTTGTCATATGTATGCATGTATTTTATAGTTAGGAAAATAAAATTTTGCTCAAAATGTGTCACTTGCTTTTTCCCTTGACATCGTCTCCTAGCTATTTCTCTGTTATTAAACGTTCTCCTGTAACATTCTGGTACAGCTTGTTTTGTAGACTTAAGCTACACCTCTCTTGGAGGTTATCTTCTTTTGTGGCCACTGTTTTCTTCCTATATGACTTGTTTCATTTGTAATTAAAAAGACTGTAGGAGTGCTTGGAGGAAATTTGTTTTGCACATATGTACATAGCAAAACAGGAGCTCTGGTAGCTAGTGCCTAAGGCACTTAACTGCTAACCAGAAGCCTGGTGGTTCAAACCCACCAGCCACTCCTTGGAAGGAAGGTTGTGATACTGCCTCAGAAACCCAAGGAGGGGTTGCTATGAGTTGGGTCTGACTTGACGGCACATAACAACAACAACACATAGCAAAACAATTTACTTAAGAGTTGCTTTTCACATCAGAAATAATTTTATATTTAAAGGGTAGGTTACTCTGATCTTATTCTATAATCAAAACTTATTTATTATTTTGGGTCAGCAAATGATTTTTGGAGGTTTCTGAATGAAATGCCTTCTTTTGGCATCTTAGCTTGATCGGTTTTAAGAGAATTTTCAATTATCCCAGAAATTAATCATGAGTGTGCTTAGTTATTTCTTTATCAGTTATTTCTTTGTTACTTTTCTTCTTTTCAGCAGTGTGGAACTTATAAATTTAGACATTTAAGGGAAATACTATGTTAAATGAAATATGGAGCCAAATTAAGGGCTCTTCTGAGAGAATTCTTTTGTGGGCAATTTGCTCTGGGTTTGATTTGGCCAAACTAAAGATCTGTCGTATTCATATATTGTTTATTTCTGTATTAAGGACAAAATAATCTGTTTTGCTTCTTTGGTCTATTGTTAAAATTTGGATATTAATTAGGACTTTTAAAGATCCATCTCTCTGTATTTCTGTTTTATCAGCATTCACCATTTCTTCCCTAGAGGCTTCAGAGCGAGTATAACCTTGCTTTCAGATTTCTGGTCTCCAGAACTGTGAGAGAATAAATTTGTGTTATTAAAGTCATGCAGGTTGCAGTAATTTGAGTGCCTTCCAACCTGAGGGGCTCATTTTCTGGCACTATATTAGATGATGTTTCAGGGCTATTCATGAAGTTTTCCAGTGATATATCAGACAGTGTTTCACTGCTATATGTAAGGTTTTCACTGGCCAATTCTTTGGGAAGTGGATGGCCCCCTCCTTCTTCCCAGTCTGTCTCAGTTTAAGCTCCATTGAAAGCTGTCCTCCATGAGTGATCCTGCTAGTAATTGAAATACCAATGGCACAGCTTCTAGCCTCACAGCAACACGCAGGCCACCATAGTATGACAAACTGGCAGTTCTAGGAAACTAACAGAAGTGTCATGATTTTATATAATCTACTACATGATAATATTTTATTATCTGGCATCTTCATTCTTTCCAAGATTTTCCTTGCTTACTTTTCAGCAAATTCATTTATTAAGTCATCAAATTTATATTTCTAGAAATTTCATTTTCAGTTGATATAATTGCAGCAATGTCAGTTGCTCTTGACAAATGCAAGATCATAAATAATTATTGATGTTTTCATTTTGAGAAGGATATTCTGGTGATACAACTATCACCAAAGTTGTTTAGAGAATTTGATACGCTGTGACAACATTGTGATAATTTCCGGTAAATTATTTTGAAATTTTATTACATTTAAAACTGATGATTTTGGGGAACAATTTTTCTAAATACATTTAAGTCTTCATATAAATCAAATTCTTGAAACTGAATTTAACTTTAAATGTAATTGTACACAATGATATTTTAATGTTTCCTCTGACATTTCTGAGCTTTTTGGAGGCTATATAAGAGACAAAAAGTGGCTTAATGATTTGTATGTAATTCAAAACAGTTTTTTTTATACATTTTATCACTGTACCTTCAACTTCAAGGAAAAATTAATTTACATATTGTCTTTTATTAAAAATTCATTTGTCTGAACCTTTATATGAAAGTAGGGAGCTGTGGTGGCACAGTGCTTAAGGCATTGGACTGCTAACCAGAAGGTTGGTGATTTAAACCCACCAGTTGCTCTGCAGGAGGAAGATGGGGCAATATATTCCGTAAAGATTTACTGCCTTAGGAACCCAATGAAGGCCGCTGTAAGTGAGAATCGACTCAATAGCACTTTTTTTTTTTTTTTTAATATATGAAAATGGTATTCTTTTCTATCACTCATGACAATCTTCACATTTATATCTATTTCTAACCCTATGCAACATTGCTTTGCACTGTTGTAGCAGTTCAAAATTAGAGAGTTTAAACTCTTTGAAGAATTACAATAACTCCTTGATCTACCTTATTGTAATGTTCATGTGTGTGCTTTTTTGGGTAATTTTTTACTGACGAGGTGCACTGCCTGACAACTGGCTGCTCTTTCCCTGATACTGGGCATGGAGAGTTAATTGTACAGATGCTGCTGTGTTGGGCTTTGAAGGTGAATGGGCAAGCTGCCTCCCCCCAGTGTCCCAGAGCTGTTCCATGCAGAGTTACCTCTTTCTTTCAGGACAGTGGCCACTGCCACTACCACTACTGCTGTTTCTGCCGCTTTTGCCCCACTGCTATCACCAACCTGGGTCCAGATCCCAGCTCTGCCACCCCACTGAAATTCTTCACCACCTTAGACTGCCCCAACCATGTGCATGAGCAACTGGAGACCGGGGACAGTCCAGTGTGCACCCTGTCCGCTGCCTGCCATGCCCTTGGGCATAATCTTGTGTGTGCCTGAACAACTTTCCAGTGTATTTCCTAGCTCACATGCATGCTCCATTTTCCCATCAGACTTCACTTACAAAACACAAGTTCAAAGAAAAAAACTAAAAGTTTTATGACGGTGCTTTCAGAGCACTAACCAAGTGTAGGGCCCTTCGTAGTGCTGAACTTTGTGTGATTGCATAGCCCTGGCAGGGAGGCTTCCCAGACACTCCACCCACCATCTTGACCTAATCTCTGAGGTAAACTCCATTGCTTCACTAAACCACTCTTATGTGGAATGTGGTTCATTTGCATCTGAATTGGCTGATACTAGTCTGTATTTTCCAATTGGCCACAGGCCAGATCCAGTGGTTTTAGCAAGAGGGGATCATCTAGAACACTGTTGACTTGATCCTATGGTGAGAGCCAAAACAAAATTTTAACTCACTTCTTGAGAATCAAAAGCTTTCTTGAAATGTAAAGTTTACATTATTCAGGAAACACTAATGAATATGCAAGGAGCTCTGGTAGCATAGTGCCTAAGGCACTTGACTGCTAACCAGAAGGCTAGGCGTTCAAACCCACCAACCACTCCTCAGAAGGAAGATGGGGCAATCTGCTTCCATAGTGAAACTGCCTCGGCAACCCAAGGAGGGGTCGCTATGAGTCAGGTCTGACTGGATGGCAAATAGCAACAACAACAACAATGAATGTGCATAAATAAATCTTACTGTTTATTTCTAATCATCCAGTCCTTGAAAATATAAACTGACTTCAACTTCCCAATTACACTGCATGGTTCAGTTTCTGACATGATCTATGCCACTCCTTGGTGACTTCTTATTTTTCTCATTTACTACATCTATATAACTTGTGTATAGGCCTTTGGGGACCATATTTTACTTTAATATCTGAGTATATCAATAGGTTAATAGGAAATGCTTGAAATGGTGAAATTCAGAGACTCAGATATCAACACTTATTTGAAAATGTATCAGAACTTATCTAGTCCTGTTTGGCCTAATTTTGGAGAAATTTCAAGATTTTTTGTTTGTTTTTAACTTTACAGCATTTTTAGCGATGAAAGACTATGTTGTTGTATGCTGTTGAGTCGATTCTGACTCATAGCTGCCCTAAATGACAGAGTAAAACTGCCTTAGAGTTTCGTAGGGTATAATCTTTACAGGAGCAGATGGCCAGGTCTTTGTCTAGTAGAGCCACTGGGTGGGTTTGAACTGCCAGCTTTTTGGCTAGCAGCTGAGTGCTTAACCATTGTGCCAAGACTCTTTATGAATGAGCATAAAGAGTTTTGAAGATAAATAATACTTCTTTTAAATCAAAAGAGCTAACTTTCTTAAAGATTATATTCCTTTGTGGAAGACTATAAAGTTACATAATTTTAAGGAAATTTAACTCTTTTAAGTATTATTTATCTTCAAAACTCTTAATGTCACACACTCAAGTGTAATTATATGCACTAGTTATAAAATATATCCACATAAAATCAATATTATGTGGGCTAGCTATCAGCTAGTTAACAAATTACCCAGATGTTATGTATTCCCAAAGATCTTTATTTGATTGTCTAATTATGCCTTTTGTTTGGATTTGCTAAAGCTTGACTTTCTGCCAGACCAAAGAGATTCAAACTTACTTGAAGAATACAAGTAACATTCATTTACTAAGTGTCTGTGATTAAAGTAGAACCCCTGCTTAAATCATAGCTTTGGAAACGGAATATAAACAAATGTAGTTCATACATGTGCCCATTGTGTTTCCCTGTGCTGGACATCAGCCAACATTGAGTTCAGCATTATCAACAATACAGAGAACAGTGTTGTTAAAAACGCAGTCAGGGCAGGACTTATATTGGGTTAAGATTCTGATTTAGTGTTATTATTGGTGAACACTTAGGAAAGTGGAGTGAATCTTAGTCTGAAGATAAGTAAGCAAAATCTATTATGTTGGATATTCTGATGGGAAGGATCCACTCTTCTATTGCATTAGCATTTTTGTACTTTTTGAAATCCTTGTTTTGGAGAGAAAAAAAATCTCCTTTAGGTACATTTACTCACATTGCCAACTATTTGAAATTAAAATTACTTTCTTTTAAATGTTGCCTGTACATTTACAAAATGATTAAACATATATCGGGTCTTTGAAAGTGAGTAAGAGTTGAGGCATTAGCCTTTCATCTTTGGGGACCTCACTTTAAACCTGGTTTTAAGCTGGAACAAGTTTGATCCTGTCACCTATGTCTCTCTCTCTCCAGGCTCTCAGGGTGAACAGTAATTATAATGAACTCAAATCACTCCAAAGTATTTTAACGTTCCATTCTACTACATAAAGAACAAGAACAAAATACTTCATTGTGTAACCAAGGAGGATTAGTATTTTTATTCAGAATGTTGTAGCTTTAATCAGAAGAAGACTTCTTCAGCAGATTGATGAACTGATATAGTTTCTGTTATAATCTATTTTGGAAAATGAAATCAGTGTCAAGTACAGTCATCCCTCATCAGGGGGATTGGTTCCAGGATCTCCCCCCACCAATACCCTTATATAAAATGGCATAGTATTTGCATGTAATCTACAGTAGGGAAGGAGCTCTCTCTAGTGGTAGTGGATAAGGCATTTGGCTGCTAACCAAAAGATCGGTGGTTCAAACCCACCAGCTGCTCAGTGGAAGGAAGATGGGGCAGTTGACTTCCATAACTTCAGAAAGCCAATGGGGGTTGCTATGAGTCGAAATGGACTCAATGGCAGTGAATTTGACTTTGAGGGTACTTTAAATCATCTCTAAACAAACAAACCCACTGCCATCCAGCTGATTCCAACTCATATGGGTTTCCCAGGCTGTAAATCTTTAAGGAAGTAGATTGCCTCAACTTCCTCCTGCAGAGCAGCTGGTGGGTTTGAACTAGCAACCTTCTGGTTAGCAGCCAAATGCCTTACCCTCTATATTATCAAACCAATAAAAACCACTCACTGTCATGGAATCGGATCCGACTCATAGCAACTCCTCCTTAGGTTTCCGAGGCAGTGTCACTACGGAAGTAGATTGCCCAATCTTCCTTCCAAGGAGTGGCTGGTGGGTTTGAACCATCAGCCTTCTGGTTAGCAGTCAAATGCATTAGGCATTATGCCACAATTACTTATAATACCTAATACAATGTAAATGCAATGTAATTAGCACTTTATCCTCCCTCTTGGGAGCTCTGATGGTGTAGTGCTTAAGATATTTGACTGCTAACCAGAAGGCTGGTGGTTCAAACACACCAGCCACTCCTTGGAAGGAAGATTGGGCAATCTACTTCCATAGAGATACCGCCTCAGAAACCCAAGGAGGGGTCACTATGAGTCGAAGTTTTTGAGGGATTGCTTTGACTATTAATTGCTTTTTCAGAGCCCCTCCCCACCCCCAGTATTCCTGAGCTGTGCTTGGTTGACTCCGAGGAAGCAGAACCCTTGAATATGTAGAACCAATTGTATGAGGCTTTTCACCACATCGTAGAGGAGAGACTGTGTCTGGTAATCTTAGAACCCACTCTTTTTTTTTTTTTTTTTAAATTTTATTTTGATTTGGGTGAAGATTTACAGAGTAAATTCACTTTTCATACAGCAGTTCACATATACTTTGTCTCATGTCATTGACCAAAATTTACAATGCAACAGCTCCCCTCCCACTTCCTCCCCATAGTTACCTCCTCCCAGTGTCCATCCCTCCATACTCTTCTGCACCCTGAGCTGTCTCCCTGTGCATAAGCAGCCCTTCCTTCTCCCATGATTGTTCTCTCCAGGGTGTGTCTACTTGAGGTAAAAGAACCCACTCTATTCTTCTTGGGAGAGCAACTCCCTAATCTCAGGTCCTCAACTCACAGGAAGACTTTCCTTATTGCTTATCAAATTCCACCCTAGTATGCTGCTGGCAAGGAGATCTGGTGGCACAGTGGTTAAAGCATTAGGCTGTTAATCAAAAGGTCGGTGGTTGGAATCCACTAGCCACTCCATGGGAGAAAGATGAGACAATCTGCTTCTGGAAACCCTATGAGATGGTTCTGCTCTTGTCCTATAGGGTCGCTATGAGTCAGAATCAACTTGATGGCAGTGGGTTTGGGTTTGGGTAAGCTGCTGGTCTTCATTCCTGTTGAGTTTCCATATTGAAGATATCTGTTAAAGTTTGAATCCAGACTTTCCATTTTAATAGGATTCATAGACTTAAAGTGGAAGAATGAACAGTGGGACGTTTTGGTAGACAGAAGGAGTGAATTCCATTGTTTATAGGGGAGCCTTTGGATGTGGCTGAATTCATTTTGGAGCTTGGTATTTTTGGGTATGGAGAAGGTGGGTACCGAAAACAGCAAAGTGCTATTCTCACCAACTCAAGCCGCTCTACTATCTTTTTTCTTGAAGGGTACAGAGCAGTTTCTGTGGCTTGGTCAGAGCTTTGTTGCTTCTTAGCTGTAATAACTTGCAGAGTGTTTGCAGTCTTTGTTCAGTGCTCATGGCTCTGTACACTCCTGGTATGTTTTTGATTTACTCCTAACAAGGCCCCCAGCTTATGGTGGTCCAGTGGGTGCACCCTCCAATATCCTCCAAGTGACTCTGGCAACTCTCCATCAGGCATCTACCTTCTTGGGAAAACTTTGGCTTCCCGGATGGAGCCATGCATAGCTTCCTTGTGTCAGTCAGGTACAAACTTAATTGAGAGCAAGGGAGCTAAGACTCTGAATGCCATTACGTATTTGCTCTGATTCTAATGTTGGATGTCTCTTAAGATACTTTAATTCAGGTCCTGTACGTGTCATCTCAGAAAGAATTTCAACTCTGTGCTGCTAAATGGTGTCTGTGTGCATTTACATGTGTAGATATTAGATGAGAGAAACTGATATGAAGTCAGAGGTCTCAACGGGGGAGGATGTCCATTCTTTTAGATAACCTGATATCCTATCCAGAGATAATCAGGCTTCAAGACACTGACCCTTTTCTAGTAAAAAACTCATGAAACTAAAAGCAATAGTTTAGGAATCCCCAGTGAGGAGCAGAATTGTCACATGTACTGGGAACCAGAAGGCTGGCAATTCTAACCCACCAGCCACTCCTCAGAAGGAAATTGGGTAATCTGCTTCCATACTGTTACCACCTCAGAAACCCAAGGAGGGGTCAGTATGAGTTAGTTCTCACTCAATGGCAGTGAACTTGAGCATGATCAGTTCATCTTTCCCCTTATCATCAAGCTATGTGGTTCCTTGCTTTGTTCCTTATGCTGTGAAATTGCTACTGTATGGACCAGAAATGCTCACATTCATAGGGCCAGTCCCTTTCATCCCCTGTAACTGACTGTCTGTGGAATTTAAAGGTTGGCTGGGGAGCATGGTGTCAGAACAAAGGGAGTTGGATCAACAAATGGTTATCAGGAATAGAGCAAGGCTACTGGTGTGCACAATACAAATAGCCTTGTCAGTGGGGTCAGATATGACCACATCTATTGACTTCATGCTGCATCCATATCTACCCGAAGAATGACCTTATCATTGAGATTAGAAGCACATCAGCTCCGATGGCTAAGACTTCCTCTCTTGGACTGTGTTTTGCTGGACGCTGAGAATGAACTTTCCATCTAAGTAATCCCTACTTTGATTGACACACTAGTTCACTGAACATATTAACATAGTCCATCTGGCTTGAGCCAATCAAGTGACTTGATATATATATATATGCACCGATTCATGGTGTAATATTCTTATATTTAAATCCAAAGAGACCTGTTATTTCTAAGATCTTGTAGATACCTTACTTTAGCCCCCAACAGTTAGCAGAAAACTTTTGGAAGCAAAAATAAGGCAGATTTTCAGTCATCAATAGACATTTCTTTTCTTTCTTTCTTTTTTTTTTTTTTCTGGGTGCGTTCAAACTACCAACTCTTAGGTCAGCAGCCAATCACAATGTTTGTGCCACCTGAGAACTTATCATTATCATACCTGAAAATTGTACATTATCAAAGTACCATCAAGTGTCCAGTCAGTGCTCACATTGCCCTGATTGTCTCATAAATGTTTTTTTTTTTTTTTCTTTTACAACTTGTTTGTTTGAGTCAGGATGCAAATACGGTCCACACATTATGAAAGGTTGATATGTCTTTATTTGTTTGAAAGTCATTTTGGAATAGTTTTTTCTCTTTGTGATTATATTACTAACCCAATGTTAGATTTATTTGCCTCATTTTGGTGTAGGTGTATGTTGTTAACTGCTGTACCATCTGCCCCTACTGATGGCACCCACATGTGTTACAGGGTAGACCTGTTCCACAGGGTTTTCTTGACAGTAATCTTTTTATTTTATTTTATTTATCATTATTATTTTAAAAAAATTTATTGGTGAAAGTTTAAAGAGCAAATTCATCTTCCATACAGCAGTTCATACGCATTTTGTCTCATTACATTGACTGCAATTCCCCACAATGTAACAGCTCTCTTCCCGCATCCTCCTCATAGTTATCTCTTCTCTGTGTCCTTCTCTCCCGTATACTCCTGCCCCCCAAGCAGTCTCCCTATGCAAACATCGCCCTTCTATTCTCCCATGAATGAACACTCCAAGTAGTGTATCTACTTGATGTAAATGATCACCCAATATGCCTGTCTACTGTTTGGCTGAAAGCCACAGGAGTGAGTTCAATTCCAGACCTGAGAGAATAATTTTAGTTTTTTTTTTCGGTCCCTGGTTTTTGTGCCCAAAAATTTACTTGAAAATATAACTATAGTGTTCTGTTTAGGATGACAATAAGTTATTTATTTATTTTATTGTTTATAAACACTAATAGATTTGTTCTTCCTTTTAAAATAGTAATGTATTCAGTAATAATAATTACACTGGTCTCTTTCCATTTTTTTTTAAATTTTGTATTTTTAAATTTTGTGTATTTCCTTTGCCCCAATTGTCTGTAATCTTTGTAGCTGATTAATTTTTAAAAAATTAATTCAAAAACTACCTTTCTCTCATAATCTTTGTATTAACCACCAAGATAGTAGGTTGTTTTTGGTTAATATGGAAAAGAAATTAAACATATTTTCATCTTTTATTTCATTTATCCAGTGACATCACTGATTAAAATTCTCATTCTTTGAAAGAAAAATTTGAACTACTAACTAGAAAAATTCATGTGCTGGAGAAATTGTTGAGGTGCCAACCGCCTTTTTAGATGATCGCTGAGTTGCTAGATAAAGTTGTCATTACATTTAACTTGGTCTTTAATTACAAGCAGATGGATGAATTATTTTAATAGCTGCTATATATTTTAACAGTAGTTCACACATTGACATAAAGTGAAGAACATCAAACAGAAATTAAGTCCTAGGGCACGAAAGCAGGCAGCCTTCAAGGGAGGAATCCGTAATTCATCTATATCATTCATTTTAATCCTTTATCATGTATCTATCCAGCTCTGTAATTAGCCTTTCAGGCTTTTTCTTTTTCTTCCTGCCTTTGAAATTGTGTGTGGTGAGAGTCTGCAAAGAGAAGATATTATTACCATCAAATACAAAAGCAATAACTCTTGAAATGATTCCACTTTATAGCTCGCATACTAGAACTCTTGATAAAATTTAGGGGATGTGTTACAATTGGTTTAAAGATGAGGTCTTAGCAAATCTATATTATTCTTTTAAATAAAGAGTTTAGTTTGGCTATACGTAAATTGTTTGATTTTACAAGAAGAGTCTAGACTTAGGTTCATTAAATTCAAAATGTTGGTTCTATTGTTTTAAAATAAAAACTGCTGAAGTTAACTTCTAAATTAAAGTCATTAAAAATTAAATTTGTTTCTGAGTAAAGAGTTCATTTTCCTTGTCTGAAGGGAATATTATTAACATGTGGCTTTTCTCCCATAACAACAAATCTATACTGATAGTTACATAGTAAATTACATAGCAAATGAATTTTGGGATTTATACTCTGCCATAAATTTTAATTAATCTATTCATCAGATTCAGAGTGTTAACAATGACAAATCATCATTACTTGTTATTAAGCATTTGTTGTTGTTGTTATGTGCCGTCGAGTCAGACCTGACTCATAGCGACCCCTCCTTGCGTTTCCAAGGCTGTCTCACTACGGAAGTAGATTGCCCAACCTTCCTTCCGAGGAGTGGCTGGTGGGTTTGAACCACCAGCCTTCTGGTTAGCAGTCAAGTGCTTTAGGCACTATGCTACCAGAGCTCCCTGAAAAACTTATTAAAACTTGAAAACCTGAAACAACTCATGTGATTCAAATGGGTATATCCTTTTCATTTTGACATTGTAAATATGAGATGGTTTCTAATATTCTGAGTGTGAACATAGGGCCAAAATGCTGAGTTATGATACGTTTCATTACAAACCCAAGAGTGTGGGATTTCCCACTTTTAGCTTCATTTTAAACTACACGTGGTTCATCCACTTTGTAGATTATCTATGGCAAAATTTTAATCCTATCTGACTTCCTGTTGTAATATCTGTAGGCTATTTCCTTTGCTGGAGTTGGAGAGTTTTCACCGGTTCAATTTTTTTTTTTTTTTTTTTTTGAAATTAGTGAAGACCAACATCATTTGGAATTTCCAGTCTGTAGAAATATATATTGCAAAGTTAGAATGGATTCTTTTAAAAAGAGTCTCTGATGTTGTAATTTATTTATGCAATTTTGCTCCCTTTTGATGGTAAGAATTGGCTACTTTGGGAGAAAGAATTCTATGAAAAATGGTATGTGGGTTTTGGACCAACATATTGGAGGGTTTTGGAGAGACCCATTGTTGCATCTCGATGGCTGCTTGTAAGCTTTTAAGACCCTAGTCACTACTCACCAAAGTGGATGTAGAACATTTTTTTTTTTTTTTGTGTATAGTATATATTATGCCAATTGAGATTGCTGTCCCTTGTAACCATGGGCACCAAAATTATTTTTTGAATGGCAATGTTTATTTGGGTTCTTGTCTACTTGAATCACAATTTGGATAATGATAAACTTCACCTCTATAATAAATTGTGTTCACATCTGTAACAAATTGTGATTGGGGGACCTGGATGGAACAATTTTAGGGCTTTATGATACTTTGGTTATCATCCTGGAAGATACTGAACTAGCTGGCTGTTACCTCTAACTCAAGTCCTAAACATCTGAAGTATGCACAATTAGCCAACATAACATATGAAAAGAAAACAACTGGCTGCCACAGTTCAGGGGTACACAGGTCCTTCACTGTCTGGGCCAGGAACCCACTTTTTACTGCCATGACCTACTTCGTGAGGCCATTATTGTCTTCCACTTTTCCCACTTCCGAGTCTGCTCTTGGCTTCTGGAAGACCATATTGTTGTTGTTGTTAGCTGTCAATTGAGTTGGTTCTGACTCATGGTGACCCTATGTACAACAGAACAAAACACTGCTCAGTCATGCACTGTTCTCATCGCTGTTGCTATGTTTGGACCATTTTTGTAGTCATTGTGTCAAATCATCTTGTTGAGGGTTTTCTTTTTCACTAACTCTGGGCTATACCAAGCATAATATCTTTCAACAGATCCTTTAACATGCCAGAGGTACCTGACATAAAGTCTTGCTATCCTCACTTCTAAGAAGCATTCTGGCTATACTTCTTCAAAGAAAAATTTGTTTGATCTGCTGGCAGTCCACGATATATTCAATATTCTTTGCCAACACCGTAATACAAATGCATCAGTTCTTCTTCAGTCTTCCTTATTCATTGCCCAACTTTCACATGCATATGACATAAAAAACCAAATCAAACTCACTGTCATCAAGTTGGTTCCAACTCATAGTGACCCCTTCTTGGGTTTCTGAGGCAGTATCTCTACAGAAGTAGATTGTCCAATCTTCCTTCCAAGGAGTGGCTTGGTTAGTGGTCAAATACCTTAGACACTATGACACCAGAGCTCTTATACATATGAGGTGATTGAAAGTACAATGACTTGGGTCAAACACACCTTTGTCCTCAAAGTGACTTCTTTGCTCTTTAACATTTTAAAGAGGTCTTTTGCAATGGATTTGCCCAATGCAATACATTATTTGATTTCTTGACTGGTGCTTGCCCAGGCATTGATGGGATCCAAGTAAAATGAAATCTTTTACAACTTCAATCTTTTCTTCATTTATCATAATGTTGCCTATTGGTCCAGTTGTGAGGATTTTGTTTTCTTTATGTTGAGGTGTAACCCATACTGAAGACTGTAGTATTTGATATTCATCAGTAAATGCTTCAAGTCTCTTCACTTTTAGCAAGCAAAGTTGTGTCATCTGCATATTACTGTTGTTGTTATGTGCTGTTGAGTCATCTCCAACTCATAACGACCCTCATGTACAACAGAACAAAAAACTGCTCAGTCCTGTGCCAGCCTCACAATCCCTATTATACCTGAGTCCATCACTGCAGTCACTGTGTGAATCCATCTTGTTAAAGGCATTCCCTTCTTTCATTGACCCTCCACTTCACCAAGCATGACATCCTTCTCCAGAGAATGGTTCCTTTTGACAACATGATCAAAGTAGGTGAGACGAAGTCTGGCCATTCTAGCTTCCAAGGAGCATTCCAGCTGCACTTCTTCCAGGAAAGATTTCTTTTAGCAGTCCATGGTATTTTCAGCATTCTTCGCCAACACCACAACTCAAAAGCATCAACTTTTCTTTGGTTTTTCTTGATCGTTGTCCAGTTCTCCATATGCATATGAGGCGATTGAAAATACCATGGCTTGGGTCAGGTTCATCTTAGTCTGCAAGGAGATATCTTTGCTCTTCAGCACTTGAAAAAGGACTTTTGCAACAGATTTGCCCAATGCAATAAGTCTTTTGATGTCTTGACTGCTGCTTTCATTAGCACTGATTATAGAACCAAGCAATATAAAGTCTTTGACAACTTCAGTCTTTTCTCCATCTACCGTGATGCTGCTTATTGGACCAGTTGTGAGCACTTTTGTTTTCTTTATATTGAGATGTAATCCATACTGCAGACTGTAGTCTTTAATCTTCATCAGTAAGTGTTCCAAGTCATCCTCACTTTCAAGAAGCAAAATTGTGTCATCTGTGTATGAGCCTTCCCCCAATCCTGATGCCACTTCTTCTTCATATAATGGAGCTTCCCAGATTATTTGCTCAGCATACAGATTGACACACTCCCTTGCTTATTTTAAACCATGCACTATCCCCTTGTTCTGTTTGAAGGACAGCCTCCTGGACTATGTACATGTTCCTCATGAGCACAATTAAGTGTTCTGGAATTTCCATTCTTCTCAATGTTATCCACAATTTGTTATGATCCA
Organism: Orycteropus afer afer; assembly: GCF_000298275.1. NCBI lineage: Eukaryota > Metazoa > Chordata > Mammalia > Tubulidentata > Orycteropodidae > Orycteropus > Orycteropus afer. Next base: position 2,320,564 of record NW_006921927.1, on the reverse strand, counting down.
CACAATCGAATGCCTTTCCTTAGTCAATAAAACACAAGTAAACATCTTTCTGGTATTCTTTGCTTTGAGCCAAAATCCATCTGACATTAGCTATGATATCCCTCACTCCATGTCCCCTTCTGAATTCAGCTTGCATTTCTGGAAGTTCTCTGTCAATACACTGCTGCAACCATTTTTTCATTACCTTCAGTAAGCTTTTACTTGCGTGTAATATCAATGATATTATTTGATAATTTCCACATTCTGTGGGATCACTTTTTGTTGGAATGGGTACAAATATGGATCTCTTTCAGTCAGTTGGCCAGGTAGCTGTCTTCAAAATCTCTTGGCATAGACAAATGAGTTCCTTCCACAGGGCATCCATTTATTGAAACATCTCAATGCGTAGTCCGTCAATTCTCAGAGCCTTGTTATTTCCCAATTCCTTCAGTGCAGCTTTGACTTCTTCCTTCAGTACCATTGGTTCTTGATCATATGCCACTGCCTGAAATGGATGATCATTGACCAGTTCTGTTTGGTATAGTGACTGTGTATTTTATCCACCTTTTTTTTGATGTTTTCTGCATCATTCAACATTTTGTTCATGGAAACTTTCAGAATTACAATTCAGGGCTTAAATTCTTTCCTCAGTTCTTTCATCTTGAGAAATGCTGAGCATGTTCTTCCCTTCTGGTTTTCTAACTCCAGGTATTTGCACATTTCTTTATGATAATTGACTCTGTATTCTTGAGCTGCTCTTTGAAATCTTCTGTTCAGCTCTTTTATCCTGTTGATTCTTCCATCTGCTTTAGCTGCACTCCATTCAAGGGAAAGTTTCAGAGTCTCTTCTGACATCCATTTTGGTTTTTTCTTCCTTTCCTGCCTTTTCAATGACCTCTCACTTTCTTCATGGATGATGTTCTTGATATCATCGCACAATTCCTCTGGTTTTTGGTTATTGGTGTTCAATGTGTCAAATCTATTTTTTTTAGATAGTCTCTAAATCCTGGAGGGATATAATCAAAGTCATATTTTGGCTCTCATATTTGACGCTCTTAATTGTCTTCAGTGTCAACTTGAGCTTGCATATGAGCAGTTGATGGTCTGTTCAACAATCAGCTCTTGGCCTTGTTTTGGCTGAAGTTGAGTTTCTCCATCACCTCTTGCCACAGATGTAGTCAATCTGATTCCTGTGTACTCTGTCTGTGGAAGTCCATGTGTATAGCCACCGTTTACGTTGTTGAAAAAAGGTGTTTGCAATGAATAAGTCAGTGGTCTTGCAAAATTCTAACATGTCATCTCCAGCAACATTTCTATCACCAAGGCTTTATTCTCTGACTACTGGTGATTCTTCTTTGTTTCTAACTTTTGCATTCCAAGTACCAGTGATAATTAACACATCTTGATTGCATGTTTGGTCAATCTCAGACTGCAGAAGTTGGTAAAAATCTTCAATTTCTTCATCTTTGGCTTTGGTGGTTGGTATGTAAATTTGAATAATAGTAGTATTGACTGGTCTTCCTCATATGGATATTATCCTATCACTGACAGCATTGTACTTCAGGATAGATCTTGACACATTCTGATATATGCCACACCATTCTTTTCCAGTTTGTCATTCCCGCCATAGTAGATCATATATATGATCCTCTTATTCAAAATGGCCAAAACCAGTCCAATTCAGCTTGCTAAGGCATGGGCTATCGATCATTATGCATTCCATTTCAGTTTTGACAACTTCTAATTTTCCTAGATTCATACTTTGTACATTCCATGTTCCAATTATTAATGGATGTCTGCAGCCGTTTCTTCTCATCTTGAGACTTGCCACATCAGCAAATGAGGGTCCTGAAAGCATTACTCTCTCCACATCATTAAAGTTGGCTCTACTCTGAGGAGACAGCTCTTCTCTAGTCATATTTTGAGTGCCTTCAGACCTGAGGGGCTCATCTTCCAGCACTATATCACACAATGTTTCACTACTATTCATAAGGTTTTCACTGGGAACTACCAGACTGGGAAGGGCATATTTCAGGTTAATAAATCTTCCTCCATGTTGATGCCATGTTCTTCTTCACATAGTCCAGCTTCTCAGATTATTTGCTCAGCATGAACATTGAATAAATATAGCGAAAGGCTACAAATATGACATACACCTGTCCTGTTTTCAAATTGCACAATATCACATTTTTTTTTTTTTTTTTTCTGTTGAATGGCTGCCCCTTGTCTGTGTACAGGGTCTATAAGAGCTCTATTAAGTGTTCTAGAATTACCATTATTCACAATGATGTCCATAATTTTTTACGACCCACACAGTCAAATATCTTTGCATCATCAAGAAAATACAGGTAAACATGTTTCTGATATTTGTTCTCAGCCAAGATCCATCTGATGTCAGTTATGTAATCCCTTGTTCCATGTCCTCTTCTGAATCTGGCTTGAATTTCTGGCAGTTCCCTGTTGATGTACTGTTGCTACTGTTTTTTTTTTTTTAAATTATCTTCAGCAAAACTTTACTTTAATGTAATATTAATGAAATTGTTCAATGATTTCTGCATTCTGTTGGATCACCTCTCTTCAGAATGATGTAAATAGGATTAACGAAAAACAACTAGGAATGTTGAGGCTTTCAGAGATGAACAGTAGAAGTAAGCATTATCCTACTTAGACCTGGAGGAGCAAAGGGAGGAAAGAGTGAGACATGGCTCCATGGAGGAGAGCAGGAATATAGTCTTGGACGGACCAGCTACTCTCAGAGAAGCAGCGTGGAAGCAGGGAGTGTATGTGGAGTAAACAATGCTCTCTCCTCCAATCTTTGATCCCTTGACACTGGCTGATCCTGTCCTGAATCCAACAAGCTTGGAGGCCTGGATGCTGCAGTACATGGCTGCCATGGGTTGGGTTCACTGGAGATGGAGATTAATGTGCACATTTATTAGGAAGTGCTCTTAAGACACCATCTGTGGAAGGAGGATAAGGAAATAAGAAGGAGACAACAAAGACACAGATGAACTCATAGAAGCTCCAGAACTGGGATGACCCTTCAAGTGTCTCCCAAGTTGGCCAATGGAGCCTGACTTCTATATCCTTGTGGTGATCAGTCATTGGGCATAGTCTACCTGTTGTAAAAAGCATAACCTCGAGTAAGACAGTTTTCTTCAGAAGAGGAAATCCTCAAAGAAGTCTGTCATCTGAAATTTATTTTCCAGCAGTTAGAAGAATAAGTGCTTTATTCCTGAAAGTGGGGTCTGGGTAGTACATACCAGCATCCACCACAGCAATGGACAGCTTTCCTGGAACCCTGAGTTGGGCAAAGAAGGGCAAAGAATGAATCAAGGAGCAGTACAAAGAGGAAGTGGAAATAATCCACCACTCTTTAAAACTCAACTCGTGTGTTGGCCCCTGCAAAAGACGTGCCCAACCCTCTTTCTCCACACACCCTGTAATGCCTATGCCAACCTTTAGTATGGATCTAAGCTCATAATAATAGACTTGTCTGTGTACTAGTCTGTCCTTTTGTAAGCTCTGTGATCAAAGAGATACTTTCTCTATCCTTATCCCCATTCTGGCTCAGCCTGGAACTCAATAGATGCTCAGTAAAATTGCCACTAACAAAGCTGAAGATGCCCTTCCTTCATAATTATAGAGAGGTCTTAGATGCAAGAAAAGGATTACTCAGAAACCAGCTGTGCCAAAAATAAAATCAAATAGCCATTCTTAAGACAACACCCCATAACATATTGGTTTCAAAATCATCATTGCTGATATGTCCCTGGAAGATTTCCAATTATTCAGCAAGTGTGATTTGTATCTACATTCATCAATCAATTCCTGGAGGTGGGGTGGGGGGAATGGAATACATGTAGTGCTAAGAATTGTGTCTTTAAGGTGAAATGCAGATAGAATGGGAAAGCTGTCAGGGGGTACAATGCTGCCATGTGGAACAAAATAATAAAGATTGGCTTGAGCTCAAGCATCAGAAGGTCAAAGCCTTCCTCTGAGCTTCCCTCCAAGAAGACAGATAAGAAGCAAGACATTCAAGTAGCTGACAGAGCAGCCTACGAATGTCCTCATCTCCAGTCCACTTGCCAGTCCTTCTGACTTAGGCTGAAGACATGTGTCACTGCAGTCAGCTTTGTGTCATTGTGCTCCTCTGCCTTTCATCACCTTCTGGAGAATGAATACTGCTTTTCTTTTTTCTTTCTTTCAACTTTCTTGGCTTGATGTGAATTACAACATTGCTGTCATCTGCAATCTGTGTTTGAAAAAATACATCCAACAGGCATTTGGTGGTGCTTGAGGCTCTAAGGAATTAAGTTGAATATCCCAGGCAACAGTGGAATCTATTAGGGTACTTGAATCTGTATTTACCTATATTGGAACCTATATTTGCAAGGAAAGAAAAGAGTTAGAAAGATTAGTAGGAAATATAAACCTTAAATTGGTTGGTGAAATAAAGAAAGAGTAATTGAAATAGAAAAATCTGTATTGAGAAGTGTTTTCTGTATGTGTGTGATTAATCTAAGAAAATATCATTTTTTAATAATTTTTCAGGCACAGAGTTAAGTAGTTTATATTCAGCAACTTCACATGTCACTTAATCTTTATGAAAACACTGACATGTAAAGCCATTATTGTCACTATTTTTACAGATTTAAAAACTGAACCTCTGAGAAGGTAAGTAATAAATTCCAGCTAAGGGGTGAAGTTGAGACTCAAACCTGTGTTTTATTCCACTTCAAAGTCCCTCAGAGGAGTGAAAAGAGAACAATTAGCATAATTTGGAATACAAGTTTCCCTGGGGAAAAGAATGGTGCCACCTTTCTCCACATAGAACTGGAAGACCAAAGGGATTTGGGTGACAATATGTGGTCTAAGCCAAAGAGATTGTCATGATAGGGAATAAGCATCCTCTCTCCGCCCCAATCAAGTTAAAAGCAGGATCTAACAAAGGCAAAAAGCAGTATGTACTTTGGCTTCATGGGTCTTGGTTTTAATGGTATTTGAAAGAAACCAGACAGGAGAATGTGTGGAAAGTAACCAGAGCACAGTAAGCATGAAGAAGACATTGATTTCTCATCCTCATGCTTCTGTTGCAAAGAGCACTTTGCTCCTCTTCTTATTGGGAGGATAACGCTAGTCTCTGCAGGGAAAGAGAAGTGTCTGCCAAAGTCATGGAGTTTCTTGGGTCGTGATGGATTTCCCTACTTAAAAGCACTGTCTTCCTGTCCTCTCCTCCTTTCATGGCTTGCTCTTAGATGGAGCACTTCTGAAGGATATTTTTAGAACAAAATGAGGATTTTAAAAGGCAACCTACAATGCAAAGAGAATCAAAAGGGACTTCTGAGCAACAAAGCTTGTGTCCACTTGGAGTGATGCCAGGAAATTTGTCATGTAATGGATTGTAGCAGTAAATTGGCCAATTATTTTTAATTTATTATGGCTAACACTGTGAAGTTCATGGGTGCTGCAAACAGCTAAAATGCTCCACTGCTAACCCCAAAACTGGAAGCTTGAGTCCACCTAGAGGCTCCTCAGAAGAAAGATCTGGTAGTGATGTACTTCTGGAAAATCAGTCATTGAAAACACTAAGGAGCACAGTATTATTCTGACACACACAAAGATCACCATCAGTTGGAATCAACTCAATTGCAACTGTTTGGTTTTCCCCACCCCTGAAATAATATTGTACAATTAAGTGCATCGAATACCATATTAAGAGTATTACAGCTATGATCCCATTTAATCTCCATAATAACCCTGTTTATATATAAAGAATTTAAACATCTGAGGTCACATAGCTATTACACTGTAGAACCAGGAATCTATAGCAATTTTGAAGCCTATATTCATAATTAGTAAATTGTATCATCTCTACCATTTGTATCTCAATTTGTGGTACTGTGGGGGTTTGTGCATTGCTGGAAGCTATGCCACCAGTATTTCAAATAGCAGGGTCACTCATAGTGGACAGGTTTCAGCAGAGCTTCCAGACTGAGACACACTAAGACCTGGGGATCTACTTCTAAAAATATCAGTCAGTGAAAACTTTATGAACAGCCATGAAACATTGTCTGATACAGTGCCAGAAGATGAGCCCATTAGAATGGAAGTCACTCAAAATACAATTATGGCAGAGTTGTCTATTCAAAGTACAGTCAACTTAAAACAAATGGATGGAGTAAACCTTTTGAGACTTTCATTTGCTGATGTCACATGACTCAAAATGAGAAAAAACAGCTGCAAACATCCACAAATAATCAGAACATGGAATGTATGAAGTATGAATCTAGGAAAACTGGAAGTCATCAAAAATAAAATTGAACTCTTGAAGATAGATATACTAGACTAGTGAGCTGAAATGAACTGATATTAGTCATTCTGACTCAGACAATTATGTAGCTTACTACAATGACAAATTGAAGAGGAATGGTGTCACATTCATTGTCAAAAAGAACATTTCAGGATCTATCCTGAATTACAACATTGTCAGGGATAAGATAATATCTATACACTTACAAGGAAAACCAATTAATACTATTATTCAAATTTACGTACTGACCACTAAAGCCAAAGATGAAGAAATTGAAGATTTTTACCAACTTCTCCAGTCTGAAATTGATCAAACATGCAATCCAGATGTATTGATAATTAGTGGTGATTAGAATGTAGAAGTTGGAAATAAAGAAGAAGCATCAGTAGTGGGCAAATAATTTCTACATTCTGTTGGATCACCTCTCTTCAGAATGAGCACAAATAGGGATCTCTTCCAGTAAGTTGGCTCAATAGCTGTCTTCCAAATTTCTCGGCATAGACAAGTGAGTGCTTCCAGTGCTGCATCTGTTTGTTGAAATGCCTCAGTGGGTATTCCATCAATTCCTGGAGCCTTGCTTTTGGCCAGTGTCTTCAGTGCACCTTGAACTTCTTCCTTCAATACCATCAGTTCTTGATTATATGCTACTCTGTGAAATGGTTGGACATCAACTTGTTCTTTTTTGGTAAAGGACCCTGTGTATTCCTTCCATCTTCTTTTGATGTTTCCTATGAATCTTTTCTTTAATTCTTTCAGCTTGATAAATGCAAATTATATTCCTCCCTTTTGGTTCTCTGACTCAGATTTTTGCACATTTTATTATAATACTTTGTTTTCTATAAGTGCTCTTTGAAATCTTCTGTTCAGGTCTTTACATCATTTCTTCCATTCACCTTAGTTATTGTATGTTCAAGAGCAAGTTTCAGAGTCTCTTCTGACATCTATTTTGGTCTTTTCTTTCTCTCCTGTCTTTTTCATGTATGATGTCCTTGATATCATCCTATAACTTGCAGATGAGCATTTGGTCTGTTTGGCAGTTGGCCCCTGATCTTGCTCTGACTGATGATATTGAGCTTCTCCACAACCTCTTTCCATAGAAGTAGTCAATTTGATTACTGTGTATTCCATCTGGTGAGGTCTACATCTACAGTCATCACTTACATTGTTGAAAAAAGATATTTGTAATGAATAAGTGGTTGGTCTTGCAAAACTATCATGCAGTCCCTGGCATCATTTCTTTCTTTTTTCTTTTTATTGTGATTTGGGTGAAAATTTACAGAGCAAATACACTTTCCATACAGCAGTTCACACACACTTTGTCTCATGACATTGACCACAATTTACCACAATGCAACATCTCCCCTCCTGCTTCCTCCCAACAGTTACCTCTTCCCTGTGTCCATCCCTCTATGCACCCATGCCCCCTGAGCTGTCTCCCTGTGCATAAGCAGCCCTTCTTTCTCTGGCATCATTTATTTTGCCAAGGCAATATGGGTAGCATATAATCCAGAACTAATGGTATTGAAGGAAGAAGTTCAAGGTGCACTGAAGAAAATGGCCTAAAACAAAGCTCCAGGGATTAATGGAACACTGAGGTGTTTCAACAAACAGATACAGCACTGGACGCACTCACTTGTCTATGCCAAGAAATTTGGAAGACAGCTACTTGGTCAACTTACGTACTTACTAACTTACAACTTACTTACTTGCTTACTAGCACACACCCATCATCAGTTAGGGCACAATGACTGACTAGTTAATGAAATTGTTGTTGTTGTTAGGTGCCGTTGAGTCATCTCCAACTCATAGCAACACTATGTACAACAGAATGAAACACTGCCAGGTCCTGTGCCAGCCCCATGATCCTTGCTATACCTGAGCCCTTCATTGTAGCCACTTTGTCAATCCATCTTGTTGAGGGCCTTCCCTTTTTTCATTAACTCTCCACTTTACCAAGCATGATATCCTTCTCCAGAGAATAGTCCCTTCTGACTACACAACCCAAGTAGGTGAAATGAAGTCTGGCCATTCTCACTTCCAAGGAGCATTCAGGCTGCACTTCTTCCAGGACAGATTTGTTAGTTCTTCTGGCAGTCTGTGGTACTTTCAGTATTCTTTGCCAG
>NW_006921927.1:2308196-2311504 GCF_000298275.1 Orycteropus afer afer | reverse complement strand
TGAGTACAATTAAGTATTCTGGAATTCCCATTCTTCTCAATGTTATCCATAATTTGTTATGATCCACACAATCGAATGCTTGTGCCCAGTCAATAAAACACAAGTAAATATCTTTCTGGCATTCTTTGCTTTCAGCTAAGATCCATCTGACATCAACACTGATATCCTTCACTCCACGTCCTCTTCTGAATCCAGCTTGCATTTCTGGAAGTTCTCTGTCAATACACTGGCACAACCATGTTTTAATTATTTTCAGTAAGATTTTACTTGCATGTGATATTAAGGATATTGTTAGATAATTTCCACATTCTGTGGGATCACTTGGAATGGGTACAAAATGGATCTCTTCCAGTCATTTGGCCAGGTAAAATGGAGGGGAAAATGCAGCCCTGTGAAATTGTCTCCATGAATCATATCTGAAAATTCTGTATTTGTTATTTTTTTCCCCCATTCCTTGCAAACAGTTTTATATATAAGAACTCATCTCAGTGGAAACAGTAATTCCTGGCACATGACCTGTGGTTGCTGTTTAGGGCTAGGGGCTAGGAAGGGATTAGGGTTTTCAGAATTCTGGGAAGAAAAAAGTGAAGATAATAAATTATTTACTGAAAAAATCTAGGAAGCAGAAGAGTGTGGGGCAAATAGCAAATAGGAGGAAGGAAATTTACATTTATTGAGCACTGATTGTGTATCAGCCACTGTGCTAAGTGCTTCATTTTGTTATTTCACTTAACTCTCAAAATTACCTTCTGAAATAAATACAATCATTATCTCCAATTTACAAATGAAAAAACTGAGGATTGGGGAGATTGACAAACTTGTCCAAAGTCATATATTATAAACAGTGATGGTGTGGTGGAGCAAGGATTTGATATAATCTTTCCATGACATTATATTCCTTTATTCTTTAGGTTATGACAGAGTTCAGGATAATGGTAGAGAGATGCAGTTCATGTTCTTATCAAGAATCTACACAATGGACTTATCTCAAATGTCTCCAACGCTTTCATATTTCCTATTTCATTCAGTGCTTCACTCCATCTATTGCAAGCACCATGTGGCTTACAGATCCTCTGTGGTCTCCATTCCTTGAGTTGTCTCCTTCAAATACTCTTTCCTTTACCACATTCTCTTGGATAATCTTGCTGATCATCTGTGTCTCAGCCTGCATACAGGCCTGAATACTTGTCCTCTCAAGTATGGGTTAGAAGCTCTAGGTATCTCAGAATAACCTAGGTATCTCAGAATATACATCCTGCAGTGTAGCTCATACTATAATTTTTATATGCCTCCTTCATCTACCACAAGATAAATCTTTGTGAAAGCAATGACTGATTGCCTTATTTGCTGTTATAATTACAACATCATGAGTCAAGGTATATAGTAGATATATACCTACTATTCAATAAATGCTTGCTGCAAAGTAAATGAAGCTAAATTTGATGTTTCTTCTCCACATCCTCTCTTCTTTGGTTAATCCTTATTTATGCTTTGTGTCTATATTAGATGCTCCTTCTTTCTGAAGTCTAGGCTGGGTTAGGTGCTCCTCGGAGGTGTGTTATGGCATCCAGCCCTTCTTTCAAGCTCAGCTCATCATCTATCATATGCTATTGTTACTGCTTATCACTAATTTTGCAATGAAAACACCTTCTTTTTCTCTTTTTTATTATTTTATTATCAACTTTTTATTATGATTTGGGTGAAAGTTTATGGAGCAAATTGATTTTCCATTCAAACAATTTATACATGTTTTGTGACGATGATTGCCATGCCCATAATGTAACAGCACTCTTTCCATTTCCTCCTTGTGTTTCTAATTTCCCTCCATCCTTCTCTTATCCCTTCCTATGTTCTGAATTTATCTCTGGGTAAATGATGCCCTTTTGATCTTATATGGTTGATTGCTCTAAGGAGTGCGTACTTCCCTGGTGTTACTGTCCACCTTATCAGCCTCTTTATCTTTTGGCTGAAAGTTGGGGTGAGTTTAATTTCAGCCTTGAAAGATGTTTAAGGACCATAGTCTTATGGGTTCCACCAGTCTCTATCAGACCTGTAGGCCTGAACTTTTTTTAAAATTTTGAGTTTTGTTCCTTATTTTTTCTCCCTGTGTATCTGGGACCTCCTATTGTGATCCCTTTCAGAGCAGTCAGTAGTGGTAGCCAGGCACCATCTAGTTCTGGTCTCTGGGTCGTGGAGGCTGGAGTTCATGTGGTCTATTAGCCCTTTGGATTAATTATTTCCTGCATCTTTGATTTTCTTTATTCTTCTTTACTCTAGACAGGGGGAGACCAGTAGTTGTACCTTAGATGGCTGCTTGCAAGCTCCTAAGACCCCAGTCGGTACACACAAAAGTAGGATGTAGAATGTTGTCTTTGTGGACTATATTATGCCAACTAACCTTAGTGTCCCTTGAGATATGGCCTTGAGCTCCCAAGCTTAGTGACTCAATCCCTGAAGGGGTTTGGTTATGGCTAAACAGTTTGAACTGGAAACTCCTTGAGGACAGAGTTTATATCTTAACTATGGTATTCTCATCAGTTAGTGGAGTGCCTAACTTTTGTGTGTAATAACAATTTGTAGAATGAATGAATGCATTATTTTGGGCACTACTAACTAAGGGACTGTGATACTAGTAATACCCATTCATCTAACTAATATTAATTACATGCCAACTCCATGACAGGCTTATGCCAGCTGTTGAAGGTACAATAATGAACAAAACAGACATATTACGTGCTTTTATACATCTCAGAGCCTAGTTGTTGGGATGAAGGGGATTGGTGGGAAGAAGGAGGTCCAGTTGAAGTTAACTGCTAAGTAGCCTAGTTATAGGAATTAGTAGACTTTATAAAGAGTTATATGAAAGTATTATCCCTTTTCCTTCTTGGGTTAGTGTTGAGGATTGTGGAGGTATGCACATTTTATATCTTACAACTTCCACAAATGTCCTAGTTTTAATTCATCTTTTACTATTGTGGTACTGTCCCCTATGAAGAGCGGATAATTTCCCAATTACCTAAACTGAAGTTCATTGTGTTCTTCATTAAGCAGGTTTGTTTTTTGTACAACTTACCTTCAAAGTAGGCTCCTTGTTACATGGTTTTGGCATCATTTTGTCTGAGGCAGGGGGAAGGATGCCATGAATTCTTTACTTGATGTCTTTCTTGGATAGCACCAATTAAGTGCAAATTTTACCCTAACAGTTATATCTGTTTACAGAACTAAGAAGGATGATGAAAAGCAAACATAGAACTATTTTGATGACAGTTCTCATTAGAAAATATAGGAATAATATATCTTTTTTTTTT
>NW_006921927.1:2260311-2281720 GCF_000298275.1 Orycteropus afer afer | reverse complement strand
TCACATAAAATAAATTAATATATATCTTTTACTTTTCTATTCTTTACAACAGTAATCAGGAAATGATGGCATATGGGCCAAATTTGGCATACCACATGTTTTCATAAAAAAAGTTATGTTGGAACACAGCCACACTGATTTCTTTACATATCGTCTATCTGGTTTCATTACAATGAAGCAGAGTTTCATTGATAGTTGTGACAGAGACTATAAAATTTTAACTATTTACTCTATGGACCTTTAAAGAAAGGTCTAGCATATAATCACTTTTCATAAATGTTCTTAGTGTGCTTTAAAAGAACATGTATCCCTGCATTTTGAAGAATTTTCTTTTGTATATTTATTAGCTCAAACTTATTAATTATTCTGTTCAAATATATATTTTTCATTTACATTTTATTTATCTATAATTTAATCAGGAAGTATGTTAAAATATTTTACCATGATGGTGAATTTGTCATTTTTACCTGTAAGTTCTATATTTTGAGAGTAACTTATTTTGTGATTAAAATAAATATATTCCTCTTTATTTTTGTCTATAACAATGTGCTTTGGCTTGTTAAAAATACTTTTTTAAATTTAGACTTAATTTACCAGATATAATAGGAGCTCTGGTGGCATAGTGCCCAAGGCATTTGACTGCTAACCAGAAGACTGCCAGTTCAAACCCACCAGCCACTCCTCAAAAGGAAGAATGGGCAATCTCCTTCTGTAGTGATACTGCCTCAGAAACCCAAGGAGGCGGCACTATGAGTTGGATCCAACTCCACTGCAGTGATTTTTTTTTTTTTTTTAATATTAGTAAACTCACTTCCCATTTATCAGTTTGTCATACTGTGGTGGCTTGCAGGTTGCCCTGATAGTGGGAGTTATGCCACTGATATTTCAAATCCCAACAGAGTAACCCATTGTGGACAAGTTTTAGTGGAGCTCTAAGCTAATAAAGACTGAGGAAGAAAGCAGGGTGATCTACTTCTGAAAAGATCAAAATTTATTAATGGTTACCAGGGACGGGTGAGAGGGAAGGGAAAAGAAGGACTCATTGCTGAGGAGACACTGAGCTTCAATACTGCATCACCATTAACACCAAATGCCAGGCTACAGATAAATGCATAAACATCTGAAAAGATCAGATGGAGGTCAGTGAACAGAAGTATACTCTAGACCAAGGATAGATTCAGCAGAGGTTAATCTTGCACAGATGTCAGTGATACAAAATACCGGCAATCCTTATACAAACAACAGAGACAGACATAGAGTAATCCCTCACAGATACCCAGACACTGTGGGAGAGAGACCCAATGGATCTACTGACTCAGGACCATAATATTGGGGGACACCAGACTCAGTTGGCACAACAAAACACATAAAAGTCTTGTTCCTCATCCTACATTGGTGGGTAGCGACTGGGGTCTTAAAAGCTTTCAAGCGGCCATCTAAAATGCAGCTAATGGTCTCCTATTGTCAGAGGTGAAGAAGAATATGAAAAAAACAAGGGCATTTGGAAGCAATCAGCCCTAGGACACGATGGCCCTCAAGACCAGAAGAACTAGATGGTGCCCATTTACCAATGTCAACCACTCAGGAAAGGATCAAATCTGGAAATCCTGGATAGAGTGGGAAGAAAAATGTGGAACAAAATCCAAAAACTCAATAATGACAAGAATTACTGGTCAGTTGGAGTCTGGTGAGATCTCCAGTACTATGGTCCTGGGATATATTCTGGGTCTGGAATAAAACTCACTCCTAGGGGCTGGCTCTCAGCCCAATAGTAAACAAGATGTACATGTAGGCCACTCAACCCAGGGTGATGCACCCACATACTTTATGGAAATGCATCCCTTGGAGCAATTGACCATGGGACACCAGAGGGGCAACATCCACATGAAGGAAATGCAGGACACAGAGGAGCACATAACCATGAGGGGCACAGGGTGGGGGGAGGGTTACTGGGCAGGGAGGGGAGGAGACTGGCTTAGGGTAGAGGATGGTAAATGGTGAGTGAAACTAAATGTACACGCTATGTTGAATGTAAAACAAAATAAATAAAAAAAAAAAGGTGATGGGAAAATTTGGAAAAGAATAGTGATAATGGTTGAACAACTTGATAAATGTAACTAACGTTATAAATTTTACACATGAAGAATGTTTACATGGGAAATGATTTGTTACATATATATTTACCACAATAAAAAATGGAAAAGAAAAGAACAATCAAATGAAAATAACAGCAACAACAACAGCTATGGATTCCAACAGAATATTGTCCAATACAATGCTTAAGATGAGCCTCTTGGGTTGGAAGACACTCAAAATACATGGCAGCAACAATGGACTCAAGCATACCGATGATAGTGAAGATGGTGCAGCACTGGACAGCATTTTATTGTGTTGTTCTCATGGAGTTGCCAGGTGTTGGTGTTGACTTGATGGAACCTAACATCAACAACACATTAACAAGTAACTATACAGATTTTGGTTAATATCTGCCTGCTCTATTTTTTCCCATCATTTTATACCCACACTTTCTGGGTTCCTATCTTTTAGGTGTGCCTTTTGGTTTGGGAATATTGTCCCTGAGGGGGATCGCTAAATTTTTTAGGCAACTCTTTTGAGTCTCAGAGAGACTCAGAGAATCAAACTCATGGCCTGATCTAAGAGAAAATACATGTGTCAAGCTTTTTCTGTTATCTTTGTGAAGGTCTGAAGTAACTTAGTACCTTTCTCTTCAGACCTAATACTCGCACTATGAGCCCTGCTCAAGGTTCAGTTTGTTTAGAAGGTGCTCCCCAAGCCTGGGAATGAACATATTGCTACAGGCTACTTAATATTTGTGGGGGAGGGAACAGGAAGAGTCTCACTGAACCATTTCTTTCAATAGCACAGCTTTAATTAATAACCTTGAAGATTACCACAGGATTCCCTTTAGTAGTTTTTTTCAATGCGTATTTTGGGATGTGTTTTTCTTATGTTTCACTGTCTCTTCAGTCTCTTTCAATTTCCATTTTTTTTTTAAGTAGTTTTACAAATTTCTAACTTCCTATTTATCTCTTTTCTTTCTTTCTTTCTTTTTTTTGACTTCTTCTGCCTTTTGGGTTTATATTCTTTAAAATTTCCCTTTTTGTCACTGTAATAGGGAAGGTAGACATGCATTCTCATGTCCATGTGGATCTAATTCCTCATATCTATGTTGTTACCTTTATTGAAAACTAAGTCAGGCTATATATCCCTGTCTTGCTCTGCTTTGCAGTAATTTATTATTTAAGACTACTTTGGTTATTACTTATTTCACCTATTTTGCTTCTGATTTACAGTCATATTCTCAGAGGGTGGCTCCATATTATTGTAGGGGACCTTAGTGTTGTGCTCACTTGCCTCCTATTTTAATGAGTATTGGAAAGCAATTGGACATAAAAGATGGCTTCAGGGTGAAGTTCATAATTTCCATATTTTAGTGCTTGAGCAAGTCATTTAAATTCTCTAATCTACACTTAATAAGTAGTTATAATAATATAATATCCTGCATTTTTTATAAAGAACATTACTATTGAAGTTACATGGGAGCTCTGGCAGCATAGTGCCTAAGGCACTTGACTGCTAACCGGAAGGCTGGTGGTTCAAACCCATCAGCCACTCCTCAGAAGGAAGATGGGGCAATCTACTTCTGCAGTGATACTGCCTCGGAAACCCAAGGAGGGGTCGCTATGAGTTGGGTCCTACTCGATGGCACATAACAACAACAACATTGAAGTTACGTAGTCCTGCATTTGAGTTCTGGATGTGATATGCCATCCTTTGAGGTGTGTGGTCTTTAGAAAGTCACTCAATCACTATGAACCTCAATTCTCATGTTTTTAAAATAGGATAAATATTAACTACTTTTCAGGGTAGACATAGAATCACATAAAAAGTTTGTTAAGCACCTAAAGAGACTTTAAGATTCTAATTCAGAGTCTGAATAAATTGCATCTATTGTTGTTATTGTCATTTTTTCCATTCATTAATTTAAAACATGTTTATTGAAAGCCTACTATATATCAGGCACTGTCCTAGGGGCTTATGATTCATCAGTGACCCAAAGTCATCAAGGTCTTTGCTCTCATGGAATGCATGTTCTAGTAAACTTATTATAAATGTGATTATGTGTGATAGATACCTTGCAAATTGTTGTGTCAGTAAAAAATCATTTAAAATTCAGTGGCCTCAAATGAGATGCATTTAGCTTGCAGATTGGCCGCGTGGTCTTCTGGTCTTGACTGAACTCACCCACATATCTGAGGGATTGGTGGGCTAATACATGATTTAGGATGGCCTTAGCAAAGAAGATTGGAACAGGACAACTCAGATCCTTTCCATGTGTCTTGCCCTCCAGCAGGCAATGGCCGAGGTGTAAGTATGAGAATGTTGCTGTTGTTGGTGTTATGTGCCGTCGAGTTGGACCTGACTCATAGCGACCTCTCCTTGGGTTTCCGAGGTGGTATCACTACGGGAGTAGATTGCCCAACCTTCCTTCCAAGGCATGGCTGGTGAGTTTGAACTGCCAGCCTTCTGGTTAGCAGTAAAGTGCCTTATGCACTATGCCACCAGAGCTCCTAGAATGAGAGTAGAAATACCAAAGTACCTTTTTAAACCTGTGTTTGCATTATGACTGCTAAATTCATTAACCAGAGCAAAGTCACTTGGCCAGCCCAATGTCAGAGTGGGAGGGCATGACAAGGTTATAAAGGGTGTGGGTACAGGGAGGGGTAAAAAATTGGGGCCATTAATGCGACCAATCTACCACACCTATGAAATATAATTTGGCCTACAGATTATTTGCAGGTGTGGATAACCTACATAAGAAGTCACTGTTACTTCCCAAGACTATTATGTGAAGTCATCAAGAGGTAGTATGTGATATGTATTTCTACATGTCTGGCTGTTCTATTGTAAGTCCAGCTTTGAAAACAAAATTTGAAAGAAATATACTAGTCCAATATTATTCAATTCCACACCACATGGGTAGTGTCCAAACACTATTGGTTTAAATAAAACTACTTGATTCAAATGGCCTAGAAGGTTCAGCATAGGAATAAAGGTTGTTGGTCAAAAATTTGACAACTAGAGGAGCTGTGGGTCAAATGGATATTTGATAGCCGATCCATGAGGTTGCAAGAACACTGTTGAAGAGCAAAAGAAATTGGATAGCTCATCCAGTAGTAGTAGGTTAGGCAGGCAAGTGGGAGCAAGGTGTGCAATTTCCAGAGGTCAGGGCCAAGTGATAAGTCAGGAAGTTCAAGACAGACAGGGAGAGTTAGCAGGTGGCCTGACTGCCAGGAGCTCATGACATCACCTTGATGCCAAAGCAAGTCTCTGGCCCAGATAGCAGCGTAGGTTGTTCAGAACCTAGGCAAAGGTCAGGAAAACACTTGGCTAGAGAGAGGGCCCATGCAAAGCTTCTTGGAAGTAGATATAGACAACATTTTTTAGTGGGAGTCACTTTATATTTTTGTTTGTACATCCAGCTCTTGCTTTGCTTTTTTAATGACTACCATGTGAACACATTATATTTTGCCTCTTGGTTTACTCACTGGTAATCCATACCAAAGGGTGCTGCCTACTCTTCTAAGAGTTTTGTTGATGAGGCTGCACCTCCCTGGCATTTGTCTCCATAATGGAAGTTTTAATGGTGTACCTCTGCTTAGGTGTGCCTCTAGTGACTTCATATGACCTTTTGATTAGTAGCCAAAAACAATTATGACTCATGTCTATGCTCCCTTTCTCTTGATATGTACTATATTGAAATAAGAACCTACTCTTTTGTATTGTCTCTTGAAATTCAGAATTTTTCTTAATAACAATTTGTATACCTCATAGTGAATACTAAAATATGTCTTCCAAAAATTTATTGCATATAGTTCATTTCCTCTTCTCCCACCTGCAAAAATTTAAAAGTATTTTATCTACATGGACATAGTAGCTCTATTCTATGGTTTAACCAGACAACAGGTAAATGAAGATGGGAGCACCAAATGAGAGAAACATTGCATTGTGTTTATGCCAAGGTTAGGCCTACCTATCATATAGAACAGGGATTGGTTTGGACCCTCACTTGGAACTTTCATGGCTAAGTTAATTATAATTAAGATGAAAATGTGGTTACAATCAAACAATCAAATAATAGAGCACCTAAGTCTGGGTTGTAGTTACCAGACTTACTTGACATAGTAGGAGCAGACCCAGACTAGAAACCAAACTCTTGGTTAAAAATGCTAATATGATTGCATCATTACCACAAAGCTAATGAAATTTGGGTAACACTTGTAACCAAACACAGGAACATTTATTATTTGGTGGAAAAAGACTGGATGGTGGATCCATGGCTCTGTGGAAATTCATTTAGTTGGAGCAACTGTCCTCTGCTGTTCAGAGGTTTATCAGTTATGCAAAAGCATATGGGATAGAGGGAATTCTGTTGATGTCCTCCCCAGATCCCCTTTACCAGGCTGGAGAGTTTATTACCTAGCTGCTGTATAAGTTGAATGCTTTTCCAAACGATTGTCTTCAGCTAAATAAGAACCACTTTGCTGTGGAGCCTAAGTTCTCCCCCTCTTCCTTTGGTCTGTTGTCATAGGGAGTGTAACTCTGTGATATCACTTGTGCTTTGGAATTCCTTGTGGGATAAGGCTGAAACTAGACTTTAGCTAAGACCACATACTTACTCATGTCCTTTCCTTGCCCTGACCTTCTTACCTCATTACCCTTCAGAGATCACACGCCAATAAATCCCTGCCTCTGGTTCTGCTTCTAGGGCACTTGACCTTAGATATGGAATGTCAGTCCTCTTTCCTGGATAAGTTGCAAAGGGCAGGGCCACCTTGTTTAATAGAGAAGTAGACAAGGAGGAAGGGAAGGGCCATGGTGGAATGAGGCCAGGTGCTAAGGTGTGGAAACCTGAGGTGATAGAGTTGACATGTGTGCTAGCTCTTTTTCGTCTTCCACACCAATAGTGTCATCAGCCAACAATCATGTCTGTCTCTGTGGTCATTATGGTTGTATTGACCTTGTTCCCATAGCCATCATTGATTCCATCCAGAACTTTCCAAACTAGGGCCAAGTGGGTGAGAAGACTTGTGAAAACACCCTTTCCCAATCAGGTAAGTGATGGGAGCTAGTCTGACCAGGGTTTGCTCCTTCAGATGTGACCTTGTCTACCCTGTGTTTTTGGCATTGGCAGTCACAGCAGGACCCACTCAACTTAACAAAGGAATCCTTGGTGACCACCTTACCTCAGGTGAACCTTCAGTAGAGAAAGAGCGGAGGAGGAAGTGACTCAGACACACTGGGTACAGAGGTTAAAGAGAAATGGAACATATGGGAATTAACAAAGGCAGGAAGAGATCCTAAAGACTAAAGATTAAAGAAAAACAAGGCCTGAGAAAAA
The DNA here is from genome assembly GCF_000298275.1 of Orycteropus afer afer. Lineage (NCBI taxonomy): Eukaryota > Metazoa > Chordata > Mammalia > Tubulidentata > Orycteropodidae > Orycteropus > Orycteropus afer. The sequence goes on along the minus strand of NW_006921927.1, from coordinate 2,274,297 downwards.
AGTCTAGACAGGAATAACCTGGCATATAGATCTCTTGGGCACATATTTCTTTTCATGATTCCTTCTACCACATCCCTTGCCTGTCTACTGTTAAATAAGCCTGATAGAATGAAAGTTCATTTATATTTATCTTTAATTTTAGTATAAACAATATGCACACATAGCTCAAAATTCTGAGTTCAAAAGTATTCATGTTTTTACACACAATGGAATATTATGCGACACTAATGAATAACCCAAAGAGAGGTTGCTATGAGTCGGGTCCAACTCGACAGCACATAACAACAACAACAACAACGAATAATGTAGAATCTGTAAAATGCCACATAATGTGCATGAACTTGGAGGACATTATGCTAAATGAAATAAGTCAGTCACAGAAGGACAAGTATTTTATTAGTTCATCATTGTAAAAAGTCAAGGAAATGTTTTTGTATGGAAGGAAACTTTCTTTGTTGATTCCCAGGGGTGGGAGAGGAGGGGAAGGAACACTGCTAGATTGGTAGAGACAAGTATTGATTTGGATGAAGGGAAGGACAATGTACCAACAGTGAGTGATCAACATGGTGGCATTGAGGAAGAAGAAGACATAGAGAGGTGCATGGGAAGTACAGACAACAAAGGTGAACCCTTTTGCGTGTACAGTACTGTGTTGTCAGTGATGCAAGCATTGATCTATGGATGGATAGATGGGTGGACTGGCTGAATAACCAGGTATGTCTAGGCAGGGGGCAGTGTGCTCATGACCATGGCATAGGGTTGGCATACTGTGCTTCTACAAGTGTATTTGTATGTGTTGTAAGAATGTCCAGGTGTATAGTTGTTGTTGTTGTTATGTGCTGTCAAGCTGGATCCTACTCATAGTGACCCTTCCTTGGGTTTCTGAGGCAGTATCACTACGGAGGTAGATTGCCCCATCTTCCTTCTGAGGAGTGGCTGGTGGGATTGAACCACCAGCCTTCTGGTTAGCAGTCAAGTGCCTTAGGCACTATGCTACCAGAGCTTCCAGGTATATAGTAGAGCCAACAAAAGACAAGGTTGTGGTGGCCTCTTGGTCACAGCCAGCTACCCTGAGGGAGTGAGTAGTTGGACCTGTGGGCTCAAGACCATAGTCTCAGGGAACATTAAGCTCAATTGACATAACATGTTACACAAAAACATTGTTTTACATCCTACTTTGGTGAGTATCAATTGGGGTCTTAAAAGCTTGCAAGCATCCATCTAGATGCAACAAAGGGTCTCTCCTCATCCAGAGCAAAGAAGAATGAAGAAAACCAAAGATGCATGGAAACAATTAGTCCAAGGGACTGGTAGATCATGTGATCCTCAGCCTCATATGACCATGAGACCAGAAGAACTAGCTACCACGGTCAATCACTTGGAAGGGGATTGATGCAGGAGATCCTGGGTAGAGTGGGAGAACAATGTAGAACAAAACTCAAAATCATAAAAATAAAGATCAGGTTTCCTGGTCTGATAGAGCCTGGTGAGACCCCTGAGACTATGGCCCCTAATCACTTTTTAAGTCTGGAACTGAACTTCTCCTATGGCTTCCAGCCAAACAATAGACAAACATGTGGGGTGAACATTGACATCAGGTAGGTGCACTCCTTGGAGTGATCAATCATGGGAGAATAGAAGGGCAGTGTTTGCACAGGGAGACAGCTTGGGGGTGGGGTGGACAGGAGTGCATGGGAGTGAAAGACACAGGGAGGAGGTAACTGTGGAGAGGAAGTGGGAAGAGAGCTGTTACATTGTGGGGAATTGGAGTCAATGTCATGAAACAAAATGTGTATAAACTGCTATGTGGAAAATGAGTTTTCTCTGTAAACTTTCACCCAAGTCACAATAAAACTTTTTTAAAAAAAGTATTCATGTTTGAAAAGCTCTTCTCACTTCTACTCTATTTCTAAGTCAACCAGTTCTTATAGTTTCATGAGTATCCTTCTAGCAATAAGATTTCATATATTTGAGTATATGTAGTATACTGTAACTCTTTTATATACTGCCCTGGTAATACTGTTGGTCATAAACCAACAATTTTGTCTACCTCTGTTGTTATGGGTGTATTAACTTTGTTCTCATAACCATCTTCTCATTGATTCCATCCCACGTTTTCCAAATTAGGACCAGGTGGGTGAAAAGACTTGGGAAAGATACCCTTTCCAAATCAAGGAAATGACAGCATTCTAAATGACTTAGTTTGCATCTTGCATTTTCACTTAATATTATACCTTGGAAGTCATTCCATATTAGTAAATAAGGCCTCCCTATTGTTTAATGTGGGAGCTCTGGTAGCATAGTGTCTAAGGCACTTGACTGCTAACCAGAAGCCTGGCGGTTCAAACCCACCAGCCACTCCTCAGAAGGAAGGTTGGGCAATCCTACTTCCGTAGTGATACTGCCTCGGAAACCCAAGGAGGGGTTGCTATGAGTTGGGGCCGACTCAATGGCACATAACAACAAGAACAACAACAACAACAACATTGTTTAATGTTATTCCATAGTATAACCAGAAACTGGTTGTCGTCCACCACTTCTCTTCCAGTTTGTCATACTGTGGTGGTTTGTGTGTTGCTGTGAGTGTGGAAGCTATGACACTGCCAGAAGAATGAACAAATCTGTCTTGAAAGAAGTATGGCCAGAATGCTCTTTAGGGAGAATGCTGAGACTTTGTCTTATGAACTTCAGACTGTGCCTGGAGAAAGACATCAGGCTTGGTAAAGCAGAAGGTCAGTGAAAAAGAAGAAAACCCTCAATGAGACTGAGTGACACAATAGCTGCAGCAATGGGCTCAAACATAGCAACAATTGTGAGAATGGCACAGGAGTGGGCAGTGTTTCATTCTGTTGAGCATAGGGTTGCAGTGAGTTGGAACTGACCTGATGACACCTAACAACAACAGTAGACATCCAGTAGAATTTGACTCATGGTGACCCAATATTTGCAGAGGAAAATTGTACTCTCTAGGGTTTTCATGGGAGCTCTGGTGGCATAGTGCCTAAGGCATCTGACTGCTAAGCACAAGGCTGGCGATTCAAACCCACCAGCCACTTCTGGGAAGGAAGACTGGGCAACCTACTTGTAGAGATACCACCTCAAAAACCCAAGGAGGGGTTGCTATGAGTTGGAAATGACTGGAAGGCAGTGAGTTCAGTTTTCATGGCTGTGATTTTTTAGAAGCAGACTGTCAGACCTTTCTTCCAAAGTGCCTTTGGGTGGGTTCTAGCCATTAACCTTTCGTTTAGTAGTCAAGCACTTAACTGTTTGTAACTCCCAGGGGTTCTTATTCCATGGTATACCCAAACCCATTGTTCTCGAGTCAATTACAATTCACAGCTGCCCTATAGGGCAGAGTAGAACTTCCCTGTAGGGTTTCCAAAACTGTGAATCTTTACAGAAGCAGACTATCACATCTTTCTCTCACAGAGTGGCTTGTGGGTTTGAACTGTGGACCTTTCTGTTAGCAGCAGAGTGCTTTAACCACTGAAACAGCAGGGCTCCTTTTTCCATAGTGTAGACATACCACATTTAGTTAACCAATCCTTATTGGATCTTTCAGCTGTTTCTAACTTTTGCCTGTGATGAACATCCTTGTTGTTATGTCATTTCACATCTGTGTGAGGATACTTGTGAGCTGCAGGCCCAGAGAAGAATTTCAAGGTCAAAAAAGATGTGCATTTTAATGTTTGACATATACTGCCAAATTGTCCTCTATAAAAGTGGTACCAGTTTTACATTCCTATCTGTACTATATGTGAAAGCTTGTTTATATCTACCAGGAGTTGGCAAACTACGGCCTGCAGCCTGGTTACCTGTTTTTTGTAAATAAAGTTTTATTGAAACCTAGTCAAGCCTATTTTTCACATATTCTCTATGGACTGTTTTAATGTTTTAACTGTAAAGTTGAGTAGATGTAATAGCACAGATCAGTTCCATGAAGCTGAAAATATTTATTATCTGGCCCTTTACAGAAAAAGTTTTTACTTTTGCTCTTCACTCTGTCAATACAAAATCTTTTCAAACTTTTTGATTTTTGCCAATTTGATGCATGAAAGATGTCCCATTTAGATTTAATTTCTATTTCTCTTTTATAAGTAAGTAAGGTTGATTTTTTTTTACCATAAACCTTGTATTCATGTATATTTTTTTTAAATCTGTTTTTCTCTTGAAGAAAGTAGCTATTATTCAGTGACATGTTTTCCTTTTCTTGTTTTTCTTGACTTCAACTATGGTTTATTCTTGGCATACAGAAGCATTTGGTTTTTATACAATTGAATATATTAAACCTTCTTTTTGTGATTTCAGATTTTCTATAATATTTAGAAAAAACTTACCCATTCTTCTTTTCCACGTGTGATCCATTTGGAATTTTATTGTAAGGCGTGATGTGATCATGTACCCTTATTGTTTTTTTCCAAGAGGCTAATCAGTTGCCTGAATAATCCCTATTTTCCTTGTTGTTATGTGCCGTGGAGTCGGTCCCAACTCATAGCGACCCCTCCTTGGGTTTCTGAGGCAGTATCACTACAGAGGGAGCTCTGGTAGCATAGTGCCTAAGGCACCTGACTGCTAACCAGAAGGCTGGCAGTTCAAACCCACCAGCCACTCCTCTGAAGGATGATGGGGCAATCTACCTCTGTAGTGATACTGCCTCGAAACCCAAGAAGGGGTCGCTATGAGTCGAGTTCGACTCGATGGCACATACCAACCAACCAAAACAGTACAGAAGTAGGATTGCCTAACCTTCCTTCCGAGGAGTGACTGGTGGGTTTGAACCGCCACTAATTGAAAATACCTTCGTTATCATGAACTAAATTTCATTTTCATTTGGCTCTATATCTGAATATTCTATTTTGTTTCCTTGATCCTCACTATTCGAATGATTGTAGCTTTTATTATGTTTTAGTTTCTGAGAAGACTATCGTATTTTTTTTTTTTTTTACATACAATGTGCTTGCGGAGATAACACATGGTTATGTACATTAGGAAACTACTGCATGATGAGGTTGTGTCTTATGCAAACCATATAATGAGCATGTTATTTGAGTGAAAATACTGTTTTCCTTAATCATTGCCTTAATCATTCTTTTTGAATGAACTTTCCTGGTGATCCTTATCTTTTGTTTTTTCTCCACATGATTATTAGAATTAACTTGTCCGGTTAAAAACAGGCTTTGGTGCTTCCTCTCTTTCTCAAACCCCTGCCTCTATCATGAGAATAAACTCAAACCCAAGCTAGCCTCCTCTTAGTTACCCTTCTGGTCTGGAACTGAACTTTATCCTGTGGCTTCCAGCCAAACAATAGATAAGCATATGGGGTGAACTTTTACATCAGGTAGATACATTCCTTGGAGTGATTAATCATGAGAGAACAGAAGGGCAGTGTTTGCATAGGGAGACAGCTGGGGGTGGGTGGGCAGGAGTGCATGGGAGGGAAGGACACAGGGAAGAGGTAACTACAGGGAGGAAGTGGGAAGAGAGCTGTTACATTGTGGGGAATTGGGGTCAATATCATGAAACAAAATGTACATGAACTGCTATGTGGAAAATGAATTTGCTCTGTAAACTTTCACCCAAATCACAATAAAAATTAAAAAAAAAAAAAAAAAAAAAAAAAAAAAAAAAAAAAAAAAAACAGCAACGAAAAAACACACTAGCTTTTTGGAGGATGAGAAAGCCAGTGGAGCAGAACCAAGTCATCCCAGCTCACCATCCTCTATTAGCTAGCTCCTAGCTGACTTTCCAGCTAACCACAGGTGTAAGAATAAGTCTACCAGGTAGTAGCTAAACCTGGCTCAGATTGGCAGAACTGCCCAGACAGCCTATAGACTTGTGAACAAAAGTAAATGTTCATTGTTGGATGCCATTGAGGTTTTGTGGTTGTTGTGATAATAGATAATTGTTGTTGTTATGTGCCGTCGAGTCGGCCCCGACCCATAGCGACCCCTCCTTGGGTTTCTGAAGCAGTATCACTATGGAAGTAGGCTTATCAACATTATTATTATTATTATTAGCAGCATTATTGTGGTGATAATTGATAGGAGACTAGATGAAGTAGCATAGGGAGACAGTACATTGAGAGAGAAAAAGTGGCCTAAGCTTGAGCCTTGAAGTACACCAATATTTAAAGGCTAAGCAGAAGAACTCAATGTGATCTTATCTTCAGTTATCCTCCTAATTCTAAATAATAATCCTTATATGAATAGTGTCTTACTCAGAACAAGTAACAACATTTGGTGCCTATGGGAAATGGCTTGTACAAATAACTCTGGAGAGTGACAGACAAAATTCATTAATTCATTCACGAACTTTTAAGCAGTGCTTAATGCAATGCATGGTTAATTTTCAGAAATGAAAATGATACGTCATTAAAGAACTCACATCTAAAAACCACCACACAGTGTGAAAAGTATTAAAACGGGTTTTAAAATGGGCCATGCAATTCTTAACTCTACTTGGAAGAATCTGGAAAGGCTTGATTCTAGTCTTAAAGAGTTACATTCAAATCAAGCAAAACCAAGCACACAAAGAAAATATGCATTAAGTTCTAACGAGTCAGGAAACTGCTTTATAATATTGGCTATGGCCAAGACAGAGTTGTCTCTTGATTAAATCTGTTTCTTTATGCTTCTCAGTCTCCTTTGCAGTTTGGTAGGGCCACGTGACTGAGCATAGAATGAACAAGTCTGCAAATTCCTTTTCCATGTGGTCCTCTAGATTTCTTTGCCTTCTGCCTGCTTGATGCTGAGAAGTCCAGTGATCTTGGAAGCTGCATGTTGAAAATGGCAGAGCAACAAGATACAAGAAGCCTGGGTCCCTGACTGGCTAGAATTCAGCAAACCTTTGAAGGATGCTTCCTGCCAATCAGGCACACACATTTAAAATCAGGAAGTGTGTGTCCTTCTATTTTGTTCTTCTCTTCCGACATTGCTTTAGTTATTCAGGGCCTCTTGCCATTCCATATTAAATTGAGGATTGTTTTTCCATTTCTGTAAAGAAGGTTGTTCGACTTTTGATTGAGATTGTGTTGAATCTGTAGATCATTTTGAGTGTTATTGAAATCTTAATATTAAACCTTTCAAACCATGAACTCGGAATATCTTTCCATTTATTTAACTCTTCTTTAATCTCTTTTAACAGTATTTTATAATTTTCATTGTATAAATATTTCACATCCCTGCTTAAATTTATTCCCAGGAATTTGTGATGGTTAAGGTTATGTGTCAGCTGGGCTAGGCCATGATTCTCATTGGTTTGGCAGAAAGTATATAATCATCATCCATTTGGTCATCTAGTATCAGCAGCTAATCAGTTGAAAGGGAAGTTTCTTTGAGTGTGTGACCTGCATTCAATATATATTGATGTTCTGGCAAAGCTCTCTCTCTCTCAATCCTGCATACTATTTGTCATCCTCTGACCTCTGGTTCTTGGAATATGAGCCTGCTGTCTGACCTGCAGATTTTAGGATTTGCCAGCTCCCGCAGCCTCATAAGCAAGCAATCCACTATCTGACCTGCTGATTTTGAGTTCTTTAGCCTCTGCAACCACTTGAGTAAGAAGCATCCTGCCTGATGCCTGACTCACAGATTTTGGATGTGCCAGCCTTCACAACTGCATGAGCCATTTTCTTGAAATCTCTCGCTCTCTTTCTCTAATTTTGCACCTCTGGAGAATCCAGCCTATGACAGTTGGTACCAAGAGTGATTCTAGAGGAAAAAGATTATAAAGATGAGTTTTCTGAATTGGTTCTCAAATATGGGTAGTCTTAAAGGTACTGATGACTCTGCCTACAGTAGTAAAGAGTGCACTGCTAATCTACGGCATGAGATGGCAATAGAAATATGCAAAATATCACCACCAATGGATCAAATATTTGTGAGAGACAAGGCTCTGGGTGATTGCATATTTGATAGTTTTCAGTTTTTTCAGAATGAGAAGTATAAGGAAGCTGGTTTGTTGGTCCTACTTTCTCTAGGCAAAGTGATGAAAAAAAAAAGATGAACTCAAAGCTTCAGAGACACAGCTCAAGGACCATAAAAGAGACCTGAAATTGCCATTTGTTCCTTGAAAGAAAGCCTTATTTCTTGGAGTAACAGAGCTGATGTTGCTGAAAACCCAAAATCTTGTTGTAAGAGTGGCTGAATTACAATGCTAATTGAATTCCCAACTTTTGAATTATGTCTGAAGTTAAAGTGAGGGAATTGATTGGGAAGGAATGCAATCTGGAAACTTGAGATGGGGATATATGGACATAATCAGGAAACTGAGGACATTGAGCCCCTAAATTCTGTTGAATCACTCCTACCAATAGAACCAACCCTCTTACTCCAATCTGAAAAGATTGAGCCATCTTTGCTAAGCCATCCTTCCCAGTAAAACAATCATTCTTTCTACCTCCATTTGATAAGATTAACCTAGCTGTGCCTGAAGTATCTTTGTATAAGATATCATCTGGGGCAACATTTGGAGTATTTCCTGGGGCAGACACCTTACAAGAGTTTGCTTAATGTCCTCAGGACCTACCCCCCCACCACCCATTTTTGATTTTAGACCTATGACTAGACTTAAGTCCCAGTGAGCCCCAAGAGGTGAAGTACAGAGTGTGACCTAGAAAAGTCACACTACTTGATTTTTCTAATATATACAAACAAAAACTTGGGGAATATGTGTGGGAATGGCTATTAAGGGTGTGGGATAATGGTGCAAGGAATATGAAAGTGGATCATTCTGGGTTTGTTGATGTTGGCCCATGTTCTGGTTACCTAGTAATGTTCTGACAAGAATATACCACAAATGGGATGGCTTTAATAAACAGGAGTTTATTCTTACAATTTGGAGGCTTTAAGTCCGAGTTCAAGGTGCCAGGCTCTAGGGGCTGTATGAAAACCCCTTGATCTTGGTCTTCAGCTCTGCCTCTTGCTCCCAGACCACTGAAGCTAGAGGAATCTCTTCACTCAGACAGCTACTGGCTGCTGAGGCTAACAAGCCCAAGGTCAACAAATAAAAAGGCACAGTCTTGATGTTACCACCCCACATGACAGGCCATTAATTTAAGTCCATTTTAAGTCCCAAGGTCGGCAGAGCATGGCAGGGTGCTGAACAACGACATGGGTACATGCAGGGTCCAAGAGTGCCATAAACAAAAGACTATCCCCAAGGCTTCTCCTTATGTACAGGAAGAAGACCACATCCCAAAAGCAGCTACTCAAGTGCTTGTGGTAGATTCCACCATGGAGTTGATTGCCAGTCTCACCACGGGAAATAACTACCACCAGCTGCCCAGTCACTCAACCCGGCCCAGTGAAGTTGACATACAAATTTAACTACCACAGCCCATTAGGCACAGATTCTTCATTCAGTGTTTCAGTTTGAGAGGTTAGAAAAGTATCTAATTGTTTGGTTGGTTCATTAAAGCATGGAATAAGAGGTGGCCTACACTAAATAAAGTTGAAATGCCACACCTGCCTTGGGATACTGTAAAAGAAGATACTCAAAAGCTTAGAGAAATTGGCATGTAGAATGGATTTATCAAATTAGACCCATAGACCCACATATGGAGTGTGGAGTGGACACACTTTTTACCACAACAGTGAGGAACAAATTTGTGAAAGGGGTCCGAGCATACTTGAAGACTGCTGTGATTGCTACTTTATGTAAATCAGATCTGACAATGGGAACTACTCTAACTGAACTAATACTAACTACAGTGGGACTGATTAGACCCTGTGGTGGTAGGGGCCAAGGGTGGCAGCACTTAATTGACAAGGACAAGTTGGGTGTGGTTACTGTAAAGAACAGCAGAGTCAAAGCAGTAATAAGAATAATCTGACTCATATGGATTTATGGTATTGACTACGTGTTATGGTGCAGAAGCAAAATAGATGGGAAATTTACTAAATATTTACTTAATCGTTAGTAAGTGGAAGAGTTCTAGGTCAAATGAATGGCAGTCTGACTAGAATTGCCATCATAGAGAGTCATGGCTCCTCTACCAATTCCAAGATTTGAGCCAATTTACAGACCTACAACCTCATATATGGAAGGGAGGCTAGGTACTATTGAGGAAGGACCTCACTGCACTGCCAAAAATTTTATAATGCTAACCTTTGTCCAAGGATCTCTGGTAGTGTAGTGCCTAATGCACTTGACTGCTAACGAGAAGGCTGGCAGTTCAAACCCACCAGCCACTCCTCGGAAGGAAGATGGGGCAATTACTTCCGTAGTGATACTGCCTTGGAAACCCAAGGAGGGGTTGCTATGAGTTGGGTCTGACTCCACAGCAAATAACAACAACAACAACAACAACAATCTTTCTCCAAGCCTTCCCTAAAGGTATCTACAGCCTTTTATGAGAGTGACTGTTCGCTGGGGGAAAGGAAATACTTAGACTTTTTGGGGATTACTGGACACTGGCTCTGCACTGACACTTGGAGACCCAAAATATCACAGTGGCCCACTAGGTAAAGTAGGAATATATGGAGGCATGGTAGTTAAGATTATGTGTCAGTTTGGCTAGGCCTGGTTGAGTGGCTGGGTAGCTGGATGTAGTTGTTCCCCATGGTGAGATTGGTGATCATCTCCATGATGGAGTCTGCTAGAGCAGCTGAGACCTGCCTTGGGGATGTGGTCTGCTTCCTGTACATAAGGAGAAGCATTGAGGAAGGTTTGAGCTTTTGGCACACTTGAATCCTGCGAGTGGTCAAGTTGTGGTTCAGCAGTCTGCTACATTTTCTGCCAATTTTTGGCCTGTTAATGCACTTGAATCAGTGGCCTGCTGTAAGCTTTGGTATTATTGGGATTGTGCCTTTTTATTTGTCTACCTTGGGTTTGTCAGTCTCAGCAGCCAGCAGCTGCCTGAGTGAATAGACACCTCCAGCGCCAGTGGGCTGGGAGCAAGAGGCAGAGCTGAAGCTCAAGGTTGAGGGGCTTTCACCCAGCCCCTAGAACCTGGCACTTTGAACTTGGACTTCTAGCCTCCAAAACTGTAAGAGAATAAACTGTTTGTTAAAGCCATCTGTTTATGGTTTCTTCTGTTAGAGCAGCATGAAGTAACCAAAACAGGAGGTAAGGTTATTAGTGAAGTCTTAGCTCAGGGCTGTCTTACAGTGGGTCCAATGGGTCCCTGAATTTATTCTGTAGTGATTTCCTCAGTTTCAGAATGCATAATTGGAAAAGGCATAATAAGTGGCAGAACCCTAACATTTGATCCCTGACATGTGGAATAAGGGCTGTTATGGTAGGAAAAGCCAAGTGAAAGCCACCAGAACTGCCCCTACTTAGAAAAATAGTAAAACAAATGCACCACATTTCTAGGAGGACTGCATAGATTAGTGCCATCATCAAGAATTTGAAGGAGATTCCTACTACATCCTCATTCAATTCACTTGTGCCGAAAATGGATAGGTCTTGGAAAATAACAATGCATTATCATAAACTTAACCAGGGGATGATGCCAATTGTAGTTATTACTCCATATGTGATTTAATTGCTTGAGCAAATTAATATATTTCCTGGTACCTTATATGCAACTATTGATTTAGCCAATGTCTATTTCTAGATTCCTATTTCAAAAGATCACCAGAAGCACTTTGCCTTCAGTTGGTAAGGTAGGCCAACTGTCCTACTTCAGAGATATATTAACTCTCTAGCCCTATGTCATAATTTAGTCCTCTGGGAACTTGATCACCTTTATCTTCCACAGGATGTTACACTGGTCCATTGCATTGATGACATTATACTGATTCGACCTACTAAGGAAGAACTATCAATGACTCTAGACTTATTGGTAAGACATTTGTATGCTAGAGGGTAAGAAATTAGCCTAACAAAAATTCAGTGAAATTTATCTACCTCGGTGAAATTTTCTAGAAGTTCAGTGGTATAAGGCATGTTGAGATATTCCTTTTAAAGTGAAGGATAAGTTGTTACATTTGGCCCCTCCTACAACTAAAAAGAAGGCACAATGCCTGGTGGTCATCTTTGGATTTTGGAGATAACATATACTTAATTTGGGTGTGCAACTCCAGCCTATTTATCGAGCTAATTTTGAGGTGGCCCAGAAAAACAGAAGGCACAACAGGTTTAGGCTGTTGTGCAAGCCACTCCGCCACTTGGGGTACATGATCTGGCTGATCCAATGGTTGTTGAAGTGTTAGTGGGCAACAGAAGTGCTGTCTGGAGTCTTTGGCTGGTGTCTACTGGTAAATCACAGTGCAGACCCTTAGTAATTTGGAGCAAAGTTCTGCCATCCTCTGTAGATAATAGTATCCTTTTGGGAAACAGTTTTTGTCTTGATACTGAGCCTTAGTAAAGAGTGGCTTAACTATGGGCCACCAAGCCCCTATGTGGCCTGAGCTGCCCATCATGAACTAGGTGTTGGTTGTCTCACAGAGTCATAAAGTCAGGCATGCACATCAGCACTCCATTATCAAATGGAAGTGGTATATACAAGATTGGGAATAAGCAGGACCTGAAAGTACAACTAAGTTACCTGAAGAAGTGACCCAAATGGCATTTCTGTCACATTACCTTTCTTTTCCCACTCTGACCTCATGGAGAGTTCCTTATGATCAGTTGGCTGAGGAAGAGAAAACTTGTGCCTTGTGTTTTAGACGTTACTGTACAATATGCAGGCACCACTTGCAAGTGGACAGTGACAGCACTGTATCCTCTTTCTTGGACCTCCATGAAGGACAGTGGTGAAGGGAAATCCTTCCAGTGTACCTGGTTGTTCATTTTGCTTGGAAGGAGAGATGACCAGTTTTATAGTTGTGTACAGATTCATGGACTGTGACCAATAGTTTGGCTAGATGGTCAGGGACTTGGAAGGAACATAACTGGAAAACTGGTGACAAGGAGGTATGGGGAAAAGGTATGTAGAGAGATCTCTTGGAATGGATGATCAAAATAAAGATATTTGTGTGTCATGCGAATGGTCACCAAAAGATGACCTTGGCAGAGAAGGATTTTAACAATTAAGTGGATAGGATATGTCTTGTGAATACCAGTCATCCTCTTTCCCCAGGCAATCCTGTCATGGTGCAATGGCTCATGGTCAAACTGGCCAAGGTAGCAAGGATGGAGGTTATGCATGGGCTCAGCAACATGAACTTCCACTCATCAAGGTTGACTTGGCTACAGCCACTGTTGAATGCCCAGTCTGCCAGCAGGAGAGACCAATACTGAGTCCCCCATATGGTACCATTCCTAGGGGTGATTAGCTGGCTGCATCGTGGCAGGTTGGTTACATTGGTCCATTTTCATCATGGAAAGGACAGTGTTTTTTTTTTTTTTTTTCTTACTGGGATAAATGGTTACTGTGGTTTTGCCTTCCCTGGACACAATGCTGCTGTCAAAATGAGCATTCATGGACTTACAGAATGCCTTATCCACCCTCATGGTATTCCATACAGCATTGTGTCAGATAAAAAACAAAAACAAAAACAAAAACAAAAAACACCTCACTTAAACACTAATTAAGTCCAGCAATAGGCCCATGCTCATGGAATTCACTGGACTTACCATGTTCTCCATCATCTTGAAGCAGCTAGCTTGAATGGCCTTCTAAGATATAATTACAGTGCCAGCCAGGTGGCAACACTTTGCAGGTTTGGGAAATATTGTCTTGGAGGCTGTGTGTGCTCTAAACCAGCATCCAATACTTAGTTCTACTTTTCCCATAGCGAGAATTCATGGGTCCAGGAAGCAGGGGGTGGAAATGAGAGTGGCAGTACTCACTATTACCTCTAGTGGGGTACTCACAAAATTTTTGCTACCTGTCCCCATTATGCTATGGTTTGTAGATCTAGAGGTCTTAGTTCCAAAGAGAGGAATGGTCCTACCTGGAGATAAAACACTGATTCCATTTTTTTTTCCTGGCAAGATGGCGGACTAGGCAGAAGGATTGCAAAGACCCTCTTCAACAAAGAAAAGGGAAACCAATTAACACAGACACAGAAGATAATCTTGGACCCCTGAGCCTTG
>NW_006921927.1:2226741-2235601 GCF_000298275.1 Orycteropus afer afer | reverse complement strand
TTCACGCAAATTCTTCTGCTAGTTGGGGTTTAGTCCAAATCTGCATCCTTTCCTTCAAGGCTCAGGGGTCCAAGATTATCTTCTGTGTCTGTGTTAATTGGTTTCCCTTTTCTTTGTTGAAGAGGGTCTGTGCAATCCTTCTGCCTAGTCCGCCATCTTGCCCCGCCTCCGCATTTATCAAACTTATTTGCTTGTGAAAGGCTTCTAGAGAAGACTTAGAAGAAAAGTAAACTAAAGAATTACATTAATATACTGTAACATACTTTGAGAAATGTGGCAGAGGAATTAAGAGAAAGGCAGTATCACTGTTGGTTGAATTACCAGTAAAGGCTTTCTTTCTTGAGCTTTGACTAAATAAAAACAAACAAAAAATCCTCATTACCAGTCAAGTCAATTCTGACTCACAGTGACCCTATAGGACAGAGCAGTACTGCCCCATAGGGCTTCCAAGGCTGCCACACCTTTCTCCCATGGAGTGGCTGATGGGTTCCAACTGTCCACCTTTTGGTTAGCCTGTGAGTACTTTAATCATTATAACACAAGGGCTTTGACAGATAGGAGAATTTACCTTTCTTTCTTGGTCTATGAAAGATGGGTAAATTTCTTTTTGGGGCTTTGACAGATGAGAGAATTTAGCAGACCATAAGGAATTGGGCATTCCAGATAAGAAAAAAGGTATTGGCCTAGAGTTGTATGAGGAAAAGTGGAAAAAAAAAATGTCTCTCTAAAACAAAGGGGATGAATACCACAGTATATACAATAGGCATATATATATATATATACATATATATATATATATATATATATATATAAAATTGTTCATTATAAAACAAATTTAGAAAATAGAGAAAAAGACAAGAAGAAAATAGACATAATTTATAATTTATTCACCCCAAAACAGCATATTTAATGGTTTATTTGATATTTTGGCAATCTAAGCAAACAGAGTAGAAAGGAGCAGGTGATATAAAGGTTTATGCAGAGGAGGTGGATGTAAATGAACCAAGTAGCAAAGCATTTGCTGATACCTCTCCAGCCATGTCATCCTTTGTCCTCTAAAGGGAAAAAAAAAAAAAAAAATCAACTACTGTATAAGTGTGCCCCCAAACAGTGGCTGCTCCTTGTATTTTTCTGCACAGCACAAGGCTGCTGTTTCTTCCACCTATTGCACTATGGTGCCTTCAGCCCCAATTCTAATGGATTTCATCATGTGTTTGCAACTCTCTCAGGCATCACTTGGGTACAAATGTTTGGACCCTTGAAGAGGACAGTTCAATATTGTTGGCATCCCAGTAAGTGTTTTCAGAGAAAAACCCTAGGAATTCCTTACTGACTCTGTGGAATGGAGTTTTCACATCTGTTCTGAGATTTTAATTACCTAAGGGTGATGGGTTCATTCAAATTCCTGCCTCTTCCATGAGCTCATCCTGGCAGTACAAAGTGAGCCATCCCAGAGACCCAGCCACAGATAATTACCATGGGAACCTGCATCACAAATGAGCTCCTGTGTGATTGGGCTTTGTGTTGACTTGGCACTGGACAGTGTTCATTCATTATGGACACACCCAAATCAGGTGGAGGGAGGCACCACTGATGTGCTGTTGAGATTACTGTTCTTTTGGTAGCTGAATATGACCATAAACTGATTTTTTTTTTTTTTTTTGAGTGGTGTCCAGGCTTTACAAATGGCTTTAAATATATGTGGTTTAGAGCAATACTATTTCCATGATGTGATGGAAGTTTAGGCAATGGATGCTGAATTTTCCCCCTCAATTTTTTTTTAAAAAATCACTTATAGAAGGAGCTCTGGTAGTGTAGTGCCTAAGGCACTTGACTGCTAACCAGAAGGCTGGTGGTTCAAATCCACCAGCCACTCCTTGGAAGGAAAGTTGGGCAATCTACTTCTGCCACCACAGAAGCCCAAGGAGGGGTCACTATGAGTCAGGTTCGACTCGACGGCACATAATAACAACAACAACATAGTATATAGAGGACCTTTCCTCCAGAATTTTCATATTTTGATGAAAATTGGATGACATTTATTGAACCCTTATTATGTATCATTTTCTGTGCTAGATATTTTATGTTTATTTTGTCATTTAATCTTTTTAACACATTTGACACACAGGTATTGTTTCCATTTTATTGATGAAGAAAGAGACAAAGAGAGGTTCGGTAAGTTCCCAAGATCAAACAACCTGCAGTGGGTCTTGATGCTCTTCTCACTTCTCCACATTACCTGGGAATAAGACAACTGCCAAGGGCTAGTAATACTTCATGCAATGTTTTCTAGATACTCTTTTTTGGCTTTAAAAAAAATAAAAATCAGACACTTTTTGTAGTCTGTCTTATCCTGAGGTCCTCATGGGGTTACTAGTGTACATATGTAACACATTTTAGGGAAATTCTCAGGGTTTGAGATTTGCTAAGAAGCTCCTGCAATGATTTGATAACAAGTTAGTGGTAATTCTTGCTAATCAAATTAGTGGCATCCTCAGAACTCTGCTAGGATTACTAAATGATGAGATTCACCTATCCCTTCAATCATTTAACTGGCTCTCCCCCACTATTGAATCAAGTTTGAACTCTTTAATTTGGAGTTGAAGATCCTCTAAAACAAGGTCTTAATTCACTTTCACCTCAATATCTGGTCACTCTCCAATGAATGCTCTCCATTCTGACCAGGTGTAATTGACTTCCTTTGCAGGTTGTCTTCCATGTGGCTTCCCTTGTTCAAGTGCCCTGATGTGTCTCTCTGCCTATTTGTATTTCTCACATTCCTCTAGAAATCATTCAAGTCCTCCTTGGTCTGGGAAGACTTCCTCCAGACC
Source organism: Orycteropus afer afer (assembly GCF_000298275.1). Classification (NCBI taxonomy): domain Eukaryota; kingdom Metazoa; phylum Chordata; class Mammalia; order Tubulidentata; family Orycteropodidae; genus Orycteropus; species Orycteropus afer. Next base: position 2,232,770 of record NW_006921927.1, on the reverse strand, counting down.
TGCTCCTTTCTCTGACACTGGCTTTTCAAAGGCTCAGGAATTTGAGGCCTCTAGAAGTGCATTCAGGGACTGTGATGGGGTGGCTTGGGAGGGGGTGCTCTGTGCTCTTCACCTCAGCCTCCATTAGAGCAGCCCCACTTTTTTTCTGTTTGATGTATAGGAATTCTGCTTCCAAAAATCAAGTTTACAAACCACAAATTGGTTTTGCATTTTCCGTTTTGATAGTGATTAAGAGGCACCAGGGGGCAGTGTTGTCAATGGGGCAGGTTAACATCAGGTGTCATACTCTGGGAGTTGGCTTAGGCTAACCACACTTTACAAGTAATTTATCTATAAAAATCAATGTCAATTTATTAATTTAGCTTAGGAAATACAGTCACTAAGAAGACTGGAATGCCTTAGTCAGCCTGGCTAGGGCATTCTCTCCCTTAGAGCAAGCTAGCTACCTGGGAAGCTAAATTATCTGCAGGATGTTTGGTGACCATGGAAATGGAAACAGAAATTATTTGGTCCTAGCACTTGACTGCTAACCAGAAGCCTGATAGTTCAAACTCACCAGCCACTCCTTAGAAGGAAGATGGGGCAATCTACTTCCGTAGTGATACTGCCTTGGAAACCCAAGGAGAGGTTGCTATGAGTTAGATCCAATTTGATGGCACTTAACAACAACAACAGTAATGCTTCTGAGACAAGGTAAATTCACACACTCCAGTGGTCCTCTAACCTTATGTATATCACAATCACTTTGATCTGAGTCTCACTCTAGAATCTCCAATTCAGTAAGTGTGTGTGTATGTGTGTTGAGAATCTGCATTTTTAACAAGTTCCCAGATGAGGTTGATGCAAAGCCAATATCATCACCTCTTTTCTGGACATTCCTTGGATGGACTGTGCCAGTTTTAGACTTTTTTTGTCCATGTTATCTGAGACCCTAACTTATAATTACATTGCCTTTTTCCAAACCTCCAAAGAGGATTCAATATAATTGACTAGTTTCTCCTATGTTCCAGTTGCACCTTAGACCTCCCTCCCTGGAATTCCTTCCAGCCTACCTACCTTGCTAAGAGTTTTAGGAGTTCTCAATCTCTCTGGTCACATTTTGTAGACCATTTTTTCTTCTCTGCCCTTGTCCCCTCCAGCCCAAACATACACATTCTGAGGGCTCAATCCACATTATGTGCAAACTTCACAAGTTTGTTTTTGCTGGGAGCCATATTCCTTTCTGTTGGAGGAGAAAACTTCACCTTTGATTTCCTTCACATTTCTCTGGTTCTGTTTCTCTACCATACTCGGGAAATGTGGACAATAGTGCTGTTCATCTGCCTATTTTTGTCATGAGGTAATAAAGTGAAAAACACTTGGTTGTAATTTATCACCAATAGGGATTTCCTCTCTAAAAGTCATCAGGAACATGAGTCATAGTGTGATGAACATATGAAAATAAGCTGTGAGCCATGTCCTGAAAATAATTGGTCCTGGGCTAATGAGGATCAAGTAGTTGGTACATAGTCTAAGTGCCGTCATTGACACTTTCTGATTTTCCCCTGCTTTATTTTGAGCTTCTTGGAAATCCAGGAAGCCTTCCATTATGGGAATCCTTATGGGAATGGTGAAGGTTAGTGAAGGAAGAGCTGAGGGGCTGGAAAAAATATAGCTGGTGACAATACTTAAAAATGAGATCAAATACTCAAAATGTCCGAGTAGGATTTTCTTTGTCAATTTAATGGTCTTGAATGTCCTTCTCAAGTTTGGGCTGAAGTGTTGCTTATCATGAACTTACCTGGCATGTGGTTTTGGATGGCAGTAGAAAGCCTTCAGTCTTGGTGTATAAGCTAAGACAGGTAACTAGGACCTCCAATACTCTATTTCCCACTGGATAATCATTGTTTCACAGGTATTTTCACAGCAGATTGGGGAGATGGTGGGCATTATTGTAGCCTTCTAAGATCATGCTTGGTAAAGTGAAGGGTCAACAAAAAAGGGAAAAGCTCTTAATGAGATGGACTGACATAGTGGCTGCAATGATAGGTTCAGATATAGCAAGAATTGTGAGGCTGGCACAGAACTAGGCAGGCTTTCATTCTGTTGTAGTTATAGTCGCTATGAGTCGGAGCCGATTGGATGGCACCTAACAACAACAACAAGATGTTCTAGTGCATTGAAGTTTGTTCCAAACCTGGACAATTAATCAGGTATGATTATCCCATCATTTCTTAGTGTCACAAGAGGCCAAGAGGCCCTCACCCCAGATAGTAGACGGAGCCTCCTTCTCCTTCTGATTCATGCCTCCTTCCTTCCTCTTTTTCCTTTCTGTCTTCTCTGCCAATCACATGGCAGAGAAGACAATCAAGTGAAGACAGCTTGGTGGGTAACAGGTAGATGCTAGAAAACTAAGTTGAGATGGTGTTATGGATTGAATTATCTCTCCTCAAAATATGTGTTGTAAATCCTAACCTCTATGCATGTGGTTGTAATTCCATTTGGGAATAGGTTGTCTTGGTTATGTTAAGGGAGCCTGACTGTTTGTCTTGAGTCAATCTTTTTGAGATATAAAAAGAGATTAAACATAAGCTAGCAAGCAGAGATGGGGGATGAGAGATATTAAGGCTCGTGAAGATTGCCTAGGAGCAGAAGCTCAGAAGAGACACCTTTCTCCACAGATGACAAAGAAATAAAGCCTTTCCCTGGAGCTGGCACCCTGAAATCACACTTTTAACGTCCTAAACAGTGAGAAAATAAATTTATTTAATTTTGTTAAAGTATCTACTGTGATATTTCTGTTACAGCACCAACCAGATAATTAAGGCATATGGGGCTTACATTTTGTCAGTTTAGCTAAGTTGTGAGTATATTCCCCAGAATTCCCTTTCTTACATAGTTTCAAGTTAAAATAAGCTGTCAGAAATGTTTTGTAAAAGATTTGGAAGGCATAAGTGAGGCAACAGACATATTCTTTTTATGCTTGGAGGCTCTATGTAGGGCACGGGGTTTCATTGTCAAGCATTTACACCATCAGTTATCTGCAGGTTTACCTCGATCCCACAGCTCCTGCAGTTCCTGTTGGACCCTCTTTTCACTGTTCTGCTCTTGGTTCACGTGCAAGTCTAGTTCCAGGATGAAGGACATCAGGTCCTCCTGCAGGATACCTCATCATCAAAGGTAGAAGCTTGGAGGAAGGGAAGGAACAATATGGGTTTTAGTCTATCTTCATGGATTCCAGCCCACACTGACAGATTTCAGTTTGCTTTTACTGTCACCACTTGACATCCTTATTTCTCCTTCCTTACTGCCTTACACCTTAAGACCAGACAGAAGTATAGATTCTTTAACTCACTATTACCACTTGGTAAGGGAAGGCCTTATCCCTTATTAGCAATCTCCTAGTGGTTTAACTTCTCTGATCAAATTCTGAGCCATGACTTAGGCATAAGGACCATTGCAGCCTCCATAGAGAATTTAGCCACTGGATTTTGAGATGATCAAAAACCTGAAGGCTATTGGTAGTAGCTGATTCAGGAGAGTATTTGGATTTGAATGAGAGACTAGATATGAGTAGCTGATTCCACTGAGAGGTACTTATGCAAACCAACCCTGGGAGAATTCTCAGGCCTTGTGGAGCCAGTCAAGTAGCCCTAGTGGTAAAAGGTTGGCAGTTTGAACTTACCAGCTGCTCCACAGAAGAATATGTGTCTGTCTGCTTCTGTAAAGATTATAATCTCGGAAACCAAGTGGGGCAGTACTACTATATAAAGTACTACTATACATATACTATATACTATAAGGTTGCTATGAGTCAGAATGTACCAGGAGGCAGTGATTTATTCATTTATTTATTTTTTTTCATGGAGCCACTCTGCAAGCTGGCCTTAAGACTCAGGAACTGGTAAGCAGTAGAGAATTGCAACATCTTCACTGGATTGGATCTTGGATCTTGAAACTTCCAAAAGACAGATGCTATCTGTGAAGTTATTTTGTGTTTTTCTTTCTTTCTTTTTTTTTTAAATGAGAAATAAGATAGGAATGATAAGAAAAGGAGAAAACTTTTTCTGTTACCTTTTTGCCTCTCCCCTTTGTTGTTGTTAGGTGCCATCAAATTGGCCCTGACATAGTAACCCAATGTACAACAGAACAAAACACTGCCGAGTCATGCACTATCCTCATAATCTTTGCTATACTTGAGCCCATCCTTGCAGCCACTGTGTCAATCCATCTTGTTGAAGGTCTTCACCTTTTCCGCTGATCTTTCTCTTTACCAAGCGTGATATCCTTCTCCAAGTAATGGTCCCTTCTGACAACATTACCAAAGTAGGTGAGACAAAGTCTAGTCATTCTTGCTTCCAAGGAGCACTCTGGCTGTACTTCCAGGACAGATTTGTCTATTCTTCTGGCACTCCATGGTACTTTCCGTATTCTTCACCAACACCATAACTCAAAAGCATTGACTCGTTCTTTGGTTGTCCTTATTCATTGCCCAGCTTTCACGTGCATATGAGGTGATTGAAAATACTGTGGCTTAGGTGAGGCACACCTTAGTTTTCTAAGAGACATTTTCACTCTTCAACACTTTAAAGAGGTGTTTTGTAGCAGATTTGCCCAGTGCAATATGACATTTCATTTCCTGACCACTACTTCCATTGGTGTTGGTTGTGGACCCAATATGAAATCTTTGACAACTTCAGTCTTTTCTCCATTTATCATGATGGTGCTTACTGGACCAGTTGTGAGGATTTTCATTTTCTTTGTGTTGATGTGTAATCCATACTACAGACTGCAGTCTTTAATCTTCATCAGTAAGTGCTTCAAGTCATCTTCAGTTTCAGCAAGGTTGTGTCGTCTGTGTCATCTGTGTATTGCAGGTTGTTAATGAGTCTTCCTCCAACACTGATGCTGTATTCTTTTTCATATAGTCCAGCTTCTGGATTAGTTGCTCAGTATACAGGTTGAATAAATATGGTGAAAGGATACAACACTGACACACACCCTTCCTGATTTTAAATCACTGAAAACTTTATGAATAGCAGTAGAACATTGTCTGATATAGCACTAGAAGATGAGCTCTTCTAGTTGAAAAGCACTCAAAATAAAGTGGGGAAAGAGCTGCTTCTTCTCAGTAGAGTTGACCTTAATGACATGGATGGAGTAAAGCTTTTGAGTTCTTCATTTGCAGATGTGGCACAATTCAAAATGAGAAGAAGCAGCTGTGAATATCCATTAATAATTGGAACATGGAATGTACAAAGTATGAATCTAGGGAAATTAGAAATGGTAAAAAGGGAAATGGAATGCAAAAGGCTTGATAGCCTAGGCAATAGTCAGCTGAAAAAGAATGGTAATGGCCTTTTTGAAAAAGACAATCATATGGTCAATTATGCTGGAAATAACAAGATGAAGAGGAATGGTGCCACATTCATTGTCAAAAAGAACATTTCAAGATCTAACTTGAAGTACAATGCTGTTGTTGATAGGATAATATCCATATGTCTACAGGGCAGTTCTGCAGCCTGAAATTGACCAAACATGTAATCAAGATACCTTGATAAGTACTGGTGATTGGAATGTGAATGTTAGAAACAAAGAAGAATGATTGGTATTTGAAAAGTATGGGCTTAGTGATAGAAATGATGTGGTGTATCACATGATAGAATTTTGGAAGACAAATGACTTTTTCATTGCAAATACGTTTTTTTTTCAACAACGTAAATGGTGACTGTATATTTGGATTTCATCAGATGGAATACACAGGGAACAAACAGACTGCATCTGTGCAAAGAGGTGGTGGAGAAGCTCAAAATCATCAGTCAGAACCATACAGGGGCTGACTGTGGAACAGACCATTAATTGTTCATATGCAATTTTAAGTTGAAACTAAAGAAAATTAAAACAATTCCATAAGAGAACAAACATGACTTTGAGTATATTCCTTCTGAATTTAGAGACCATCTAAAGAATAGATTTGACTCACTGAACACCAATGACCAAAGACCAGACAAGTTGTGGGATGTCATCAAGAACATCATACATGAAGAAAG
>NW_006921927.1:2198476-2198952 GCF_000298275.1 Orycteropus afer afer | reverse complement strand
GCGGAACCAATAGAGAAAGAAGGGAACCACTCACTATAGCTCTTACTATAGCTACTCTGGTTAGCTTGACAGGGACTGGTCTAGGAATAGCTTCTTTAACAGTACAGAATCAAAGCATGCATTCCCTGAGGGCAGCTATAAACGAAGACCTTGAAAGAGTAGAAAACTCGATCTCAAACTTAGAGAAATCCCTAACCTCGCTGTTGGAGGTTGTGTTGCAAAACCGCTGAGGGTTAGATCTCTTACTTCTCCAAAAGGGGGAGCTGTGCGCAGCACTGAAAGAAGAATGCTGCTTCTATGCCGACCATATGGGAGTGGTCCGGGAGTCCATGACCAAGGTACGGGAAGGACTTGCCCTAAGAAAATGGGAACGTAAAGCTCAGGAAGGATGGTTCGAGTCTTGGTTTAATAGCTCCCCGTGGTTAACTACTTTAATATCTATTCTCTTAGGGCCCTTCATAGTCCTTATAATCATA
>NW_006921927.1:2182148-2197891 GCF_000298275.1 Orycteropus afer afer | reverse complement strand
CCTAAATCCCTTAGCAACAACCAATCATCTGTACCCTCTCGCCCTGGTGCTGCTCCACCCCATATTTTTCCATAAATTTGTGAAAATACCGGGGCACGGGGTCTTTTGCTCAAGCCACTGATTTGGTAAGAGCAAGAACCCTAACTTAAGTTAGCTAATAAACTTTCCTATTGCTTTTGTATTGTCGTGTGTTAGCATATTCCTCGCACCGAAGAACTCCTTCATAACCTGAGTACAACAGTACATTTCCTTGCCTCATTTATTATTGCAACTGCAGCTGTGGTAGATGGTTCCTAAACACATTAGAAGTGCAGATACACCCAACCCTCATTCTCCTCCTCACCCCCAGCAACCCTTAGCCACTGGGAAATGAGACTGTGAAATGCCATACCCTGTCATCCTTCCATAGGAAAACCCAGAGGCTTATTCCACACAGTATCTCCGAAGGTCCTGTGTGGAATTACACTGCAATTGCCATAACAGTAACCCACTCAATGTCACTTCCTTTATTGATTCTTTTGCTCTCCTTGCCTCATGCTTTCTGCTTTCTCATTCCTGCTTCCTAGGATCACCTTCTAAATTAACTCCCTGACCTCAAATCTTGGTCTTAGTCTCTGTTTTTGGAAAAACCCATCTAAGATGGAAGATTAAAGGCTAACTTTAGTATGTCTTATGCCTGGATGAATAGGGAGAACAAGACCTACCTAGGAAATACTGGAGGAGGGATAGAGTGAGGAAATGACAGGAAGTGGGCTGTTGAATTTGGTTCAGAATGCATTGAATTTGAGGTGCTTTTTGTAATATTCAGCTGAAGAGGTACAGCGAGGAGAAGGGAGAACTAGACATAAAGTTTTCTAAGTCATCAGCATAAAAGTTGAGGAAGAGAATTAAACCAAGCCAGTGAAGAGTTGGCCGAGGGCCATGATGCAGAGTGAGAAGAGAGACAGGCATGTTATTAAATTAACATGAGCTGGTTGAAGAAATTTGGAGAATGTAGGAGAAGATACAGAATGCACTTTGATGTTAACAGAAAGGTTGGAGGTTCAAACCCACTCAGAGGCACCTCTGAAGAAAGGCCTGGTGATCTATTTCCAGAAAATCCAAAACAAAAAACCATCCCATCTGACTCACAGTGACCCCTCCTTGGGTTTCTGAGGTGGTATCACTATGGAAGTAGATAGCCCAATCTTCCTTCCAAGGAGCAGCTGGTGAGTTTGAACCACCAGCTTTCTGGTTAGCAGTCAAATACCTTAGGTACTACACCACCAGAGCCCAATGAAAACCCTATGGAGCACAGTTCTACTCTGACACACATTGGGTCACCATCAGTCACAATCAACTCCATGGAACTGGTATAGAGTAGAGAATAATAACCACTTTCGACCTCTCCATGCCTCTATGATAAATACTGTTACATATTGCAGTGTTAGGTTGAAACACATAAAAGATTTTTCAGGTCCCAAATCATTGAACATTGGCAACTTCCTAAGGCTTGAAGTTTATTACTTTCCAGATAAATGAGCTTTTAAGTGGTGGAGAATAGAAGGAGTGTAGGAGTAGTTTTGGGGATTGTCGAATCTAGACAATGTTTGAAGTTTGAAATTTCATTGAGAAATTACAGTTTTTTCTTCAGGGCAAGAACGTCTTAAAATTTTTTTGGTATGGTAACTGCTGAGAGTTTCTTTCTGGGGTCAGAAACCTGAAGATTGTCTCATCACTAGTGGATCTGGGTGTGTGCTTTTCCCTAGCAGCTCTGGGCCATGGGGGGAGCTATTGCATGGAGATTGGCTGCATGGCGGCTCCTGGAAAAACAGGCCCCTCTTCTTTGCTGTGGTTGCTGGGGCCCAGTGAGTCTTCCTGTTCTGGGCCTTGCCCTCTATGTGAACTTAAACAGCTTGGACACAGAAATGCTCAGGCTCTTATCTGGGAAGGAATCACATCTCAGCACACACTCTGGGCCATTATATAAACAGGCTATTTGAGGAGATTTGAGAGTCCATTTCAAGGTAGAAAGCAAGATGCATTTTGTTTATTTTTGGGGTGGAATTTTGTAGCCCAATAGGGAAAGAATTTGCTTGCCCATCTGTAATACCATTGGAGGCAGGAGAAGATAGAAGAGGAAGCTGCTACCAAGTTGTCTCTAGGGAACTAGTGAGGTTTCGGACATTTAAGCTCAGTAAGACTTCTTGTGGTTCAAAGGTAAGCAGCAAAAGGGCACATGAAAGAATTGTTGTTCTTGTGTTATTGAAAAAAGGATGAAAAGGAGAATAGGTGCTTTCAGAGCCTCCTATGCTAGAAAAACAAACAAGCAAACAAAAAACTACCCTAAGCTTTTATTGTTGTTGTTGTTATGTGCCGTTGAGTCGGCCCCAACTCATAGTGACCCCTCCTTGGGTTTCCGAGGCAGTATCACTACGGAAGTAGGATTGCCCAACCTTCCTTCCGAGGAGTGGCTGGTGGGTTTGAACCGCCAGCCTTCTGGTTAGCAGTCAAGTGCTTTAGCCACTATGCTACCAGAAAAAACAACAACCACCAAAGAAACCCAGTCTCTCCAGAGAAAGCTTGGATGCACACTGCTTAAAAAACATGAGCTCACCTGCCCTGCACTCACAAGCTGCAGCCTCTTTACATCTCAGAAGCTGGAAGCTGGATGAGTAGCTGAGCTTCAGCTCTGTGCTAGGCCCACAGGCTGAGCAAGGATGAATCACCTCCAATAGCTGACAAAAAATCATTTTGATGTGGTTGGATGATGGTGGAGTCTTGCTTTGTTGCTGCCCCTAGGACTTCTAATGAAGTCCTTTTGGTACCTCATTCAATTAAGACTTGAAAACAAACAAAAACAACAAAAACAACCAACTGCTCTCCAGTCAATTCTGACCCTATAGGACAGAGTAGAACTGCTCCATACAGTTTCCAAGGCTGTAAATCTTTATGGGAGCAGACTGCTTCTTTTTTCTCCTGCAGAGCAACTGGTGGATTCTAACCATCAACATTTTGCACCATCACTCTACCACCAGAGCGCCTTAGACTTTTTGGTAGAAACTTTCACTCATTCTATTTCAAAATAACTAAGGCTAGAGGTTTAGAAGGACTTCAGTTATTTCTCTATTTTTTAATCAAGGCTGTTGCATGGTCAAGCTAAGTGGCTTTGCAATGTCTTTTTCAACTATAGACTTTCTCTTTCTATCCTTCTTCTCCCTGGCTCTGTGCCTTGGCCTAAGATGTTTGTTCTTAACAATAATAATAATATGGACCCAGCCTTACTGTGTTCCAGGTATTGGGCTAATTGGTTTATATGCCTGATCTCCTGTTATCTTCAAGCAATATTGTAGGCTGGTTTGATTATTATTTCCATTTCACTGATTAGGACATGGAAATTTAAATAGGTTAATTGACTTTCCCAGAATCAGTGAGGATGTTAAGTTAAGAAGAGTAAGATCCACTTTAAGCTCAGGTGATGTAACTACAGGAGCCCCCTCAATCTTGATACTATTGACAAGCTGCTCTTGCTAACATGACCCAGCCTGATATGAACATGTATTTGAGGCAATGCTCAGGATGACATGTCTCAGAGAACTTAAGTAAGGGCAGTTCCTTGAAAAGTAACTAATTGCTACTTCCTTATAGGATATCAGTGACAGACATTTCCAAAAATTCTGGGAGTGAGCATCTCCAAAGTTTTGTTAGAAATAGAAAAAAATATAATGCTTAAAGTTACAAAGAATGAATTGTGTTCTAATTGTCTGGAATGATGAGATAAGCAAAATGGATTCCCACTGTCTGTTTAAGGTTCCTGAGTGGCCCTTATGATTTGTGTTGCTGTTCTTAGGTGCTGTCTAGTCAGCTCTGACTTATAGTGACCCTATGTACAACAGAATGAAACATGCCTGGTCCTGTGCCATCCTTGCAATCTTTGCTACACTTGCACCCATTGTTGCAGCCACTGTGTCAGTCCACCTTGTTGAGGGTCTTCCCCTTCACTGACCCTCCACTTTACCAAGCATAATAGCCTTCTCCAGGGACTGGTCCATTCGGACATGACCAAAGTAGGTGAGATGAAGTCTGGCCATTCTTGCTTGTAAGGAGCATTCCTTGGGCTTGGTTACCAACCTGAAGGTTGATGGTTAGAACCCACCCTGTGACATCAGAGAAGAAAGGCCTGGCAATCTGCCTCCAAAAGATTACACCGAGAAAACCCTCCAGAGCAGTTCTGCTCTGTAACACGTGGGGGTGGGGCCGCCATGACTAGGAATCAACTTGATGGCAATGGTTTTGCTATCTGCTTATGAGACAGGCCTTGGGAAGATAATGTTGGCCTCAAAATTTGAGATTCTTTTTTCCTGTGTATTGCTCTGGATATACTAGGCAGAAAACATAATGTCTGTTTCTAGGAACTTTCTATTTCCAGTACCTGGTCACTCAATTTTATAGCTGGTCCAGAAAAGATAAGAGAAAGACATGAATTTGGACCCCAAATAGAAAGCCTGCCTCCCTTTCATTTACATTCAAGACCATGTCTTACAACTGCAACTTCTTAATCAATTTGTTCTTCAAGAAATTTTAATGTGCCCCAAAGTCTTTTGGCAATTAACCCTGTTTTTAAAAAGGCAGGTTTTTATTCACCTTAGAGTAATAATATTGGTGGTATTGAGTGTTAAGTCAGGACATCCACATTCTAGTCTCTGATCTGACTACTTTAATCATTTTAGGTACATTAGTTAACCCCTCTAGACCTCCTTATCCTGTCTTGATTAAATTTGGGATTTTAAATCTGGAACCCTTGGACTCTAAGTAAAGTTTCATGGACGAGGTTCAAATACATATATTTCTAATACCCTAAAATTCTATGCAAGAATTTAAATGCAAGTTGGAAGCAAGAGAGTCCATAGCTTTCATCAGATTTGCAAAGGCTACAGGAGCTCAAAGAGATTAGGGACCCTGACTTGAACACTCCCTATAATTACTCCCTAGGCCTAAACTTTTTCCAAATTTAGCAATATCAGCTCTGCTCACAAAGTGTGGCATTTGGATTCTTTAAAGATTCAAGTCCTTTTACGAGTTGACTGTGCAATCCACAGAAACAGGTATGAACACTGCTAGGTGGACCTATTGGTTAATCTTTACTTTTTGTACTTTCTTGGGTGATGAATCCTTTTACTTGAAATTCCAGAGGCTCAGCCTAGGGAGTTGGCTTTGAGAGATTTTACCCTTTCGTTTGGTGTTAGATGCCTATTTTTTTTTTTAAACTGTAAAGTGGCATTTTTGAAAATAATTGAGACACACAGTCAATCTTACATAATGACCAAACATAAAAAGATCATAGAGAATGGCCAATAGCCATTAAAACCAATAAAAAACCAATCAGCCAAATGGAAACAAAATAAATATAATAGTTGTCCTATATCTCAGCTTCTTAGCTTGTTGTTGTTATGTGCCCTCGTGTCAGACCCGACTCATAGCGACCCCTCCTTGGGTTTCCGAGGCAGTATCACTATGGAAGTAGATTGCCCCATCTTGCTTCCGAGAGCTTTAGCTATCTGTTGCTATTTTATTTCTATTGTCTCTTTACCAGTATATTCCAGCCAGTTCCTCTCATAGTTTTTTTTTTTTTTTTTTTTAACATAGTAAAAAGGATGCAGACTTTCTGTACAATTGAAAGCAACAGTCCACTTTGGAAATTATGCAGTTGGATTCCTTTTTTTGTTATGAAAGAAACAGTATTTTAAGCAAGGCTTTTTGATTGGTGTACTTCTCTGCTAATCAGAACATTCTGGGATGAATCCCTTGCCTGTAGGATGAGTGGAACCTAGTAGATAATGAAAAGTGGCCAATGCTGGGAGGCTTCTGCTAGCTCAAAATGTCTACTTTCTATTCTTTTCCATAGTATTAATGTAGTGGTTTGTGGTATAGAAATTATCAAAGGAAAACTGGAAGTGGTTTAATTTCTGAACATAAATTTTTCAATTCCTCAATCTATATATTCTTTCTTTCTTTTTTTTTTTTTTAATTGTGATTTGGGTGAAAGTTTACAGAGCAAATTCACTTTCCACACAGCGGCTCGTATATACTTTGTCTCATGGCATTGACTGCAATTTCCCACAATGCAACAGCTCCCCTCCCACTTTCTCCCCATAGTTACCTCTTCCCTGTGTCCTTCCCTTCATGCACTCCTGCCCCCTGAGCTGTCTCTCTGTGCATACACAGCTCTTCTATTCTCCCATGATTGTTCTCTCCATGGAGTATATCTACCTAATGTAAATATTTAGCTCATATGCCTGTCTTTTGTGTGGCTCAATTCCAGACCTGAAGGGCAGCTAGGGGCCATAGTCTCAGTGGTTCCTTCAGGCTCTGTCAGACCAGAAAACCTGGTCCCTCCTTTTTTTTTTTTTAAATGATTTTGAGTTTTGTTCCACATTGTTCTCCCACTCTATCCATGATATCCCACATAGATCCCCCTCTGAGTGGTTGACAGGGGCACCATCTAGTTCTTCTGGTCTCATAGTCATATAGGCTGAGTATCTCATGGTACACCAGTCACTTTTACTAATTGTTTCCATGCATCTTTGGTTTTCTTCATTCTTCTTTGCTCTGAATGAGGAGAGACCCATTGTTGCATCTCGACGGCCACTTGCAAGCTTTTAAGATCCCAGTCTCTACTTGCCAAGGTAAGATGTGGAACAATGTTTTGTGTAACATGTTGTGCCAGTTGAGCTTGATGTCCCTTACAACTATGGTCCTGAGCCCAGAAGTCCAACTACTCACTCCCTCTGTGTAGCTGGCTGTGGTCAAGAAGTGACTACAACCTTTCCCTTGCCAATCTCTATACTCTTAAGGAAATAAGTTGAAAATAGAAAGGAAGGGTGACTAACTATGAAGACCTTAAATTCTGGAAGGTATTTCTCTGTTTCCTGTTCTTTCTTCCTGAGTGGAAATTCTAGTAATCTAAGCAGGGAACATTGTGAAGAGAGAAAAAGCAACATATTTGGAAATTTATGGAGTTGTTATTATTGTTAGATGTTGTCTAGTTGGCTATGACTCATAGTGATCTTAAGTACAACAGAATGAAACAGTGCCTTGTCCTGTGCCAGACTCGCAATCCTCGCTATACCTGAGCCCATCAGTGCAGCCACTGTATCAATCCACCTCATTGAAGATCTTCCCCTTTTTTGCTGACCCTCTGCTTTACCAAGCATGATATCTTTCTCCAGAGAATGGTGCCTTCTGACAATATGAGCAAAGTAGGTGAGACAAAGTCTGGCCATTCTCTCTTCCAAGGAGCATTCTGGCTGCACTTCTAGGACAGATTTGTCAGTTCTTCTGGCAGTCCATGGTACTTTCAGTATTCTTTGCTAACACCACAATTGAAGAGCATGGTACTTTCATTATTCTTTATTCATTGTCCAGCATTCATATGCATCTTATGATCTATGGAGTAGAACTCAGGAACTACCAAAAACCAAACCCACTGCCATCAAGTTGATTCCAACTCACAGTGACCTTATAGGACAGAGGGAACTGCCCTATTGGGTTTACTAAGCTATAAACCTTTACTGAGAGCAGACTGCCTCATCTTTTCTCCCACAGAGCAGCTGGTGGCTTTGAACCCCCAGTCATTTGGTTAGCAACTGAATGCTTTAACCACTGTGCTACCAGTGCTTCTCCAAGAAGGTACCAGTAAGCCGTTATTTTATTGGTAGGGGATTCCTCTGATAAAATAAATATCTCTTAATGTTGTTAGGAGGAGCCCTAGTGGCATGGTGGTTAAAGTGCTTGCCTGCAGACTGAAAGGTTGGTGGTTTGAGCACAATAGTGCCTTCTCTGGAGAAAGATGTGTCAGTCACTTCCATAAAGATTTCGGCTTTGGAAACTATATTGGGCAGTTCTACTCTATCCTATAGGGTCTCGAGGAGTCAGAATCCACTCAACAGCAGCATTTTCTTTTTCTTTTTTTAGGTTGTTAATCCTTTTGTGAAATAATAATTTATGATGTAATACTAATTAATATCCTTCAGCATGCAAGCAGACATTGTTTGTACGATTGGCACACACACACAATTACATAGAAGAAAGGATTTACCTTTTGTGAACATACTGCTTTGATAAATAACTAGTTTGGAAACCTAATTGTGTACTCTTAGGAAACTTGTTTGGCTGATGATCATTCTCTACATCACCTTAATTTGCCTCCCAGAAACTCATAATATTTTCTTTTCTGGTAAGCTTATTATTATTATTGTAGTATAAGATATACAGAGGAAAGTGTACAAATCCTAAGTTGTTACAAATTGAGCACTTTCATCTAAACAATACCCTGACAGTGTTAAAAGCATTAATTACTAGAACCCTGTTCGCTTCCCTGTGCTCCATCCAGCCATTACACCCAGAAGAGTAACCATCATTCTGATATCTATCCACATAGATTAGTTTTGCCTGGTCTTGAATTTCATGTAAATGGAATCATAAAATAGAATCATATGGTACTTAATTTTTTGTGTTTGACTTCTTCAGGATTTGTGAGATTCATCCATGTTGCATGTATTAATAGGTCATTATTTTTTTATTGCTCTGTAGGATTCTGTTGAATGACTACACACAATTTATATATTCTACTGTTGATAATTGTTTGGGTTGTTTCCAATTTTTGACTATTATGAAAGCTACTGCCAATATTTTTGTATATGTCTTTTGTTAGACATAGCACTCATTTCTGTTTCATGTATACCCAGGGGTGGAATAGCTGGGTCATAGAGTTTTCATATTTCAGCTTTAGAAAATAAGCAAAAAGGGTTTTTCCAATTTACAATCCCTCCAGGATTCCAGTCTGTGGTTCAGTGAATTATTTGGTATGACTTTTCTAGCCATAGTCTTTGTAACTCCCACTGGATTACTGGGTGGGACCATGCAAATAAGGTGTGTAGAACTCTCATGTTGGGATTGGTTAGTTTTGTCACTCTGCCAGGCTTAAAATAACCTTCCTAAAGGCACATGGAACATCTCACTGCCATCAAGGGAGAAAAGGTGGAGATGAAGTAGAACGTTTCCTTGGACTCCAGATCCCTGTGCTAGACCTTCTTAGGAGAGAGGCTCCAGCAAAGAGATGGCCTGGCAGAGTGATGACAGCAGTGGAATCAAAGAGGCACAAGACAGAGTGGTGGGCTTACCTGGCCCTTGGAGTGAGAAAGCTGAGTGCCCTTGGACAGGAGACTTGCTGGCAGAGTGGGGTGTACTTAGGTGTACGTATCAGCAGAGCTAAAAGGCCTTTGTAACATTTGTTCTAGCAGGGCAGAGGCCAGGTCAAAAGGCCAAGGTCCAGAGAGTCATCCCTGAGGACATAGCAGAGGGGAGACTGTCCTGATCAAATAATAGTATCCTAAGTATGTTCCTGAACCTGAATTATAGCCTGTTACTTTCCTAATAAACCCATAATTCTGAGTATTGTCTGTGAGTTCTGTGTGGCCATTGCAATGAATCATCGAAACCTGAAGAGAAGTAGTGAGTGTCTCAGAAGGGACACTGGGTATCAGACTGGTAAAAGGCTGGAGGATGGCGGCATGTCTAGCCTCATAGGAATAAGCCTTGGGCTATTGATAGTGATTCTGTCTTCCCCTTGTGAAGTTAGAGGAGGTCAGAAGATGTCACCTCTCTTTTTGCATAGCAAGAGTTCTAGTTGCTCCAAATCCTTGCCAACACTGAGTAACTTCAGATGTGCTGGTAAATGTGCATTAATGTATCTCTATGACTTTAATTTTCACTTCTCTGATGATCAATAATTCTTTGTTGTTGTTAATTGCTGTCAAGTTAATCCCAATGCACGGCAACCCCACGTGTTACTGTTCATAGGGTTTTCCTGACAGATAACCAACCAGACCTTTTCTTCCATGGTACCATGGGATTTGTTCTAACCATCAACATTTAGGTTAGCAGATAAGCATAAACGTAGCATCACCTGGGGACCTTCATTAATACTTGTTTTTATCAGGTGGTGTAGAGTTGGTTTTAACTCCCAGCCACCTCATGCACAGAAGGGAACATGGCCTGGTTCTGTACCATCCTCACAATCCTTGCTATGCTTGAGCCCATTGATGCAGCCACTGTGTCAATCCATCTTGTTGAGCATGTTCCCCTTTTTCACTGACCCTCTGCTTTATCAAGCATGATGTCCTTCTCCAGGGATTGGTCTCTTCTGATGGCATAACCAAAGTACCTGTGAAGAAGTCTGGCCATTCTCATCTCTAAGGAGCATTCTAAGGAGCTCTGGTGGTGTAGTACCTAAGGCATTTGACTGCTAACCAGAGGTTGGCAGTTCAAATCCACCAGCTATTGCACAGAAGGAAAATGGGGCAATCTACTTCCATAAAGATTTACTGCCTCAGAAACCAAGTGGGGGTACCTATGGGTCATGATCGACACGATGGCACTGAGTTTGGTTTTTTTGGTTTAAGAAGCATTCTGGTTGTACCTCTTCCAAGACAGATTTGTTTATTCTTCTGGCAGTTAGCACCTCTTTATATGAATATTGGTCATTTAGATGTACTCTCTTATAAAATGACTACTCAAATCAATGACAAAGTTTAGAAATTATATTTTATCTCTTTTCCTTGTTGATTTATAGGAATTCCTTATCACAGATAAGAATCCTTTCTTGTATATTTATATTGAAAATATCTCCTTCCACTCAAAAGCCTTGCCTTTCCCTCTTTTAACAATATATTTTCGTGACACATTTCTTAATTTTAATGAAATCCAAGTTATCAACCTTTTATTTTGTAGTTTGAGATTTTTGTGTCCACCTCAAGTGTGTAAGTCTATGATCCATGTGACATGTGGTTGTAAAAATTCTGTAATTTCTTTGGCTATTCTTAAAATATTGTATTTCCATATTCATTTTAAAGTTAACATGTGATTTTTTACACACACACACACACACACACACAAATCTGCTGAAAATTTTGATTAGAATGGCATTGACTATATATTATTTGAAAAGAATTTATATCTTACTATTGAATTTTCCAATCTATGAGTAAGGTATATTTCTCTCTTTATTTGGACTTTGTTTAATTTCTGTCAGTAATATTTGTTGTACCTTGAGAGCTAGCAATATATATCTATTATTTATTATGTTGTTTTTATCATGTACCATTGAATCAGACCCAACTCATAGCGACCTCTCCTTGGGTTTCCAAGGTAGTATCACTATGGAAGTAGATTGCCCAACCTTCCTTCCAAAGGAATGGCTGGTGGGTTTGAACGACCAGCCTTCTGGTTAGCAGTCAAGTGCCCTGATACAAATTATATATACGTAAGTTTATATTTTTATCATTTTCTAAAAAACTACCTCCCCCATGTTTTTATTATGGTTTGCCAATTTTATTGAGGTATACTTCATAGGCAACAAAATTTTCTCCTTTTAGATATACAATTTTATGAGTTTTGACAAATAAATATGTTATTTAACCAACCACAAATAACTTATAGAATATTGCCATCACCCCACATGTTTCCTTGTGCCCTTGTAATCAATCTCACCACAGCTCCTGGAAACCACTGATTTATTTGTATCATTTTCCTTTTTCTAGACTGTCATGTAAACATGGTCATATAGTCATATAAATTATACATTTCACAGCCTCTTGTGTATGACTTCTTTCATATAGAATAATGTTACTGAGACTCATTAATATTGTTCCATAGATCAGTAATTCATTCCTTTCTCTGTTTGAGCAGCATTTCATTGTATAGATGCACCACAGTCTGTTTATCCATTTACTGGCTGAGGGACATTTGGGCTCTTTAAAGTTTTTTGTAACTATGAATAAATTGGCCATGCCATAAGCATTCCGTGTAGGTCTTTGTGCAGACATATGTTTAAATTTCTTTTTCAAAAATACATATCTTATGGATTTCTTGTGTTCAGAAAGAATAAAGCATTCTGATAACTCAATTGTAAGAAAACAAACATCTCAATTTAAAAATGGGCAAATGATTTGAACAGGCACTTCAAAGAAGATATACAGATGGAAATAAACACGTGAAGGGATAGTCAGCATTATTTATTCATTCAAAAAATGCAAATTATAACCATAGCAAATGGTTAAAATTAAAAAATGAAAATGCCTAATCTAAGTTCTGTTTAGGATGTGCAGTAACTAGAATTCTCATACATTGATGATTGGGATGCAAAATGACATAACTACTTTGTTTTCATTTATTTTAATAAAATGATATCAGAAGCTATCATTATTATTTGTACAGCCAATATTTATTTTTATTTTCTCATACATTTATAATTTTCATTGATCCACATTCCTCCTCATCTTTCTGTTTTTCTGTCTGGGATTATTTTCCTTCTACTTGAACATGATGTCCTTTTCTAGTGATTTGTCTTTCACAATTACGTGTCCAAAGTAAGTGAGATGAAGTCTCACTACCCTCATGACTAAAGAACATTCTGGTTTATTTCTTCTAAGACAAATTCCTCTGTTCTTCTGGAAGGCCATGGTATATTCACTATTCTTTGCCAACATAACATACTACACAAAAACATTATTCTACATCCTACTTTGGTGAGTAGCAACTGGGATCTTAAAAGCTTGCAAGCAGCCATCTAGATGCAATCATGTGTCTCTCTTCATCCAGAGCAAAGAAGAATGAAGAAAACCAAAGATGCATGGAAACAAGTAGTCCAAGGAACTGGTAGACCATGTGAACCTCAGCCTATATGACCTTGAGACCAGAAGAACTAGATGGTGCCTGTCTACCACTGTCAACCACTTAGAGAGGGATCTGTGTAGGAGATCCTGGATAGAATGGGAGAACAATGTGGAACAAAACTCAAAATCATACAAAAAGGACCAGGTTTTCTGGTCTGATAGAGCCTGGTGAGATCCCTGAGATAACCCCTAGCTAACCTTCAAGCCTGGAATTGAACTCACTCCTGAAGTTTCCAGCCAATAATAGTCATATGTACTGGACATTAACATCAGGTAGATACGCTACTTAGAGTGATCAATCATATGAGAATAGAAGGGCAGTGTATGCACAGGTAGACAGCTCAGGGGACAGGAGTGTATGGGAAGTAAGAGGTAACTACAGGGAGGAAGTGGAAGGAGACCTGTTACATTGTGGGAAATTGCAGTCATTGTCATGAGACAAAATATGTATGAACTGCTGTATGGAAAATGAACTTTCTCTGTAAACTTTCACCCAAATCAGAGTAAAAATTAAAAAAAAATTATTTGCCAATACCACAGGTTGAAGGCATCAAATCTTCTTCTGTTCTCTTTTTTACATTGTCCAGCATTCATATGTACATGAAGTGATTGAAAATATCATGGTTTGGGTCAGATACACCTTAGTTGTCAAAGTGACATCTTTGCTTTTCAGAACTTTGAGGACGTCTTTTGCAGCAGATTTTCTCAATGCAATAATAGTCATTTGATTTCTTAACTGCTGCTTCTGTGGATATATAATAAGTGGAGTATCATATAAAACTATAAAACCAAAAACCAAACTCAGTGTCGTCAAGTTGATTTGACTCACAGTGACCCCTTCTTGGGTTTCCAAGGCAGTATCTCTATGGAAGTAGATTGTCCAATCTTTCTTCCAAGGAGTGGCTGGTGGATTTGAACCACCAGGCTTCTGGTTAGCAGTCAGATGCCTTAGGCAGTATGCCACTAGAGCTCCCACATAAAACTGTAGTCAATTATTTTATATTTTTGCTTGGTGGGTTTTGTAAAGAAAATATTTTTGAATTCTTTGACATGGTGGAAATCTTCTGTAGATGTTTCTATCCCTTGATTTTTAAACAATTTACTTTAAATATAAGACCCATTTATTGTTAAGTTTTCTATAATTCTAAGCTTGTGAGGGTATGGTATTAAAAACAACAAGAAGCAAACAATTAGGAAGGAGTTGGGATTGTGTTTAAGAAAAAAAAAATCAGTCTATTATTGAGTAAAAGACATTAGTGAGGAAGAAAACAATTAATAAAATAGATTAAGTGCCCAAGGGGAAAATTGGCTTACAATGACTTCTTGTGCTGCTAGTCAAAACAGGCGACTGATGCAGTGACAGGTTTTACAGGAAACTTTAAAAAGCCCAGATGGCTCAAGTTTACATGTTTACAGAGGAGCTGGGAAAGGCAGTTAAACCCTGCAAATGCCACTCAATTAACTAGAAGATTTTCAGTTCTGATGATAAAAAAATAAAGTTGAAAAGGAATGGAAACCAGAAGGGACAGAAGAAGAGAAAGAAAAGTGAGAGTAAGATGAAAAAATGGTGAGGTTGAAAATGACGATACAGAAAATGAAGAAGTAAAATAAATACAGAGGAGAGAAAGAGGAAGGAAGGAAAATGAAATGTAATATGGAAATCACAATGAAAACTAAGAAATGACTTGCTTTTTTTTTTTTTTTTTCCTGGAATATGCAATAAACATGAAAACCAAGAAAAGATGCTTGGATTTTTAGCAACTTAATGTCTATTTTCTTTTTGTGTTATATTAGTAATAAATGGTTTGGGAAAAACAGAAAGGAGGTATTTTGAGAAAATTCAACTCTGTGCTAGTCTATTGAGCAAGAACAGAACCTGGTTTCAATGGTGGATTTTCCTACTATTCTCAAAATAAACCCAACCCATTGCCATCATGTCTGTTCCAACTTTCAAGGACCCTGTGGGACAGAGTAGAAGGGTTTCCAAGGTTGTAATCTTTATGGAAGCAGACTGCCACATCTTTCTCCTGCAGAGTGACTGTTATGTTCGAACTATCAATATTTTGGTTAACTGTTGAGCACTTTAACCACTGTACCTCCAGGGCTCCCTTTCTGTTTACTATATAATGGAAATTTAAAAAAAATAATTAGAATAGCTTTGAGATTCATCTTAATATGGTTTGCTGTGGTTCTGTGACAAAAACATCAACAAAAAGTGACTTAAAGTTATTGCAATAATGGCTTACCTAGCCAATGGTTAGGGTAAAATTAATTCTAACAGAATGAGGAACTTACTGCTTAGGAGATACTGAACTTCTGTTAAAGGTGATGACAAAATTTTGAAAGTTATAATAGCAATAGTTCAACAATATGATAAACATAACTAGCATCATTGAATTGTACATGTGAAGAATATGAAATGACAAATGATTTGTTTTACGTATATAGTTACCATAATTTTTTTTATACATCTTTAATCTTTGTGTGAAAAAAAAAAGTGAAAGAATGAAGTGGACAATCTTGGAGAGGCAGAAAAACAATTGTTGTTTACAAACCTAATAATTACATAAATTGTAATGTAAATCAATTTAATCTTCTGATGGAAGAGTAGAGTTTCTCAATAGTGGTACAATTGGTATTTTGAACTGGTTCATTTTTTGAACTGGTTAATCCTGTGCATTATAGGATGTTTAGCGGCATCCCTGGCCTCTATCCACTGGAACCAGCAGCACCTTCCCAGTTGTGACAATCAAAAATGTCCCCAAATATTGGCAAATATTACTGATGGTTAAATCACTGCTTTGGAGGCATTGACTGAAATTCATGAACTTACGTTATCAAAACAAACAAGCAAGCAAGCAAAGCAAAGCAAAACAAATCAAATAACCTCAAAAAACCCAAATATTGGCTGGATTTCAGTTAAGAACTGAAATGATATGATACAACTGTTTTTGTTGTAAGGTGCCATCGAGTGAACTCTGTCTCATAGTGACCCTATTTACAACAGAATGAAACACTGCCCAGTTTGTG
>NW_006921927.1:2177392-2180263 GCF_000298275.1 Orycteropus afer afer | reverse complement strand
CATAACTAATTAGAGGCAATAATGAGACTAGAATTCTTATCTCCTCACTGCCAACTAAAATCAAAACCAAACTCACTGCCATTGAGTCAATTCGACTCCTAGCAACCCCTCCTTGGGTTTCTGAGACAGTATTACTACGGAAGTAGATTGCCCAATCTTCCTTCCGAGGAGTGGTTTGTGGGTTTGAACCGCCAGCCTTCTGGTTAGCAGTCAAATGCCTTAGGCACTATGCTACCAGAGCTCCTGTCTTAGCATATAGGGCAGACCAATATTAATGGATTTAATTCAGTGTCTTATAGTTACAAGTGGAATGTTGGGCTTTATGTGATTAGAGTCCAAATACAAAGCAGAGTAATCTTTAGGAGAACATCTCTAGAGATGACAGAAATGGGTAGGAGAATCACATAGCTGGTGCATGAGTTTCTCTTGGTTGCTCCTTGACTGTCTCATGATTAATCACAGTTTCTTTGCATTCCTTTAAGTTTGTTCTGCCCCTATGTAGTTACTTCCATTCCTATTGCTCTTGTGGGCTTCTTCAAGGAATGTGAGATGGCACCTGTGGTATTAAAGTTGTGTGTCAACTTGGCTGGGCCTGGTTTTGTGTGGCTGGGCAGCTGGATGTAGTTATTGCCCATGATGAGACTGGTAATTAACTCCATGGTGGAATCTACTGGAGCAGCTGAGTAGCTGCTTAGGTATGTGGTCTGCTTCTAATATATATGAAGAAGCACTGAGAAAGGTCTCTGCAGCTTTTTGGTGCACCTGGACCTGCACATAGCCTAGTCTTCATTCAGCAGCTGCCATGTTTCCTGAAGATCTTGGGACTGTTTCTGGACTTGAACCAGTGGCCTGCTGTATTGTTTGATTATCTTGAGACTGTGCTATATTATTTGTTGACCTTGGGTTTGTCAGCCTCAGCAGCCAGCAGCTGCCTGAGTTGAGAGAAGCCTCCAGCTTCAGTGAGCCAGGATCAAGAGGCAGAGCTGAAGCCCAAGGTCGAGGGGCTTTCACCAGCCCATAGAGATGGCACTTTGAACGCAGACTTCTAGCCTCCAAAGCTGTAACAGACTAAATCCCTGTTTGTTAAAACTACCCATTTGTGGTATTTTCTGTTAGAGTGGCACTAGATGACCAAAACAGCAGCTGAAGCTGGTTCTCTTTCCATCCAAGACTGTATTCTCATATTAATCACATTCTCACAAATACAGATGGATCCTGGAGAAATGCATCTTCACTAAGACTTGTTTCCATCAGGATCTCAGCAGGAAACAGATGGCACCTTCGAGTGGGCAATTGATGAAAGTTTAATGACAGAACTGTTTACATCATTACAACAGGGACACTAACAGGAGATAGAGAAGCACCTGGGGTTATTAATATCAGGGAGTTGTTTCCACCACTAGACTAAAAGGGACAGAACAGGAAAGGAAGCTGTGTCCACGGGAGGGGAGCCACTTAAGAAAAGCTGTCACCTTTGGCAAGAATGCAAATACTGCCAACCAAACTCTGAACTGAGGGAAACACTACTCTGACCTACTCTGTTCCCTCCCTTCTTCCCTTCAGGAAAGGAAGTTTCTTGTTGGTGCCTCCTATTGACAGAACCCAACTAGCAACCAGAGAGCAAGGGAGCTTGATGGAGTCCACAGAGGTCAGTCTGTAGGTGTGGAACAAGGTAGAGAAGGGTGCAGAATGGCTCTCGGGCAAAAAGGAGAATATCCAGGATAAAGCTAGATTGGGCAACACTAAGTTTATATTAACAATAATTCCTCTAACAATCAAAATCATTTTGAATTTGGCATCTTTCAGAAAGAAGCCAGAATGAAGCTGAATTTTGTTTTGTTAGAGAGAGAAACATTTATTATTGAATGGCATAAATAAAATGGCTTTGCATTTCATGTTGTCTTTGAACCTTCTTGATATAAAGATAAGACAGCACTTTGAAGGCTTTTACCTATAAGTAATTGATTTGGTAATTTAAATAACCATTATGCATTTTTTAAAGCAAACATTCTTCCAAAGGCCTGCCAATCCTTATTTACCTGTTCAGAGATGAATGTAATTTAACTCTTGCTTTAAAAAATATTCATTGAATGTACTTTTTACTATCCCATTGGTTTCCCCAAGCACAACTGGACTGGGCAGGGATTTTCTGCAGTCACATGTTTACCTCTGGTGTGTCCATTATGAACATGATAACAGCCATTACATAAGCAAACCATAGAGGGTCTGATTTCTCACTTGATCTTGTATATTATTTCTTTTCCTTTGTGTTAGCACTTCTGCACCTGTGTTTGAGTTAACTCTTGGCTCCAAGGACATTTGGAAGATGATTAGAATATTTAAAAAGCAGCAAGTAAACAGATCTCATAATTAGTTGATTGCCTGTATAGCCACACAGAAGAGATTTTTGTATTGTGAGAGAAGCTCAAAGCAAGCATCCCTTTCAAGAACCTAATAAAGTTCCACCTTTTCAGGCCTGACCTGGTCATTTGGCGTCAGAGATCACAGGGTCATGTGCAGGACAAAAGGCTTCTTCTAGAACCTTTGTTGGAAGTATTTTGTTTTGAATGGGCAAGTACTAAGCTTGTGGATTTAGTCATTGAGAAAGGACTTGAGGAATGGATTGGGCAGGATTGAGGACCTGGCATTTTATTTTAATTGTCTACTGGGATGTGAGGCCTCATGCTCCCACTAACAAGGATAACAAAGGAGGAGGAAGACGAGAAGAGGCAGGGTAAGGAGAGAAGGCCAAAGAGACAGCCAGAAATTCTAATACAGATGGAATAAAAGTTTATTCCTTGACACTTTCCCACAAGCATCTTAAGTAACTCTTTTTTGGTACTCTTATTGCCTCTAAAGGAGCTCTGGTGG
>NW_006921927.1:2174858-2177122 GCF_000298275.1 Orycteropus afer afer | reverse complement strand
AAGACTGGACAATCTACTACCATAAAGATTTACTGCCTTGGAAACCCAAAGGGGGTCTCTGTGAGTTGGAATTGACTTGATGGCAGTAGTTTGTTTTTCTTTTTTTGTTTATTGCTTCTCAAACTTCCCATATTATAGTACTAATAATCTAATTTTCTATTTGCCCCTTCTAGACCAGTGTTGCCAATGGAAATGTCTGCTTTTTTTTTTTTTTTAAATTTATTATTTAATTTTTATTGTGCTTTAGGTGCAAGTTTACAGAACAGAGTTTGTTTTACATTCAAAATTATGTGTACATATAGTTTCATTCCTCATTTATCATCCTAACTCAGTCGCCTCCCCTCCCTGCCCAGTAACCTTTCCCTCCCCCCCATGCCCCTCATAGTTATGCTTCTGTTTTGATGTTCTACATCTGTGCTGTGGTTACTGAACTTTTGAAATGTGGCTACTGTGACTGAGGAATTGAAATTTTAATTTTATTTCCTTTTAATTAATTTCAGTTGAGATAGTCACATGTGGCTAGTTGCTGTCATATTGAACCCCAGAATTCTAGATGATAAGGTCTGTGAGGGTAGGGATCACATAGATCATTATTGTAAGTCTGAATTATAGGAGGCATTCAAGAAATATTTGTTGTTGAAGAAAGGGAGAAGGAAATGGGGGGAGAAAGGAAGGGAGAGAGGGAGAAATGAGAACATGGAAGAATCTGACAAGGGGATGAGTATATGTGTTTTTAAATAACAAAAGACTAAGATACAGCCCAAAGCTCTTCTGAATCCTTCTATCTGTTGCTCTCTTAAAATTGTTCTCTATTCCAATTCATGCTTTCCTATTTTTTCTTTCATGTATTTTTCTTATATATATTGTGTATAAAATATAATATATACTATATATATTGTAGAAAGAAGCTGTGGTAGCATGGTGCCTAAAGCCCTTGACTGCTAACCAGAAAGCCAGTGGTTCAAACCTACCAGCTACTCCTCTGAACGAAGGCTGGACAGTCTACTTCCATAGTGGTATCACTTTGGAAACTCAAGGAGTGGTCGCTATGAGTCAGGGCCGACTTGATGGCACATAACAACAATATATTTCTCTATGCACATACAAATAATATTAAGAACTCACTTGCTGCCATGGAGTTGATTCCTACCCACAGCGACCCCCACTGGGTTTCCAAGGCTGTAAATCTTTACAGAAGCAGACTACCTCATCATTCTTCCGTGGAGTGGCTGGTGGGTTTGAACCGCCGACTTTTCGATTAGCAGCCAAATGCCTTAACGATTACACCAGTAGAGCTCCTATACATAGTATATATGTTATATATATTATATATGTACAACATCATCTGATATCATTTCTGATTGGTTATTAGTCACAAACTAATAAGCCAAGAATGCAGTTACTTGAAAAAGAATTCTTGATGACTAAAGCTCGAATCGCCTCATATGCATGTGAGAGCTGGGCAATGAATAAGGAAGACTGAAGAAGAATTGATTCTTTTGAGTTGTGGTGTTGGCAAAGATTAGTGAAAGTACCGTGGACTGCCAAAAGAACTAACAAATCTGTCCTGGAAGAAGTGCAGCCAGAATGCTCCTTGGAAGCAAGAATGGCTTGACCTTGTCTCACCTACTTTGGTCATGTTGTCAGAAGGGACCATTCCCTGGAGAAGGATATTGTGTTTGGTAAAGTGGAGGGTCAGCGAAAAAGGGAAAGGCTCTCAATGAAATGGATTGACACAGCGGCTGCCAAGATGGGCTCAGGTATAGCAAGAATTGTGAAGCTGCTGTAGGACCTGGCAGTGTTTCGTTTCTGTTGTACATGAAGTCTCTATGAATCAGAGATGACTCAACGGCACCTAACAGCAACAACAACAAAACTTGAAGCAGCATTTCTTTTTAAAATGACATCTAACTATTTTAGAATCATTGGCTTAACTGTGTAAATAGAATTGACTCATTTAAGTTATTGTAACTACTGAATTCAATATTTACAGTGCTAAATTTATAGACATTCTTTACTAATATGTAGTTTCAAAAGGAGTGTGTCATTTATTTTATCTTAAAAAAAGTTAAAATTCCTCTTATTGAAAGATAAAAATTCTCTCATTGAATTCTATGTTTTTTTTTTTTTAAATTATGATTTGGGTGAAAATTTACAAAGCAAATTCACTTTCCATACAGCAGTTCTCATACACTTTGTCTCATGACATTGACCACAATTTACCACAATGCAACATCTCCCCTCCTACTTCCTCCCAATAGTTA
>NW_006921927.1:2154020-2170822 GCF_000298275.1 Orycteropus afer afer | reverse complement strand
GGCACTAAGAGAAAAATGTAGGGAAAGTGAATAATGAAGGAAAAAATGGGAAAAATAGAAAAAGAAAAACCAGCAACAGGGTTAACCATGAGAAAAAAGGGGGAAAAAATAATTTGAATTAAAAAAAATTTTTTAACCAGGAACAGGGAAAAGAAAAAAAGATGTGAACTAGGACCTAGGAGGGTAAGAATAAAGAATAATAGTAAAAAGGACAAAATTATTAATAATAATAGTAGTTTTAAAACAGACACAAAAATACAAACAAACTAAATACCAAAAAAAAAAAAGAGAAAAAGAAAAATATTGGTGGAGGACAGGGCAGGGCACCCAGGCTCCATCCGAGCACACAGACTGGGATGGATTACCTGTGGGCCCAGAAGGTGAATGGGAGTGGGGGATGGCCGCAACTCCATTCACCAAGTGGGTGTGGGGTATAAGAGTAAGAAGAGGAATGTCATACCTTTTCAGTCGTGCAGGTCTGGAGTGTCCTTGGGGTTACTGGAAAGCAGAAACTCTTCTTAAGCCCCTGGAATCTGGTAGAGCACTGTCTCTTTAAATATCCAAAATGGTCAAGCCGCTTATAAACATTCAAAATGGCAGCACCCTCTGACCGGCAAAAGTCCACAGCACAGCCTGTCTTCTTCTTCACCACTGCTTCCCCTTTTATTCCACAGCCACCAGAGCAGTACTCCGTGCAGTCTCTGGCTAGCAGGGCTGATTTTTAGGTTAATTCTATGTCCTCCTGCCACTCGGTGCTCTCTAAGCTGTCTGTGCTGTGCCGTCAGTCTCGCTCAGGATCGCTGCCAGACCGCAGCTCTGTATGTCTCCTTTTCTGGTATTTTCATGCAAATTCTTCTGCTAGTTGGGGTTTAGTCCACTTCTATATCCTTCCCTTCAAGGCTCAATGGTCCAGGATTATCTTCTGTGTCTGTGTTAATGGTTCCCCTTTCTTGTTGAAGAGGGTCTGTGCTATCTTTCTGCCTATTCCGCCATCTTGGAATCTGGGGAATTCTATGTTGTTGTTGTTGTTATTATGTGCCAATGAGTTGGACTCAACTCATAGCGACCTCTCCTTTAGTTTCTGAAGTGGTATCACTACAGAAGTAGATTGCCCA
Source organism: Orycteropus afer afer (assembly GCF_000298275.1). Classification (NCBI taxonomy): domain Eukaryota; kingdom Metazoa; phylum Chordata; class Mammalia; order Tubulidentata; family Orycteropodidae; genus Orycteropus; species Orycteropus afer. The sequence continues at coordinate 2,169,707 of NW_006921927.1, read as the reverse complement.
ACCTTCCTTCTGAGGAGTGGGTGGTGGGTTTGAACCACCTGCCTTCTGCTTATCAGTCAAGTGCCTTAGGCACTACACTACCACTGAATCCTACAGTCAACTGAATACATTTTTAAAATATAAATTCAACTTATGCAAATTAAACAAAATTGGGAAACCAGAGAAAAGAGGAGAAAAATGTTTGAGCACACTAATACTAAAACCCACTGCCGTTGTGTTGATTCTGACTCATAGTGACCCCCTTTGGGTTTCTAGGGCTATAAATCTTTACAGAAGTTGATTACCTCATCTTCCTCCTGTGAAGCAGCTGGTAGGTTTGAGCCATCAACCTTCCAGTTAGCAACTAAATGCCTTACCCATTATGCCACCAGAACTCCTTATACACTAATACTAGTATCATTAATATTTTGTTATATTTTTTCCTGTGTATGCTTATTTTTATATGTTATATTTTTAATTATGAACTAGATGTGTATGTATATGCCACTTAGATTTTTTCAAATTTCATTCCTTTGTGTTTTTTTTAATTTTTGTGTCTATGTTTATATAACAAAATATTAAGATAAACCCCAAAGATCTTTTGATTCTTCCCTTCTGTTGACCTCTTAAAATTGTTCTCTATTTTCATTCATGTTTTCTTATTTTTTCTTACAAGAATATAATTTCATAATTTATATTATTGTTTTTTTGTGTTTAAAATGTGCATAAATGGTATCATCTACAATTTTCATTTTCACCATAAAGTTTTTGAACTGTAGCCATGTTGCTATACACGCATCTGTTTCACCCTTTTTGAATGCTAAATGGCACTCCATTTATGAGCAACCCTTAGCTATTCACCCTATTTGTCTGTGATATAAGTTATTTGTTTCCACAATTTTTACTATTAGATAAGGTAACAAACATCTTTCACATATTTCTTAGTGAATACATGGGAGAGTTTCTTTAGGGTAGATACCAAGATCGAAAGACTGTATGGTAGGAACATCTTCACTTTACTAACTGGTTTGAGAGAAGTTGATTGTGACTCATGGAAACCTCATGTGTGTCAGAGTAGAACTGTGCTCTGTAGGGTTTTCAAATGTCTGATATTTGGGAAATAGGTCACCAGGCTTTTCTTCTGAAGCACCTCTGGGTGGAATTGAGCTTTCGACCTTTCGGTTAGCAGAGAAATGTGTTAGACATTTTCACCACCCAAGGACTCCTTCAAATTTACTGGGAACTGACAAATTACTTACTCTTCCAAGTAATTACACCCCTGCCAGCAATATGTTGTTGGTTTTGTTATGTGCCTTCGAGTCAGACCTGACTCATAGCAATCCCTCCTTGGGTTTCCAAGGCAGTATCACTACGGAAGGAGCTCTGGTAGCATAGTGCTTAAGGCATTTGACTGCTAACCAGAAGGCTGGAAGTTCAAACCCACCAGCCAATCCTCAGAAGGAAGATGGGGCAATCTACTTCTGTAGTGATACTGCCTTGGAAACCCAAGGAGGGGTTGCTATGAGTCGGGTCCAACTTGACAGCACATAACAACACAACAACAATCACTAAGGCAGTAGATTGCCCAACCTCCCTTGGGAGGAGTGGCTGGTGGGTTTGAACCGCTAGCTTTCTGGTTAGAAGTCAAATGCCTTAGGCACTGAACTACCAGAGCTCCTGTAGGAGGTCTCAATTTATCTCATCCTCACCAACAATGGCTAATTTGATGGATCTAACATGGTAGCTCATCATTGTGTAAAGTAGTATTTAAATGATTTCTCGAGCAATTCAAAGTCTTTATATTTGTATTGGTTATTTAGACTTTCCCTCCTATCAACTACTTCCAAATCCTTTGCTGTTGATTGTTTATCTTTTCCTTATCGATTTGAAGAGGTCTTTGGAAGTAATGTTCGGCCAACGCAAAGATTCCTGGTGTTCTTAGAATTACTCAGGTCTGATAAAATTCTCACTATGTTGCTGTCTATCTAATGGACTTACCAACTTCCAAGGTTGTATTTCTTCATCCAAGAAATGATGGTGTAAGAATTTTCACTACAATAGCTTCAGTTAAGGGTCTGTCATGAGCTAGACATCATATTAGCTCTGTTGCATAGGGTACAGCATTTAACCAGTGTACCTCTAGGAATCATCCACTTCCTGTCTGACAGTTTGTCATGCTGTGGTGGCTTGTGTGTTGCTGTGATGCCAGAAGCTATGCTACTGGTGTTTTGAATACCAGCAGAGTCACCCATGAGGATAGGTTTCTATGAAACTTACAGGTTAAAACAAAAGGCCTGGAAATCTACTTCTGAAAATCAGCCAATGAAAACCCTATGAATCACAGCAAAATATTGTCCTATACACTTGCCTTGGACATATTATCAGGAGGGATTAAATGCTAGAGAAGGACATCGTGTTTGGTGAGGAAAGGGCCAACAAGGGTGAGAGAGACCTTCAGAGAGACGGACTGGTGGCACAATAGCCACAGCAATGGACTTGAACATGATGTTGATTACGAGGATGACGTAGGACCAGGCAAGGTTTTGTTCTTTTGGACGTAAGTTCACCATGAGTCAGGGTTGACTTGATGACAACTAACCATAACAACAATAGAGAAATCAGTAAGGATAGAAAAAAGAGTGGATAAGACTAAAATAGCGGCAGCTATATGGGCAAGAGGCTTGGAAATTGCAAGGGATGTGGAGAAGGACTCTGTGATGAAAAACAAGACCAAACACTTTTGTTTGATTGATTTATTTTTATTGTGGTCTTGGTAAAAATTCACAGAGCAAATTAGTTTTCCATTCAACCATTTATACACACTTTGTTTAATAACATTAGTTGCAATTCCCTCAATGTAACAGCATTCTTCTTGCTTCTTTCCTGAGTTCCCCATTTTCATTTGTCCTTCTTTCCTACCCCTTCCTGCCTCTGAGTTTTGTTTTTGGATAAATGCTGTGTTTTTTGGTCTCCTCTGGTTGATTATTCTGAGGAGGACATTCCTCATGACTATTGTTCACTTATAGGGTTATCTATTGCTTGGCTGAAAGGTGATCCCCGAGCATGGGTTCAATTCCAGGTTTGATGTGTGTCTAAGGGCCACAGTCTTGGGGGTTCCACTGGTCTCTATCAGACCAATAAGTCTGGTCTTTTTTTAAGACCAAACACTTTTGGAGAGGCGAAGGCATAGTTGTAGTTTTGAGGGAGGTATGGAGGACTGAAAAGTTATTTACATCTTAAATACCACAAGGGAGCATTTTGGTTGGCTTGAAGGAATTAGATTCTTATTAACTGGAAAGAATTTCTTTTTTTTTTTTTAGAACTAGCCATTCCATAACAATGGTGGGTAACTGAGATTTCATTATGCAGAAATATTTCAACTGTTTTCAACTTTAAAAGAGGGCATTGTTGCCAGTAGTGGAGTGTTTCAAATAGTTTATGGGTTAATACCTTCTAGCATAAACACCTCTTTAAAACATTTACCTATTGTATATGGGAATTATCTAAAATATACCTTTTGTTACTTGGCCTTTTTAAGCAAAACGTGCTTATGTAATTTAATCTTTCTTCTTGAATCAGGAGAATCATTATGCATATTGGTTTTTATACAATGTCATAATATTGTCATGTTCTTGGGATCTATTATATAAATGTCTGTTTGCACCAGACATTTATGCTGCTTGGAATCCCGTGCCTACTTTATAATGTTTTGTTCTGCTTTCTCTCTTGCTTTTATTTGTTTTCTGATGTATTGTGAAGTATGTTACAAATATTCATGAAGAGTAATTAGGCTTTAAGTTAAGGCTCAGGGAGCTCTCCTTATAGTTCAAATAATTTCACTCAAAATGTGTTGTGTGCCTAATGTGTAGATGGTACTGAATGCTTAGGATATAAAGATGAATTAATTTCTGTCTCCAAAGGTCCCATATATTGGTGAGTAATAAACTTTGCTGTGAATGTTGTTGTTATAGCTGTTGTGGAGTTGGCCTTCTGATTCATGGTGACTTCATGCACAATGGAAGAAAATACTGCCCAGTCCTACACCATCCTCACAACCACTCATTTGCAGAGCTGATGGCTGTGATCCATAAGGTTTTCTTCCTAGTCTGTCTTAGTCTGAAAGCTCTGCTGGAACCTGTTCAGCACTGTAGCAACACACAAGTGTCACTGACGGGGTGGTGGCTGCTCATGGGGTACATTAGTGGAGAATCGATCCCACATCTCCTGCATTCCATTGGTGAATTCTACCACTGAATCACAAATGCCTTCTTCCTGTGAATAATAAGCCTGCAATTTCTGCTATAAACTTTTTTTTTTCATAATTAAAAATCCACTTTCAATCCAGTAATTCTATTCCTAGGAATTTGTCAGACAAAATTGTATTCTTCCCTTAAGGATATTTATTGCAAAATCACTTGCTCATGTGTAAAATAACTTTTGTACTAGAATACTCAACATTGTATTGTTTATAATGAGAAATATTGAAAACAACTTAAATGTCTATTCACAAAGAACTGCTTAAATAAATTATAATACATCTCTATAAAAAAAAGTATGTAACTGTTTAAAAGAATAAGGCAGAACAAATTTAATTATATCTGGCAATCAAGAGTAATAGTTGTTGAAAGCAAGGGCTCTAAAAACAGACTGTCACTATTTGAACCCAGCTCTACTATTTCCTATGTTGACCTTGGACATGTTACATAATCTCTCTGCTCTTAAGATTCCTCATATATAAACTGAAGAAAAAATATTATCTATCTTATATAGTTATGGTAATTAAATGAACTGTTATATGTAAAATCCTTCAAAGAGTTTCTGGCACATTGTAAATGCTTGCTAAATGTTAGTTAGTATTATTCTTTACAAAATGACTTGGTAGGTGAAAGAGAGCAGGGATGAAGAATAAAATACATAGTGTATTAAAGCTGAAGCCTAAAAAAGGAATATATAGATGTGTATATTTATATGAATACATATAGAAGAATATATAAGAAATGAATGTCGTTGGTTGCCTCTGGGGAAGGGAACTGGGTAGAAAGAAGGCAGAAGAGGGGAAAAAGTTATTTTTACCTTAAATACCAACTGAATTTTGCTCAATATGTATTTTTAAAAAATTAATTTTTAAGCTATAGTAAGGAGCTCTGATGGCGTAGTACCCAAAGCATTATCTGACTGCTAACCAGAAGACTGGTGGTTCAAACTGACCTATGGAAGGAAAATGGGGCAATTTAGTTCTGCAAAGATTTACTACCCTGGAAACCCCATGGAGGTTGCCATGAGTCAGAATTGACTCAACAGCAGATACAGACTCAATTGAGTCTGGTATTCTGCTCTAAACTCAGAGATGGCTGCTTTCATTACTTCCTTGGCATTCTTTCTCAATTCCTGGTTCACAGCTGCATTTTCTTTACTTGAAACAGAACACAAAAACAAAATGCCTTTCTTTACTTGAAGTTGGTGAATATCTAAACTTGCAGGAGTTGATAAGTGTCTTTTACATATCAATGGGCCCATGTATAATAAGAATGGTAAGTGAACAGAGAAAATGCTGAGTGGAGTCCATGGTCATATCGTGGTTAGAAGCTAGCTACAAGGCTTACTATTGGCATGGCATCCCACTTTTAGAACAGATTTCTGGGTAAAATAGCATTGTGACATTGAACTTTAATCCTTACCATCTGTTCTAAACTAAGATATAGTGGATAGTATTATGTAAGGATTAAAAAGATGTAGCCACCATGACACAGAAAGAAAGCAGGGCACTCAGTGCCTGATGGGACTGAAGCTATGGGCCCACTGTGCGTTTGGTCTGGAAATAGGAAGGGTAGTCAGGCGTTGAAGTATGGTTGAGGACTGAGTCAGTCTCCTGCATGAAACTGGACATTGGGTTGGTACTCTCCTACGCCTGAAAAAGGCTCAAAAAGTCAGGAACAATGCTTGCTTTAGCTGTTTATAAAGCAGCTAAAAAGAGACATCTTTGCAATCAGGGTTGGGGTAAGTCTTTTCCTGAATGAAAAACTGTATCGTTTTATACAATGAGGTGGCTTAGCTCCCAATAAGAAACTTAGTTGTGAATGTCCTAGTTTTGGGACAGAAAGCAACCTTCTCTATGATCACCAACTCTTCTTGGTTTTCCCAGAACTTTTCTGTTTTAGCGTAGACATTTCCACATTTTGGGAACTCCCTCAGTCCTGGAAAACCAAGATGTTTAATCACCCTAATCTCCCTGTACCCTCAAGATGAGCATGAAAACTCAAATGCTAAAATCATGAGAATAGGCAGTACCAACAAAGATAGCCAACAAGATAATCACAATACCAATGAACTCCTGATGAAATGGAAAGTGATTTTGCAATAAATATCCTTAAGGAAAGAATACAATTTTAAAAGTAACAATAATTATACAACTAAAACAAATACATATTAAAATAGGTGGCTATGGAGAAAAGTCTGTTAGAAGCCCTGGAAATAAAGAAAGGATAGTCATTAAAATTTAAACATTCTCTAGCTACTCATAGTGAAAATAGAATTCATGCATTGGATGATGTTACTGAGGAATTCATTTTTAGTGTTAGATAGACCAGTAAATAGAATAAAAACATGGAAGAGGAAATAGGGTAATGAAGATAGATTGAGAGACCCTAATTTCATACACCTCCCCAAACACACACAATTTTTGTAAGGAAAGAAGGGAGGAATGATTGAGTGAGAATATTGAAAGAGATGATAGCTGGTGCTTTCCATAATGCCAGAAAGACACAATTCAAACTGAAAATGCATACTAAGTACTGACCAGATTAAATGAAATAAATTCAGAAAGATTAATTGATGTGAAGCTGTGGAACATCAAGGAAAAATTGAAAAATGTAAAAAGTTATCAGAGAGAAAAAAATTATCTACAATGGAATAACAATTAGACCAATTATAGACATGTCAGCTTGAAAAACAGATTCCTAAAAACAATGGAATAAACCTTGTACAGGGTTTCCTTTTGGGGTGATGAGATTTGAATGAGATCAAGGTGATGGTGGTACAAAATTGTGAATATATTCATTTCCACCATTAAATTTTATGCAGGGTGAATTTTACCTCAGTAAAAACAAAACAAAAAGAGTGGAATTGCATTATAAAATGCGGAGTAAAAAGAGCTAGAATTCAATACCAAACTGTTCTAGTTTTCTAGTGCTGGCCTAACAAAAAATACCACAAATTGGTGGCTTTGAATTAACAGAATTTATTTTGGCACAGTTGTGGAGGCTAAAAGCCCAAATTGGGGTCTCAGCTGTGTTGATTCCTTCTGTGAGCTTCTCTCTTAGCTTCTGCTATCAGCCGGCAATCTCTGGTGCCCCTTTCCTTATAGGCAGGTCCGTACATGATGTTTATCTTCCCCTTGCATGTGTCTCTCTTGGTGTCTGTTTCCCCTTTTCTTCTTTTTTTTTAAATTTTATTGTGATTTGGGTGAAAGTTTACAGAGCAAATTCATTTTCCATACAATAGTTCATACACATTTTGTTTCATGACATTGGCTGCAATTCCCCACAACATAACAGCTCTCTTCCCATTTCCTCCCTGTAGTTACCTCTTCCCTGTGTCCTTCTTTCCTATGCATTCCTGCCCCCTGAGCTACCTCTCTGTGCAAACACTGCCCTTCTGTTCTCCTGTGATTGATTGTTCTAAGGAGTGTATCTACCTGATACAAATGTTCACCCTATATGCCTGTCTATTGTTTGGCTGGAAGCCATGGGAGTGAATTCAATTCCAGACCTGAAGGGTAACTAGGGGCCATAGTCTCAGAGGTCTCCCAGGCTCTGTCATAATGAAGTTCTAATTTACAATGGGAAAGTAATGGGAAAAATCTTAAAAAAACACATTTCAGCAGAAACACAAATTATAAATAGTAATTAACTAAGGAAAGTGTAAAGGTAGGGATGTTTCTAGTAGAGGGCAATCTTGATATTTATCCAAAAGCCCGTAGGGCATATACAATTTGTATTTGTTCCTAGGGAAGAGAAGAAGAATTTAGCTTAGGTTGCACTGTAGTGTCTGTAAAGCACTTCTTTAAAAACTTCAACTTTTCACAGTTTGAGGGTTACCACTTCTTGACATGCAACATCCTCTTGTTCTCGTCTTCCCTTTCTTATTATCCAAGAATGGGTGGTGTTCTGAGTGATAGATTGAATAATTGTTCTCAATTCTTCACTGTTAGAGAACTGCATGCTCAACCCCAAGCTATGAGACACTGTGGTACTTATCCTTAGAGCAAACCCAAGCCAACCCTTTGTCCTTGAGTCTATATCTACTCATGGCAACTGTATGTGTTACAGAGTAGAACTGCTTCATAGGGTTTTCTTAGTTATAATCTTCACATAAGCATGTCATCAGGCCTTTCTTCCATGGTTCCATTGGATGGGTTAGAACCACCAACCTTAAGGTTAGTAGATGAGTACAAACTGTGCCACCCAAGGTTCTTTTACCCCTACAATAGATGGTGTATATTTCTCCATTATTGTAGGACTTGACCATACAATTTGTTTTTTCTAAAAGAAAGGGAGTGGAGAAAGTTTAAATGTACCAAAAGATTTGGTTTGGTCTCTTGCATTTCTGCCCTCCTCCCTGAAAAGAACTTGTCCTATGTAACCACTGGTTACAAAGTAAGGAAGAGCGATTTGAGCCCCACTGACAGACTGAAGATAAATACTGTTAACTAGATGAGATCAAAGGAGCTATGGTGGCTTAGTGCCTAAGACACTTGACTGCTAACCAGAAGGCTGGTGGTTCAAACCCACCAGCCACTCCTCGGAAGGAAGGTTGGGCCATCTACTTCCATAGTGATTGTTGTTGTTGTTGTTATGTGCCGTCGAGTCAGCCCTGACTCATAGCGACCCCTCCTTGGGTTTCCGAGGCAGTATCACTACGGAAGTAGGATTGCCCAACCTTCCTTCCGAGGAGTGGCTGGTGGGTTTGAACTGCCAGTCTTCTGGTTAGCAGTCAAGTGCCTTAGCCACTATGCTACCAGAGCTCCCAAAGAGATGGCACGCCTCGGAAATCTGAGGAGGGATCGCTATGAGTCAGGTCCGACTCCATGGCAAATAACAACAACAGATGAGATCAAATCAGCCCTACCATCTACCAGACATCAGAATGAAATAAAACAAATACTGTAAGCCATTGAGCTTTTTGGGTTATTTGCCATGCATCATAATGCAGCAGAAACTTGACTAACACAGAGGGATGTACTTTATCCTCACTGGTTGATTGGTTACTTACATACCCAAAACTTTCTCAAATATTCAAAATATGCCAGAATTTTAGCTTTTATTTCTTTTTCTTTGCTAAGGAAATTTCACACATGGTGGATGGAGAGAGAATTTGGGGCTGAGTTTGTAGGAATGTTGGTTGAAACAACAAGGATCTTACACCAGTTTTGTTTAGATGGCCTTGGTGATTATCCTGATGTAATTATTTTTGAATGACTTGGGGATAACAATGAAGGGACAGAACATAAGTAACATGACTTTCCACTCCACAAGTGTATTCATTCCTCTGATAAAGCCCGAAACACATTGGGAGAATGTACATGACTTATCCTCTTCATAAATGGATCTCACAGCCTAGTAGAGGAGACAAGAAATTAAACAAGTCATTAAGATAAAGAGTGATGAGTATTATCAGGGTGCAAGGGGCTTCTAGATATCACTCAGCAGTCATTACTTCTAGACAGTCTCTTCTCTTAAATAAACCAATATAATTGAACATGCAGTATACTTATACTATTTGCTGTATTTTTCTGATTATTGTGTTCTTGAGCAAAATTTGGCTCCTTCTTTCAATTCTAAGAAGCTTAACAGTCTTGGCTTTCCCACTTCCCCACTTTTAAACCTACATACATTTTTTAAAGTTGTGTGAAACATTTTATGTTCTATCAGTTTGTGCTTGATAATTTTTTTTATCATAATTCCTCTTAATTCAAATTCTGTAATGAAGTTTTTGGCTTTTTACCTCTAGTTGTTGTTTCCGACAAAGAAATGTAGAACCCATCTTCTTCATTTAAGAAGGAATTACTGTGGATATATTCCACTTGATGGATATTTCTGTCAGAAGTTTGCATCTCCCTTTTTCATATGAAATTTGTGAGTCTTTGTTAATTTCCTTCCCTTTGTGTTAGCTATTTAGACTTTAGGAGTTTGAACAAACAAGATTTTGTTGTTGTTAAAGTTTTGTAGAAACCCTGGCATAAGTTCTGTTGAAAGGAAATGAAAGAAATATTTGCTAATATCCTATTGAACTGTAGCCTAATAATGTAAGAAAGGAAGTAATATTAAAGTAAGATCTTAACTACTTTTATTTTTTGACAACATCTCTTTAGAGAGATTTCTCTTGTCTTATTATCTTTGGAGCCAAGTGGAACATGGAGAACTACAGAAGTTATGATCAAATATCAAACTTATCAGAAATTATCTGATGTCTCTGCCTTCTTTAATAATTATGGAAGCAGTCATTACAAAAGCATGGCCCAGAGAGACTAGAATGAGCCCATTCATTCTTGTAGCAGCATATAGTTGGGTCTTACTTTTGTCCCCAGTCTGACAATCTCTATCTTTTAACTGAGTGTTTCAATTTTTCACATTCAAACTGATTATTGATATATTAAAATCTATTCTCTTGCTAGCTGTTTTCTATTTTTCAAAATGTTTTCTTCTTTTCCTTTATTTTCTTTCTCTTAATTGAGCATTTTTTTTTTTTTTTGTATCTCCCCTATTTACTTATTATTTTGCCACTCCTCGGAAGGAAGGTTGGGCAATCTACTTCTGTAGTAATATTGCCTGGGAAACCCAAGGAGGGGTCACTATGAGTTGGATCCAACTTGATGGCAGTGAGTTTGGTTTTGGTTTACATTTTTAGTAGTTCTCCCTAGGGGTTATTAATATACATTTTTAATTAATCTGAGTCTACCTTCAAATAATATTATATCACTTCACATGTAGTATAAAGTATGTAAGTATAACCCCAATTATTCCTCCTTTTTGTCTTATATTTTACTTTTATATATGTTATTAATATACTGCACTGTTGTTATTTTTGTTTTAGGAAGTTTTTCTTTGGAGCAATTACAAATAAGAAAAAAAAATTACCTTCATTTATTCTCTCTTCAGTATTCTTTTCTTCATTTAGATCTCAGTTCATGACTGATATCATATTCGTTCTTCCTAAAGAACTTCCTGTAACATTCATATAGAGTAGATCTGGTAGCAATGAATTTCCTCAGTTTTTATTCAGCTAAGAAAACGTTTATGCTTCCTTCAGTTTTAAAAGATATTTTTTTTGCTGGGAATAGCATTCTAAATTGACAGGGTTTTTCTTTCTCCATTTTAAAGTTGCCACTGTCCTCTTGTTTGCATGGTTTCTGATGGGAAATCTTACCCTTAATCCTCTTTAGATAATGTGTCTTTTTTCTCAGGCTGCTTTCAATATTTTCTCATTATATTTGGTTTTCAGCAGTTTGAATATGATTGGCCTACTTCATGCACGCTCTCTCTGTTAGTTTTTATGTTGTTTGGTGTTCTCTGATCCTTTTAATATGCAATTGGTGTCTGACATTAGTTTTGGAAATTTCTCAGGCATTATATCTTCAAATATTAAAAAACAAACAAACAAACACAAAACTTAAAATTATGTTGCCTCAAGTTGATATTGCTCCCAAGTAGTAGTAGTAGTTGTTGTTATGTGCTATTGAGTCGGACCGACTCATAGTGACCCCTCCTTAGGTTTCTGAGGAAGTATCACTACAGAAGTAGATTGCCCAACCTTCCTTCTCAGGAGTGGCTAGTGGGTTTGTACCGCCAGCTTTCTGGTTAGCAGTCAAGTGCCTTAGGTACTATGCTACCAGAGCTCCTAAGTGCTTAGTAGAGGCAAATTAAAATGTTCTCTAGAGGAAGGGGACTTTACCAGGGCCTCTTGTAAATACTTCCTAATAGGAAGTTCCAAGGAGCGTGAATCATAAAAACATCAACAAATGCATGAAGGAAAAAGCTACCATGAGGGAAGGTCAGAGGACAACTACAGAACCAGATTGGCAAAGGCTGGAAATATGGCAACTAATCAGATATATAATAGAAGAAAGTACTTTATAGCTTAAAGTGCTTAAAGAAATAAGTAATTCATGCACAATATTAATAAATATTAATAAACTGGAATGTATAAATCACACAGAGACAAAAGGATAGAGGATATTAAAAAGGTTAGAAGGAACAAAAAAAGAAAATAAATGAAACAGTGGAAGGAAATGAATAGGAAGAATCAAGAAAAGATAATATTTGAAGAAATAATGGCTAAGTATTTTCCAAAACAGAGGTAAGATATGAATCATCAATTTCAGAAAGCCTAATAACAAAAACAACAACAAAAATGAATTTTAAGTAGGATAAATAAAGGCAAGATACACTTAGAGGTATCATTATAAAACTGCAGAGTAGAATGAATGTGCTTTGTAAAATTTCAGCAAAATCACAATAAAATCTTAAAAACAAAACAAAACAAACTGAAGGACCAATGAAAAATAAATTGTTTTAAAAGAAGTCAGGAGAATAAGAAAAATTGCTTACAAAAATAATTTTAAAAATTTGTTTCTTGACAGCAACAATATAAAATAGAAGAAAAGAGAAAAATATTTTCAGTATTCTGAGAGAAAATTACTGTCAACTTAAAATTAACCATGCACTAAACCAATCTCTCAAGTACAAAGAAAAAAATAAAAATTAAAAAGTGTTACTTATAGACTCCAATATCAGAAGACTCCTAAGATGGGTATACAGGAAAAGAAAAATGATCTCAAGTGGAAGCTGTTGAGATAGAAGGAATTTTGAGTAAAAAATATGGTAAAAAATATTTATTTACATAAATATATACTGTGTAAGATAAAAAATAACTATTTTGTAGGTTAGAAAAATGGGACAAAGTTAAAATATTGAACAAGAAACATAATCAATAGATGAGATTGGAGGTAAACCATTCTAAGGTCTTTTTTTTTTTTTTCTAGAAGATAGTAAATATACTGGTTAACTTTACATAACATTGAATAAAATATGCACATTCAAATCTAATATTCAAAGTTTTTAGAGTAGCCAATAAAGAAGACAATAAGAGAAGAATAAATGGAATGAGGAAAAGACAAGAAAGAGAGGAGAAAAAAAAAAAAGAAACATAAAAAGCACAAAATAAAATAATAGCAATGAATCCCAATAGATGAGTGATTAAATAAATCATCTTACCCATTTGAAAAGTATAAGTTGTCACATTGGATTAAAAAAAAAAAAAAGTAGAATCCAGCAATATACTGTCTACATGTGACATAACTAAAATTTAAACACACAAGAAGTAAAATAAATTGAAGGAAAGAGTCTAGGCAAATCATAAATCAGCTGGATCAGCATAGTAATAAGAAAAAGAAATCAATGGTGTAAAGATTGGAAAGGAAAGACCCAAGCTGTCATTATCTACAAATGACATGATTAACTACAAAAAATCCTGAGGAAACAATAGGAAAATTATTAAAATTAATAGAGCTTAAAAAGGACATTGAGCCTCAGAAAAATATACAAAAGTAATTTACATTACTATATATATATTGGGAGGTCTGGTGGTGTAGTGCCTAAGGTACTTGACTGCTAACCAGAGGGCTGGTGGTTCAACACTCCTTAGAAGGAAGCTTGGGCAATCTACTTCAGTAGTGATACTGCCTCAGAAACAAAAGGAGAGGTCACTATGAGTCAGAGCTGACTCCACGGCAGTGAGTTTGGGTTTTTTTGGTATTATATACATATATATTTGCAAAATATAAAAAAATGAAATCTACATAGTGCTTATTATCATAGTAGTTTACTCTTTCTCCCTTTTTATCATCTATCCATAGTACCTAAAATTAAATTGAACAAAAATATGACATCTTTTAGAGAGAATTACAAAATTTTATTTTATTTTTTTATAATTTACTTAATTTTTTGTTGTTGTTGAGAATATACACAGCCAAATATGCACCAATTCAACAGTTCTTACCTGTATAGTTTAGTGACACTGATTACATTATTTGAATTACACAACTATTCTCATCCTCTGTTATGGATTGAATTATGTCACCCAAAAATATGTGTTGTAAACCCTAACCTTTATGCCTGTGATTATAAGCCCATTTGGGAATGGACTGTCTTTCTTATGTTAATGAGAAAGGATTAGTATAGGTTACATCTTGATTCAATCTCTCTTGAAATATAAAAGAGATTAAACAAGCAAGCAGGGGAGAGATGGGGTAAAATAGATGACAAAACACATGAAGATATCCAAGGAACCATGAAGCAGAGGTGAAGAGATAAGGACTTTCCTTCAGAGCTGACAAAGAGAGAAACTCTTCCCCTTGAGCTAATGCTCTGATTTTGGACGTTTAGCCTCCTGAACCGTCAGAAAATAAATTTCTGTTTATTACAACAATCTACTTGTGATATTTCTGTTATAGAAGCACTAAAAATCTAAGACACTCTCTTTTTCTGAAATATCCCTCCACCATCAACATATACTCACTTCCTGCTACATTTTCTATTTAATCTTTTGAGTTGCTATTGTCACTTTGGTCCCATTTAGATAGATCTTGAAAGTTGGAGAGAATTATAAAACCTTTTTGATAGACATTAAAGAAGGGCTAAAAGATATAACAAGTATCCATTCCAATGAAAGCACCAGAAGGTATTTTGTGAAACTTTACAAGCTGTTTTAAACCTGTATATGGAAGAGCGAAGGGTCAAGAAGAGTCAAGAGACTCCTGAAGAATATGAATAAGGTGCATAGGGTCAGATAAGGGGGGAATTGCCCTTCAGCATCTCAAGATTTATTATGATACTCCCAAAGTCATTGTATGAAGCAAGCACAACAACAACAACAACAAAAACAAACACACAAAACCAAGGAAAAACATCATTAAAAAAGAAAATTACATACAACACGATATCTTATTGTGTTTTCATTGCAATTGTACAGAATCTGCAGATAATTTGGGGGACACATGACATCTTAATATTAAATTTTCTCTTTCAAAATCATGCTATATTTCTCTACTTTTTAAACCCTTCTTTAATATCTGTCAATTATGTTTTATAATTCTCTCTAACTTTTAAGATCTATCTATATGGGATTATAATGAACACTGATGCAAATACCATTGACAAAATAGTAGCCAATAGAGTACAACATCATATCAAAAAATAATGCACCATGGCCAAGTGGGATTCATACTGGGCATGCAAGGATGATTCAACAGTAGAAAAACAATGGATATAATCCACCTCATAAATAAAGGAAAAGAAGTACGTGATCGTATCAATTGACGCGAAAAAGGTGTTTGACAAAATCTGTCACTCTTTCTTTTAACTCTATATTGTGATTTGGGTGAAATTTACAAAGCAGATTCACTTTGTATTCCACGGTTCATATACAGATTTTGTTTTGTGATGCTGGTTACGTTCCCTGCAGTGTAATATGTCACCTCCCACTTCCTTTTCTCTTGTCCTTTTCGCTGATGCATTCCTGCCTCCCTACCTTTCTCCCTGTGCAAATGCTCCCATTCTGTTCTACCATTTTGGTTGTTCTAAGAGTCCTGGTGTAGGTGTTCAGCTGGTAGGCCTGTCTATAGTTAGGCTGAGAGTTAAGCCATGGGAGTGA
>NW_006921927.1:2148537-2149115 GCF_000298275.1 Orycteropus afer afer | reverse complement strand
GATTTTGTTGAAGATTAGGATCTCCAATTTTGATCCATTTCTGAATGGTAGGTATTTGTAGGTGGGCCCCATCTAGTTTTTCTGATCTCAGGATCATATAGGTTGAGGTTCTCATGGTCCATTGGTCTTTTGGATAACTGTTTCCATGTGTCTTTTATTTTCTTCACTCTTATTCACTCCAGAATAGAAGGGCTATTCCTCAATATAGTTAAGGACATAGACACAAAACCAATGGCCAACATTATTCTCAATAGCGAGAGACTGAAGACATTTCCCTCTGAATGAGTAACAGATAAGGATGCCTTTCATCACCACTTCTGTTAAATATTATATTGGAAGTCCTAGCCAGAACAATAAGGCAAGGCAAGGAAGTAAAATGTATCCACATTGGTAAAGAAGAAGCAAAATTATCTCTTTTTGTAGATGATATGATCATATATCAGGAGCTCTGGTGGTGTAGTTCCTATGGCATTTGACTGCTAACTAGAATGTTGGTGTTCAAACCCACCAGTCACTCCTCAGAAGGAAGATTGGGTGAACTACTTCTGTAATGATACCACCTCAGAAACTGAAGGAGG
>NW_006921927.1:2147509-2148009 GCF_000298275.1 Orycteropus afer afer | reverse complement strand
AAGAAGAACAAAGTAGGAGGTCTCCCACTTCCCAATCTCAAAACCTACTTGACAGACACATGGACTAATGGAACAGAATTGAGAACCCAGAAATAAATCCATCTACCTATGGGCAGCTTAACTGTGACAAAGAGCCAAAGCCCATTAATTGAGGAAGAAATAATGTCTTTAGCAAATGGTGCTGGTTAAACTGGATATATCCATTTGCAGAAAAATGAAACAGGATTCATATCTCACACCATATACAAAACTAACTCAAGATGAATCAAAGACTTAAATGTAAAACTTAAAATCATAAAGATCCTGAAAGAAAAAAAAATAGTGTGAACTTTGGCCCTAATACATGGCATAAATACAAAATGAAACATAACTAAAGATGCAGAAACAGCAGAAGACAAATTAAGTAAATGACTGAGACCTCTTAAAAATTAAACATTTATGTGCATCAATAGACCTAATCAAAAGAATGAAAAGGGAACCTAAAGACTGGGGAAAAAAAA
>NW_006921927.1:2145826-2147409 GCF_000298275.1 Orycteropus afer afer | reverse complement strand
ACAGCAGTTCACATACACTTTGTCTCATGACATTGACCACAATTTACCCCAATGCAACATCTCCCCTCCTACTTCCTCCCAATAGTTACCTCTTCCCTGTGTCCATCCCTCCATGTACTCCTGCCCCCTGAGCTGTCCCCCTGTGCATAAGCAGCCCTTCTTTCTCCCATGCTTGTTCTCTCCAAGGAATGTATCTACCTCAGGTAAATGTTCAGCTCATTGCTTGTCTTTTGTTTGTCTGGAAGCCACAGGTATGGGTTCAATTCCAGACCTGAAGAGCAGCTAGGGGCCAAAGTTTCAGTGGTTCCACCAGGCTCTATTGGACCAGCAAACCTGGTCCCACCCTTCTTTTTTTTTTTCCCAAATGATTTTGAGTTTTGTTCCCCATTGTTCTCCCTCTCTATCCAGGATCTCCTACATAGATTCTCTTCCAAGTGGTTGACAGTAGTAGTTGGGAACCATCTAGTTCTTCTGGTCTCATAGTCATATAGGCTGTAGATGAGATGGTGTACCAGTTGCTAGGACTAATTGTTTCCATGAATTTTTGATTTTCTTCATTCTTCTTTGCTCTGGACAAGGAGAGACCCATTGTTGCATCTAGATGGCAGATTGCAAGCTTTTAAGATCCCAGTTGCTACTCGCCAGAGTAGGAGGTACAACAATGTTTTGTGTAGTATGTTATGTCAATTGAGCTTGATGTCCTCTGCAACTATGGTCCTGAGTTCATAGGTTCAAGTACTCAGTCCCTCTGGGTAGCTGGCTGTGACCAAGCAGTGACTACAACCTTGCCCCTTGTCAGCTCCACTATACACCTGGGAATTCAGATCATACACATAAAGGTAAAGGACCATTGTCTGCCAATCCTATATATGTTCTTGAGTACACTCCCCACTTCATAGACATACCTAATAGTTCAGCCTGTCCACCCATCTATCTACCCGTATACCCATGTTTGCCTTCACTAACAATGCCGTATTATATGTGCAAAAGGGTTCATCTTTGTTGTCTGTACTTCCCACATACCTCTCTATGTCTTTGTCTTCCTCAATGCCACTATACTGATTATTCACATTTGGTACAGTGCCCTTCTCTTCACCCAAATAAAAACTTGTCTCTATCTATCTAACAGTATTCCCTCCCCTTCGCTCTGGTAACCAACAAAGAAAATGCCCTTCCATAGAGAAATGTTTCCTTTACTTTTACAGTTATGGACTAATATAATATTTGTCCTTTTGTGATTGACTTATTTCACTCAGCATAACGTCCTCCAAGTTCATCCACATTATGTGGTGTTTTGCAGATTCTATATTATTCTTTAGGGTCACATAGTATTCCATTGTGTGTATGTACCATAGTTTGGTTATCCATTCCTCAGTTGATGGATACCTAGGTTGTTTCCACCTTTTGGCTATTGTAAATAGTGCCATGATGAACATGGGTGTGCATATGTGTGTTCTTGTCATGACTCTCACTTCTTTAGGATATGTACCTAGTAATGGAATAGCTGGGTCAAATGGTATTTCTAATTCCAACTTTTGAAGGAATCACCATACTGCTTTCCACAATAGTTGTACCATTTTACA
>NW_006921927.1:2129778-2141716 GCF_000298275.1 Orycteropus afer afer | reverse complement strand
GGGTTTGAACTGCCAGCCTTCTGGATAGCAGTCAAATGCCTTAGGCATTATACCACTAGAAACCATTAGAGAGATGCAAATCAAAATAATGTGATTTCTCTCACCCCAACATTAACAGCAAAGTTCAAGAAAACAGAAAAGAACAAATACTGGCCAAGGTATTTAGAGAGTTGGTCTGTAAAATGGTACAATCACTGTGGAAAGCAGTATGGCACTTCCTTAAGAAGTTGGAAATGGAAATACCATGTGATCCAGCCATCTCACTATTGGGCATATATCCTAGACAAATAAGAGCCATGACATGAAGATGTTTATGCACACTGTTGTTCACCACAGCATTCTTCACAATAGCAAAAAGATGGAAACAACCTGAGTGCCCATGAAAGGCTCCATGGATAAATTATGGTACATACACACAATGAAATACTATGCAATGTTAAAGAACAGTGATGAATCTGCAAAACATCTCATAAAGTGGGTAAACCTGGAGAACGTTATGCTGCATGAAAGTAGTCAATTACAAAAGGACAAATATTGTATGAGACCATTATTGTAAAAAGTCAAGAAAACGTTTACACAAAGAAAGATTCATTTTTGAAGATTATGGGGAAGGTTAGGTGGAGGAGGAGGAAGAGTACATCACTAATTAGAGGGTAGACACGTATTAACTTAGGTGAAAGGGAAGGCAATATGAAATAAGTGGGAGGTCAGCACAAAACGATCAAAGCAGCGGAAGACACTGGAAGGGTCACAAGAGTTAAAAGCAGCAAAGGTGAACACTGTTACGTACGCAATCCTGCAAAACAGTAATAACAATGATCTATAAGTGAATACATAGATACTCAAACTTAGCAAGGGTGGGAAGGTGAATGGGATGACACCCACATATATATGTATAGATTTGAGAGAGGATATCTCTATCTATGTATTTATATGTGCTACAAGTATATACCTGAATATAATAGAATGTACAAGGAGCAACGTTATGATAGTTTCTTAGTTATAACCAAACACTTTGAGGGAATGACTCACTGGGTATGTGGGCTTAGGACCATAGACTTGGGGCACACTAAGGTCAACTGTCATCACATAGGGCACAATGTTCTATGCCCTACTTTGGTGAATAGTGACTGTGGTCTCAAAAACTTGTGGCCACTGTCTAAGTTGCAACTATTGATTTCTAACTGGAGCAAAGAAGAATGAAGAAAATCAAAGATGTAAGGAAACAATTTATCCAAAGAAGTCATGGACCACGTGAACCCCAGCCGTCAGCCTTCATCACCCTGAGACCAGAGGAACTAGATGGTGCCTGGCTACTACTGCTGACTGCTCTGAAAGAGATCACAGTAGGATATCTCAGATACAGTGGGACAAAAATGTGGAACAAAACTGAAAATCATACCAAAAAGGCCAGGCTTACTGATCTGATGAGGACTGATGAAACCTTTTGGCCCTTAGATCCATAACCCTTAGATACTCTTCAGGCTGGGAACTGAACTCAACCCCTGTGGCGCAACTTTCAGCCAAAGACACTCTTATAAGGTGAACAGGAAGGTATGCACTCATAACAATCAACCATATGAGATCAAACGGGTAGCATTAGCCCAGAAATAAAGCTAAGAAGGCATGAAAGTATACAAAGATGGATGAAGGGAAATGGTACACACAGGGAGGAAGTGGGAGAGTGCTGTTACTTTGTGGGGATTGCAATGAATGTCACAACACAAAATGTGTATGAATTGTTGAATGGAAAACCATTTGCCTTTGTAAACTTTCACCCAAATCACAATTAAAAAAATAGATTTATTATATTGTTGGTGTTAAGTGCTGCAGAGTCAGTTTTGGCTCATAGCGATGCCATGTGACAGAGTAGAATTGTCCTGTAGGGTGCAAATAACCAGATATTTCTCCTGTGGAGTCGCTGGGTGGGTTCATACTGTCAACCTTTTGATAAGCAGCTAAGTTCTTAACTATAGCGTCTCTAGAGCTCCTGAGATATATTACAGTACTACTTAATTTAGACAAGTTATGTCTATGGTACAAAGATAGACAAGGTGAAAAAAGTGAAGAGAATGCAGAACAATTGATATCAAGTGTTATATATGACAGAGCTGGCAATGGTAATCAGTGGGGAAAGGATTGTATAGCACTGAGTGATGCTGAGGCAATTGGTTATCCATAGGGAAAAAGAAAATGAAATTGCATCCTTATCTCACATCATACATAATTTTTTTTTTTTTAATAGCGCCCAATACTTATGAGGAATTTTCTCCTGTCACAATGACTATAGAGACAATGGCAAATATTACTTTTATTCAATATACAGTGCTATACCTTAGCGATTTCTGGTAGGAAAGGCCTACATAGAGAGTCTCATAAGCTACCTCAGGGCAGCAAGCTTACTCAGCTCTTCAACAATTCAGCAGCTAGTTGTCACATAATGAGGGTAAACAAATACTGGATTGAATACTCTGGTGATTCTAGCTAACATTTTGGAATCCCAGTCATTTCTAAGTACATTTCCTCTCCTTTAAGGAAAGGTTAAGTGCCAATGTTGTTGCTGAAATCTGGCAAGTCTTGCAAATACAGGTGTAAACTGTAATTAAGTTCTCAATGCAAAGCTATACATTCACTGCTTTGAAAATAATACTTAGCTACAAAGCCATCCTACATTATTCTACTAATAAGTATTGACTGAAGTTGTAGGGGTAATATTTTGTGGCCTGGTTGATGAATTCAAATGAAGAGTTTTATGTTTTCTTGGAGGCTGACCTTTTCTCATGGCAGGTAAGAAATGTTAAGCTGTCTAAGCTGCACAACAGACATCAGAAGCTCTTCTGAACTACAGAGCAAAGCATTTATGGTGTGAGAAGAGGAGACAATTTTAAAAGGATAGCGGAAATGCACTTCACTGCAAGGAAGGAAGGCTCCAAATATGAGCTTGGCATATTAGACAAACCCTGTTATTCTGTGTTCTGCCTGGCAAAGGGATATTAATAAGTTACTTAGATAAGAGCTAAGGAATGGACAGAGGATGACTTGTCTTTTTAGTAACTAAAAAAGCATTTGTACATGTAAAGTGCACAACTCATATCATACAAATGCTATAGAATTTTTTCACATAAACCCAATAGACATGATGCACAAGAATATTTTTTTCAGTCATGTGTCTATGCTATCTTTCCACATCCTATCTGGGAGCAACCTTCAATAGAACAATCTTGGGTGTTTTTTTTTTTTTTTTTTTTTTTAAATTTTTATTTTAAAAGTTTGTTTTACATTCAGCATTACGTGTACATTTAGTTTCACTCCCCATTTACCATGCCCAACCCTAACCCAGTCTCCACCCCTCCCTGCAGGAGAGTATTTATTATTGTGTCTGAATTTTGAGCCATAATCAGAAAATTTTTTTCTATAGCCAGATTATAAAGGAATTCACCCATGTTTACATCTAGTTAAGGAGCCCTGGTGGAACAATGGTTAAGCACTTGACTGTTAACCAGAAGATCTATGGTTCAGACCCACCAGCCTCTCTGTAGGAGGAGAAACATGAGGCAGCCTGCTTCCATAAAGATTTACAGCCTTGGAAACCATATAGGACAGTTCTACTCTGTCCTATAGAATTTTTGTGCATTGGAATCAACTCAGTGGCAACGAGTGTGGTTTGTTTTTTGGTTTTATTTCTAGTCCTTACATGATTTCATTTTTTATATCAGATTCCCAATCCATTTGTAGTTTTATTGTTATTATTATGTTTCAGATAAGGTAGAGATTGAATTTTATCTTTTTTCCAAATGGAAATACAGTTGTCCAGCACCATTTATGAAAAGTCCATCTTCGCACCAGTGATTTTAAATGCTATCTTTATCATGTGTTAAAGTTCCATGCTTACTTTGGTCTATTTGTGAACTGTCTATTCTATTCATTGGCCAGTTTGCATATGTTTTTTAACAGTTCACATTTATCAACCCCACCTAACCACATTAAGTGTTGGTAGGTGCCATAGAGTTGATTCCAACTCATAGGAGCTCCATGTACAACATAATGAAACACTGCCTAGTCTGATGTCATCCTCACAATAGTTGCTGCATTTGAGACCATTTATGCAGCCACTGTGTCAATCCATTTTGTTGAGGATCTTCCTCTTGTTCACTGACCCTCTGCTTTACCAAACATAATGTTCTTTCCAAGAGCCTTGTTTTTCCTGATAACATGTCCAAAGTACGTGAGAAGTCTCACCACACTCTCTTCTAAGGAGCATTCTGGCTGTACTCCTTCCAACATAGATTTGTTCCTCTGCCAGTTACTCCAGTCAATTCAAGTATATTCAATATTCTTTGCCAACACCATAATTCAAATGCATCTATTCTTCTTTGGTCTTCTTTATTCATTGTCCAGCTTTCACATGCGTATGATGTAATTGAAAATACTATGGCTTGGGTCAGGTGTCCCATAGTTCTCAAGGTGACATCTTTGATTATTCATTTTCAACACTACAGAGACCTATTGCAACAGATTTGCCCAATGTGATATGGCATTTGATTTCTCACCTGCTGCTTTCATGGGCATTGATCGTGTGTCCAGCTACAGGAAAATGAAATCTTCAATCTTTGCTCTTTTTATCAGGATGTTGCTTATTGGTCCAGTTGTGAGCATTTTCCTTTTCTTTATGTTGAAATGTGATCCATACTGAAGGCTGTGGTCTTAGATCATCATCATCTAGTGCTCTTTGTTTTTAGAGACAAGGTTGTCCTCTGCACATGGCAAGTTGTAATTAGTCTTTCTCCCATCCTGATGCTGCATTTTTCTTCATATAATCCAACCTCTCAGATTATTTACTCAGCATATAGATTCAATCTGGAAATATGCATTATAGTTAATTTCCTCAGGTGATTTTCATGGGCACAGTCATTTCTTTTAAACTTCTTCATAAATAACAGTTACATTTTTGTTTTCTAAGTGACTTTTATTTTAACAAACTTTCTTAGCATCTTGGAACGTATGTTGCCAGCTATTACAAAAGGACAGATTGTGGTAGACAACTATAGCATGGGAATAATGGTATTTCTCAGTGCTCCTGGCTGTTCACGCTCAGGCCTCATTTAGAAAAGTGTGCATCATTTTGAAAAAGACATCAACCATCTTTTTCAAGATGACTAACTGGGTGCAAACATCTTGTCCTTTTCCCCAAAGTCTATTAAGATGGCAGTAAAAAATAAAAAAGGACTAAACTCATACATTTGATGAGAATGGATGGGTGAGGAATGTATGGAGACACAAATGAATCACAGATTCTGATTTATTTCTGAAAGACAAAAAAATGGTGTCTGTATTAAGCAGTTATCATTTACTGGATCACAAATTACCCCAAACTTAAGTGGCTTAAAATATAATAAACATTTATCTCACATGGTTTCTGTGGGTCAGGAATTTGACAGCAGCTTTGCTGGGTGGTTCTTGCTCTGGGTCTTGTGTGAAATGGTAGTGAAGATGTCAGATGGTGATTAACTGGACTGAACGGTCTCCTTCCTAGATAGCTTGTTCATGTGGATGGAAATGTGGTGCTGGCTGTAGACAGCGAGGCTCAGTTCCACTTCATCAGCTCTGAGAAAAAAATAACTTATATGACATTGTGTTCTATCGGTGATAAAATTGATAAACAATGAAAAGAGAGAGGGAAAGGGAAAGCAGTGTAGTGAAAATAAATTTTTTTTAAATAAATATTATTTAAAAAGACAAAAACAAATTGCAATAATAGCTGGAAGGTGAAGGGATAGGTAAAAGATAGATCCATACAAAGTGTTAATGGAATTCCATTAAGCAATAAAAATATATGACAGATTGACATATTCAATGTTATAGATGAATCTCAAAAGCATTACAGAAGATGAAAAAAGCCAGAAACTAGAGACCACTTATTGTACAAGTCTGTTTATATGAAATGTTCAGAAAAGGCACGATGATAGAGAAAGAAAGTAGATTAGTGGTAGCCTGAGGTTGAGATAAGAGCAGGGATAAGCATAAGTGGGCATGTGGGATCTTACTGGGAAGATGAAATATTCTAAAATTGATTTATGGTGATGACTACACTACTTGGTAAAGGTGCTAAAGATAACTGAATTGTACACTTGAAATGGGTGGATTTAATGATACATAAGATCCGTCTCTAAAAGGTTGCTTATAAAAGTAAATCTGTTAAATGTATATATATATATAAAAAACAATAACTGAACAAATAAAAAATGGAAGCAATTAAAAATGGTAATCTCCAAGGGAGGGGGGAATTTGTGTACTTGGATTGTGTACAGGTAAACATTTGACTATAAACTAAAAGGTTGGCAGTTTGAACCCATACAGAAGAGCCTTGGAAGACAGTCCTGGCAATTTGTTTCCAAAGGTCACAGCCTTGAAAGTCATACGACGCAGAGTTCTACTTTGCATGTATGGGATCACGGTAAGTCGGAATCAACTCAGTGGCAACTAACAGCAACAACAACCAAGGGGAAGGAGTTAGGAATGAGAGTATGTGCATAGATGATTTATACTCTTTTTTTTTTTTTAATTTTTGAAACCAAGCTTTGTTCACAAGCTGACCAATATTAAAGCTAGTCAAATAAATACATTTAATATATTCTACAAATATTCAAATAATGTGTAATATTTTTTAAAGAATTTTAATTTGAAAAAATTATGAAAAATATACTTTTTTAAAATTAGAGAATCAGACTTATGGTAATAATAGAAGTGTATCACTATATGCTAAGATATTAATCTTTACACCATATATGTTTGCATCAATAATTTGAAGAAAGTTTTTCCAAAAGACCTAAGTAATAAAATTATTAAAAGAGAAATGAAAATAAGAACCAATACAAACAGAAGGAAATCAATATTATCATTTACAAACCATCCTTTGAATATCCTGGTGTCCTATGCAAAAATGAAAACATGGCAAGTTAGGTCACAAAAGAAGTCACTTACCATTGCATCAGAAAAGATAAAGAATTTACTAGATCTAAATACTACCATGTATTTTTTAATTTGATATGCTATATAAATAATTTTTCAGAGTAAAATTTCTCAAATATAAATTCACAATAAATGAAAAATCTGGTTTTTATAACTATGTTTACTGATTTATGTAACACTGAAGAATATGCCCGAAATAGCTCACTGAAAGTGTTGTTACAAGAAATATGAGCCAAGAATCAGAAGCCAATGTGCTCCAAATATTTAAATATAGAGGGTGTATTCATATCATTTAAATCAAGTTAAAACAGAATGTATAGAAAGGAAAAGAGTAATTAGACAATTTTCTCTGAATATCATAGTTCTTATTTCAAGTTTATCTATATATTACTTGTTATTTCTTGCCTTTATGCCCTTTTACATGTTTGTTTGCTTTTTTTCTGGAAGAAACATCCATGTTTCACTATTGCCATCCTGGGGAATATTGATCATAGTCTTTGGGAAATGTCTCAAATCCACAGGAAAAAAAATCAATTAGTTTCTCTTTTTTATTTGTTTACCTATTTAAACAGTAGATAAGGTCATTGCCTTCATGTTAATTTCCTTGAAATGATCTGTAAGCTCAGGTGCATACAGGCATACCTCATTTTATTGTACTTCATTTTATTACACTTCTCAGATATTGTCTTTTTTTTCTTTTTTTAATTGTAGTTCAAGTGAAAGTTTACAGTGCTCATTCATTTTACACTCAATAATTTATACACACTTCATTTCATAATATTGGTTGCAACCCCCTCAATGTAACAGCACTCTTCCCCCTTCCTCCCTGGATTTCCCATTTCCACCCTTATTTGTTTCCTGCCCCTTCCTGCTTTCTTAGCTTTGATTTTGGACAAATGCTGGCCTCTTGGTTTCCTGTGATTGATTACACACCTTAATCTTCAAAGTGCTCTTAAACACTTTAAAGAGGTCTTTTGCAGCAGATTTGCCTAATGTAATACTTTGTTTGGTTTCTTGACTGTGGCTTCCATGGGTGTTGATAGTGGATCCAAGTAAAATGAAATCTCTGACAACTTCAATCTTTTCTCCATTTGTCATAATGTTGCTTATTATCAGTTGTGAGGATTTCATTTTCTTTATCTCGATGTTTAATCCATACAGAAAACTGTAGTCTTTAACCTTCATCAGTGAGTACTTCAAGTCATCTTCACTTTGAACAAGCAAGGTAGTGTCATCTGCTTGTCACAGGTTGTTAATGAATCTTCTTCTAATCTTAATGCTTCATTCTCCTTCACATTGTCCAGCTTCTCAGATGATTTGCTCAGCATACAGATTAAATAAGGACGGTGAAAGGACACAACACTGACATACACCCTTCCTGATTTGAAGTCATGCAGTATTCCCTAGTTCTGTTCTAATGTTAGCATCTTGGTATATGTACAGTTTCCTTAGGAGCATAATTAAGTGTACTGGAATTCCCATTCTTTGCAATGTTATCCATAATTGGTTATGATCCACACAGTCAAATGCCTTTGCATCATCAATAAAACACAGGCAAACATCTTTCTGATATTCTTTGCTTTCAGCCAAGATCCATCTGACATCAGCTATGATATCCCTCATTCCATGTCTTCTTCTGAATACAGCTTGAATTTCTGGAAGTTCTCTGTCAATACACTGCTGCAACCATTTTTGAACTATCGTCAGCAAAATGTTACTTGCATGTGATATTAATGATATTGTTCAATAATTTCCAACATACTGTTGGATCACCTTTTTTTTGGAATGGGTACACATATCTATCTCTTCCAGTCAGTTGGCCAAGTAGCTGTCTTCCAAATTAATTGGCATAAATGAGTAAGCACCACCAGTGCTGTGTCCACTTGTTGAAACATCTCAGTGGGTATTCTGTCAATACCTGGAGGCTTGTTTTTGGCCAATTCCTGCAGTGTAGCTTGAACTTCTTCCTTCAATACCATTAGTACTTGATCATATGCCACCTCCTGAAATAGTTGCATGCTGATAAATTCTTTTTGGTACAGTGACTCTGTGTATTCCTTTCCTCTTCTTTTGATGCTTCCTGAATCATTCAATACTTTGCCCATAGAATGTTTCAGTATTCCAATTTGAGGCTTGGATTTTTCTTCATTTCTTTAGCATGAGGAATGCCAAGCGTGTTCTTCAGTTTTGTTTCTCTAACTTCAGGTTTTTGTACATTTCATTATAATAATTTACCTTGTTCTCCCTAGCTGCCCTTTGAAATCTTCTGTTCATCTCTTTTATCTCATCATTTCTTCTAATTGCTTCCGCTACTCTCCCTCTGTTCAAGAGCAGATTTCAGAGTCTCTTCTGACATCCATTTTTGTCTTTTCTTCCTTTCCTGTCTTTTTAATGACCGCTTGCTTTTTTCATTTATGATGTTCTTGATGTCATCACACAATTTCCCTGGTTTTGGGTCACTGCTGCTCAATGCATCAAATTTATTCTTCAGATGAGTCTCCAAATTCAGTTGGAACACAATTAAGGTTGCATTTTGGCTCTCATGAAATTGTTTTAATTTTCTTCAGCTTTAACTTGAACTTACGGAGAAGCAATTTATGGTCTTTTCCACAGTCAGTTCCTGGCCTTGTTTTGACTGATAATACTGAGCTTCTCCATTGCCTCTTTTCACAGATGTAGTTGATCTGTTTCCTGTGTAGTCCATCTCCAAGATCCAAGTGCATAGCCATAGTTTATATTGTTGAGAAATGGTATTTGCAATGAATAAGTCATTAGTCTTGCAAAATTCTATCTTATGGTCTCTGGCATTTCTATCACAAGGCCATATTTTCTAACTACTGATGATTCTTCTTTGTTTCCATCTTCTGCATTCCAATCACCATTAATAATTAAAACATTTTGATAGCATGTTTGGTACATTTCAGACTGCAGAAGTTGGTAAAAATCTTCAATTTCTTCATCTTTGGTTTTAGTGGTTGATGCATAAAGGTGAATAATAGTAATATTAACTTCCTTCCATGGATTGGCTGGTGGGTTTGAACCACTAGCCTTCTGGTTAACCGTCAAATGCCTAGGCACTGCACCGCCAGAGCTCCTAGCATTAACAGATCTTCCTTATAGGCACAGAGATATTATCCTATCATTGACAGCACTATATTTCAGGATAAATCTTGAAATGTTCTTGTTGATGATGAATGCAATGCCACTTCTCTTCAGTTTGTCATTCCTGGCATAATAGACCATATGATAGTCTGATTCAAAATGTCCAATACAAGTTCATTTCAGTTCACTAATACCTATTACATTGATCATTTTGAACCACTTCATTTCTGACAATGTCCAATTTCCCTAGATTTGTACTTCAAACATTCCTTGTTATGATTACTAATGAATTTTTGCAGCTGCTTGTTCTTATTTTGAGATGTGCCCTATCAGCAAATGAAAGTCCTGAAAGCTTTACTCCATCCATATCTTTAAAATTGCCTTTATATTGAGGAGACAGCTCTTCCCAAGTCATATTTTGAGTGCCTTCCAAACTGAGGGGCTCATCTTCCAGCTCTATATCAGACAATGTTTCTGGGCTAATCATAAAGTTTTCCAGTAATATATCAGACAGTATTTTACTGCTATTTGTAAGGTTTTCACTGGACAATTTTTTCAGAAGTGGATGGCTCCATCCTTCTTCCCAGTCTATATTAGTCTGGAAAACCATACCAAAACAAACTCACTGCCATCGAGGTGATCTTGACTCATAGTGACCTCTCCTTGGGTTTCCAAGGCGGTAGCTCTATGGAAGTAGATTGTCCAGTCTTCCTTCGGAGGAGGTGCTGGTGGGATTGAACCACCAGCCCTCTGGTTAGCAGTCAAATGCCTTAGGCACTATGCCACCAGAGCTCCCATTAGTCCATCATAGGTGACCCTGCGGGATTTGCAATACTGGTGGCATAGCTTCCAGCCTCACAGTAACATGTAAGCCACCACAGTACAACAAATTGACAGATGAATGGTGGCCTCATGGGAGAAGCAGTCAAGAAATCAAATTATGTATTGCATTGGGGAAATTTGCTGCAAAAGAGATGTCACTTTGAAGGCTGTGGTGTGCCTGACCCAAGCCATGGTGTTTTAAATTGCCTCATAAGCAAGAGAAAGCTTGACAATGAATAAAGAAGACTGAAGAAGAATTCATGCATTTGAATTAAGGTATTGGTGGAGAATATTAAATAGACCATGGAGTGCCAGAACAAACAAATCTGTCTTGGAAGAAGAACAGCTGGAATACTCCTTAGAAGCAAGCATGGTGAGACTTGGCCTCTTGTACTTTGGTCATGTTGTCAGAAGGAACCAGTCCTTGGAGAAGGATATCATGTTTGGTAAAGTGGATGATCAGTGAAAAAGAGTAAGTCCCCTAACAAGATGGATTGACAAAGTGGCTGCGACAATGGTCTCAAACATAGCAATGATTGTGAGGAGGGCTCATGACTGGGCAGTGTTTCTCATATGGTCACTATGAGTCAGAACTGACTTGACAACACCTATAATAACAATGGGATCGTGTTATCTGTGAATAAAAATAGTTTTACTCCTTCCTCACAAATTTAGATGCCTTTTATTTCCCTTTTTTGTCTTGTTCTAGTCAGGTCTTCTAATACAGTGTTAAATAGAATGGTGACAAGAGATGATCATTGTCTCACTCTCTTTCACAGGAGGAATGCTTTCAGTCTTTCTCCTTTGAGAATAATGTTGGCATATACACAGAACTGTGCATACGCCCTTAATTATGTTGATGAATTTGCCTTCTATTTTTATTTTGCTAAGGATAAGGAGCTCTGGTAGCATAGTGCCTAAGGCACTTGACTGCTAACCAGAAAGCTGGCGGTTCAAACTCACCAGCCACTCCTCAGAAGGAAGGTTGGGCAATCCTACTTCCGTAGTGATACTGCCTTGGAAACCCAAGGAGGGGTCGCTATGA